>NC_030827.1:38878997-39182027 GCF_001704415.2 Capra hircus
ATGCTAAACTTCCTCCTTTCTGGACCCCTTGCCTCCACAGTTCATTTTCTCACAGCTTCTCTCTCTTAAAAAGTGCATTTTTTTTTTTCCATTTCATTCTGGATGAATCACACCTTTCTGATACAGAAAGGTTTTCCTACTTTTGCTGGGCCCTACTCTCTCAGGTGCTATTTATTGGGGTGAGTGGTAAGAAGGGATCATAGATCCCTGAGATTCACCACAAGAGGTGGACTATACTTCTTTAGGGACTTATAACATTCTTCTGGAGCTTCAGGAGACACTGAGTAGACATTTAATGAAGATCCTCCATTTTCAATACCATATCTGTGTTCTGGTTACTCGTCTTCTATTGGTTTTTCACTGAAAGGAGGAAATTGATATACTGTGGCTTTGTTTTGAAAACTGTTTTTCGCCTCAAAGTACTTTCCTAAAATCTCTAAGGAAAAACTTTTGCAGAAATGAAGTTTATTATAGTTATCATATTGGGAACTTTTGCATAACTTTCTATGGGTATATTGAAGAAAATTAACATAAATTATACCTACGCATGATGAAAAGTATGTCCTTTAGGAGCCTCAACAGTGATTTTTCAAAACATAGTCTGTTTCTCCAACCAATCTGCAAAAAGAAAAAACCCACATCTCCTATTATCTCCAAATTTTACTTTCGTCCTTTGCTGATGATCATGGGGGATTCTAATCTTACCTTTGATCCACTGATCTCTTATTGTCTCAAATCATTTGACATTCATTTCTTGGAGGTTCTTTAAAAGGAATGAGGTAGTGGATGGAGGGAAGACCAAAGACAAGTTGTAGCAAATGAGCTAACTTTTCAAAATGTGTGGAGATGGTGTTGGAAACAGGAGTCACAAAGATGAATTCACACAGCAGCCAGGAGGCAGCAGGAATGAGTGAAGCAAGCCTAGGTACTAAAAACTTCTCTTCCAATTAACAACTGTCATCTTCCCGTATATTCCCCTAGAAACATGATCCTCCATCAGTTCAAATTTTGTTCTCTCAGTTTTAATAACTACCTGGCATTTAAAAACTATATTTCTAGTCTAAGAAAAACAATGCAAGTGAAATAATACATAGTAACTGACAGGCGGCTTCGGGATCTGTAGGAGACAGAGGAAGCCAAGGAGACTGGGTGAAGCAGAGAGGGGGACCCATGGAAGAGGGAGGCTATACGCGCAGTGACAGTGGGCTAATGACAGTGGGGATGTGTGTCCCATGGGCACAGACAGTGTTTTTCAAGAAAGCCCACGTGTATGGATTTTATGGTAATATTTCCAATTTTTGGTGAAAAAAGTCGATGCATTTAATTTCAAAGCTAAGGCTGCTATGCATGACCTGTTTCATATATGAATGAAATGAGATGGTGTAAGACTTTGAAACCTGAGGACGTGATTGGCTAAAATTTCAATGGCAGTATGAGAGATTTAACATTACAAAATGCATTATTTCCCAGAAGCATTGTCTGGTTGATGAAAAGGTCTGTAGTCTCCTTTTCAGAGAGGTATTTATGAGAAGAGTAAACATCAGGGCAATTTTCGGAGCAGTCTCACTTCCCAGTAAGAGTGTAAGATCTCATGGCGATCTAGGCCCGTGGGCTTTTTAACTCTAGAAGAGAATAAGCCAATTGAGTCAAGCAAAGGAGCTGTTTCCACTTGGCCTGAGCACTGACCAATGTATAATGGTTGAAACACTGCCTGATGGAGGGCAGGTGGTCCAACTACAAAAACAACAAATCACTTTACACAGTTTAGGACAGTGTCATACATCTCCATGGATGGTGCTAAGGTCTGCCTTACCACGTAAACAATGACTGATGTTGTTTGCCTTTCAGCCTAAGTAGAGTGGGATGTGTTTGCCTTGGCAGCCACATCCTGCCCACAAAAGCAGACCTAGCACATAGGATTTCTGTGAATTGCCTGACCTGCCCTTGCACTGTTAGTCAACAGGCACCAGGAGACAGGATGAAGGGAACATGGTGTGCCACGCTGACTCTAGCCCCTCTGATCTCTTTCTCCAGGGGTGAATCCTGAGATATGAATCCCACATGCAGCAAGAGTTGGTTTCATGCCTTCAGCCAGCACAGGAACCCCACAGGTGTGGGAGAGGGACCCAGAATGGTAGGAGAAGCTATTGGCCGTGGTTTCTTTGGCAGGAACTGGTGAGGCATCCAGCCTGCCAAGTGTCCCAGCTGTGCCTCAGCCTGGCTGGTGGCTCTTCTCACTCCACAAGGAAGCAGCTGGTCCCATGCACCATATTCTGGACATAGAATCAACATTCCCTTTAAAATTAAGAAGAAAAAGAAAGGGGAAAAAAGGTAACCAGAAGGTAACAGTATAATTTCCTAGCTCTTCTCTCACTTTCCAGCTAAGTGGCCAGTGGGGCTGGTGATCAATTCAGCATATGAGTGACAAGATTTCAGAGCCTCTGAGACCATTTCTATTCCCCTTCCTGACTCTTCTCCCACTGCCCTATCTCTCACCCTGAAGACAAGCCTTGGCAGAGGGGAGACCTGATTCCATCTGGTTGGATGGCCTTAGTGTAAATAAGCTGGCACTGAGCATTCACATATGTGACAAAGCAGATCTGTGTTCCCAGGCTGAAAAAGCCAGCTGAGAAGGTGTAAGGAGCAAGGGCAACAGGCAAGACAAATACATACCTATGTTCTTCCTCTCCTGGATTTCTCCTTTCCTCCCCTCCCTGCCACTTCTCTCTCTCTCTCTTTCCCTGTCACTCTCCTTCAACTTCTCTATTTCTCTATTCCCATCTCTCTACCCGCCACCTCTCTCTCCCTCTCTCCCTCCTTTCCTCACTCATGAACATTGAAGATGAGTGGGTTTATAACATCTGAAAAAAAAAAAAAAAAACAGCATTTGAAGAGTGTGTTTTCACTCCCCAGTGGCCCCATCCTGACCCCTCTGGTCCCTACAAACTTGTGTTTCTTTTTTCCCTCCTTAAATCAGACCTTGCTCATAGCCACACTGTGACCTGAGATGCAATTACATGGTAGGCACTCCACCTATGGTCCTGGTTGGGAATCCAGATTCCCAAATGTTTCTTTGTGACCTGAGGTTAAAGGAAGGCAGCAGAGAGCGAAGCCCTGGTGTGCCAGCCCAGTCCTTTGTTCCTCCTTGCCAGCAGCTCTTTTTCTGGCTCCAGCAAAGAACTCAAAGTTACGGAGGAAATCTGCATAACACCTTCTAGATGACAACCATTGGAAGGCTTGTTCTCTTAGAACCCCAGCCCTGAAACGCTGATGCTGGAAAGATGCCCTCCATTTATTCCGTTCCATGTAGGAAGTACAAAAGAAGAGAGGAAAGGACAGGCAAGGAGAGAGGCAGGCTCAGAGAAAGTTCTCACTTCCAAGATGAAAAAAAAAAAAAATTTAATTAAAGATATGTTTAAGAAAATTTCTTTTTAACAGGATTTCCTGGTGTCAATATTTTTTATGACTGCGTTGAAGGGTGCTGGCAATCCAGGCAATCCTAGGGAGACTGGTTCATGATGAGACTCAGACAGCAAAGCCAGCTAATCCTACTGCATGGAGAGCACATGATCTGGCAGATGGTTGCCATTTCTGAAGCCATTTGTTAGCCCAGCCAGGCTCTCAGCCACCTACAGAACTCCAGATCCTCAGAGTTTACAGCTTGGCTTTCCAGATGTTTACAAAAGATCTGCTTTCTTTTGGCTTAGAAGGAGACTGGAGGCTGGCAACCTCAAGCCCATAAACTAAATTGCCAACATCTAATAGTTGCTAAGGGCTTCCCTGGTGGCTCAGAGGTGAAGAATCTGCCTGTCAATGCCAGAGACCCAAGTTCAGTCCCTGGATTGGGAAGATCCCTTGTGGAAGGAAAGAGCAACTCACTCCAGTACTCTTATCTGGGAAATCCCATGGACAGAGCCTGGTGGGCCACAGTCCATTGAGTCACAGAAGAGATGGATACAACTTAGCGATTAAACAACAACAGCAGTTTGCCGGACTCATGAGGTACCATGAGGTCACAGGCCACTTTGCCTGGGCCCAATTTTGTGAACTTAGGAAAGTCTTTACTTCTCTGGGCTCTAATCTCCTAGTCTCTAAAATAAGGAAATCCATCAATGACTGTCAAATATTACAACCCAGAGTGGAAGACGGGAAACTGTTGTTTACATCAAAAATTCTCCATTATTTTGAATTAAAGTCCAAAGATCTTTCTCAGAAACTTCAAAGAAGTACCTCTTTCAGGTGACAACCCTTTATATGACTAAAGAAAACTAACCGATTTGCCTTCCTTCTACTCAGCCAAACATCATCAGGTCTATAGGACTTTCCACATATGATGCAATTTCTAGCACTTAGACATAACTTCGATGACTGTCTTGTCAACAATCATACTAACTATAAAGTTTGCTACATGCCTGATGCTGTTCTAAGTTCTTTTACTTCAGTAATCTCTTTTTAATACTCAAGCAGTCTGGCAAGATAGGTACACTTTTTATTCCCACTTTATAGATGAGGGCAACTGAAAGCATAAAACTTAAGCAATTTGTCCAAGACACATAACCAATAAGTAGTAGAGCCAGACACTCTGACTAGCAAGCCTGACTCTGGAGATCATACTATTCATACCACTGTGCTCTGCCATGTGTGCATACTAAGTCACTTCAGTTGTGTCTGACTCTTTGTGACCCTATGGACTCCAGGTTCCAGGCTCCTCTGTCCATACAATTCTCCAGGCAAGAATACTGGAGTGCGTTGCCAGGCCCTTCTCCAGGGGATCTTTCCGATCCAGGGATCAAACCCACGTCTGTCACATCTTGTGAACTTATGACAGTCTTTGCTCCTCTGGGCTCTAATCTCCTAGTCTCTAAAAGAAGAAAATCCATTAGTGACTGTCAAATATCGCATCCCAGAGTGGAAGACAGGAAATGTTTGTTTCTATCAAAAGTTCTCCATTATTTTGAACTAACGTCCAAAGATTTCCACTAAAAAACCTCATGGCCAGTTCAGTGTGAGTTCAGACTAAGACTCAGGCCTTCTGGTCCCCAGCTCAGTGCTCTTTCTACATTATCCTGAGTGTGGATGGGATGTCTGGAGGAGAAGGTACGGGGGGCTTTGAGGAAGGAGAACTAGAGTATAGAATTCCCAATTCCAAATCCCCAGGAGAACTGTTTAACAATAGAACTTTCAATGATGTTACCAAAAGTAGAAAATCACCTTCCCCATTTCTCAATTGAGTCAGGAATATGAACTTTGGCAAAGACAGAAAGGCAGTCTTGCTTGAGAAAAGACTCTAAGACTTGCCCTAGTTCCCATAATTTAGGCATCAGGGAAGACAAAGTTCAAGGAACTCTTAACTCTGAACCAGGAAGGAAGCAGTAGCCTCCAGCCACAGGTTCTTGTCACCAAAGGCTGTTTAGATGGTGAAAGCTCACTAGTGAAAGCTTCTTTGTATAGTATTTTCCTTCTTCCCCAGGGGGTTGAGAGGAGGCATTTGGCGGAAGGGATGACTTCAGCTTACAAAGCTGAATCTGAAAGATTTCATCAAGAAAGTAAACTCTCAAGACAAGTTCATACGGCAAAAATCTCAGAAAGAAACAAAGGATGGAGGCAGGGATGACAATTGTCAATAACATTCCATGGCATCAGGTATGGGGACCCATTTGAAATAAAAGTCAGCTCCTGGCACTCTGCTCAACACTCCAGTGGCTTCCTTCTTCCTTCCCAGGAGGAGCTTTAATCCAAAAGAGTTCTTCAGTGTCCTTCTTCAAGATTCAGCTCAAGTTATACTATCAAAGAAGCCCAATATCGACCCTCTGGCTTAATCCACATCTCCTCTCTGCTTTGTTTTACTTCTTAGCATATATCATCACCTAATATACACTTTGTTTCTTTGTTTTTCATCTTTCCTCCTCCAAACTCCAGAATATAATACCAGATCTCAGACTGAGACTAGTTACATTTTTCCTGCTGTAAACCAGCACCTAAAAATGAACCTGACATTCTTGACAAGTGAATGAATGAAAAAAAAAATTAAAGAATGAAAAATGAAGGCAAGGACATCCACTTGTATCAAGAATAGTACTGGAAGTCCTTAACAGAGCCATTAGGCAAGAAAAAGAAATGTAAGGCATCTAAATCAGAGAAAAAGAAACACAATTATGTTTGCAAATGACATAATCATAATCTTTAAGAAAACCTTAAAGACTACACACACACACACACACACACATACACACACAAAACTATTAGAACAAATGAACAAATTCAGTAAAATTGCAGGATACAAAATCAACATACTAAAATAGTTACATTTATATATACTAACAATACATTATACAAAATAAAATTAAGATAATAATCTTATTTACAGTAGCATAAGAGAATAAAATATTCAGGAATAAAGTTAACTAAGAAGGTGAAAGGCTTGTCCACTGAAAACTATAAAATAGTGCTGAAAGAAGTTTAAAAAAACACAAATAAATGGAAACTTATCTCATGTTTGTGGATAGAAAGACTCACTACTGTTAAAATAGCCACATTAACCAAAACAATATTCAAATTTGGTGCTATCTCTATCAAAATCCCAATGGCATTTTTTTCAGAATAAGAAAACAGTTCTACAAATCATATGGAACCACAAAATATTTTGAATAATCAATCAGTTTTGAGGAAGAAGAACAAAGGTAGAGACATACGTTCAGATTTTAAACTATATGACAAAGCTACAAGAATAAAAACAGTATGGTATTGACACTAAAACAGACATATAGACCAACAGAACAGAATTGAGAGACCAGAAATACATTCATACATTTACTATCAATTGATCTTTGAGAAGGGTGCCAAGAATACAAAATGGGGAGAGAGGAGTCGCTCAACGATGGGGAAATTGTATATCTGCTTGCAAAAAATGAAACTGGACCTTATCTTACAGATACACAAAGATCTACTCAAAACAAATTAAAAACTTAACTGTAAGACTTGAAACTGTAAAACTTCTAGGAGACACTGAGGGGAAAGCATCTTAATATTGGTCATGAAATGTCTTTTTGGATATGACAACAAAGGAATGGGCAAAAACAACAAAATAAACAAGTGCAATTACCTCAAACTAAAAAGCTTCTATGGAGAAGGCAATGGCACCCCACTCCAGTACACTTGCCTGGAAAATCCCATGGACGGAGGAGCCTGGAAGGCTGCAGTCCATGGGGTCGCTGAGGGTCGGGCACGACTGAGCAGCTTCACTTTCACTTTTCACTTTCATGCACTGGAGAAGTAAATGGCAACCCACTCCAGTGTTCTTGCCTGGAGAATCCCAGGGACGGGGAAGCCTGGTGGGCTGCCCTCTATGGGGTCACACAGAGTCAGACACAACTGAAGTGACTTAGCAGCAGCAGCAGCAAAAAGCTTCTATGTGCAAAGGAACAATCAACCAAGTAAAAAGATAATCTATGGAAAGCAAGAAAATATTTGCAGACTACATATCTAATAAGTTAATGTCCAAAATATATAAGGAACTCCTACAACTGAAAAGCAAACAATAAAAATAACAACATAAGCAACATGATTTAAAAATGGCCAGAGGGATTAAATTGCATTTCTCAAAAGACATACAAATGGCCAACAGGTAGAAGAAAAGGTACCTGACATCATTAATTATCAGGGAAATATGAATCAAAACCACAACCAGGTAGTGCCTCACACCTGCTGGGGTGATAATTATTTTTAAAAAGCGTTGGTGAAGATGTGAAGAAAGTGGAACATTCAAGTGCTATTGGTAGGAATGTAAAATGGTGCAGCTGCTGTGGAAAACAGTACGGGAGTTCCTCAAAACTGTTCATTATTGGCATGTAAATACTCATGCCAAACAAAGCAGAGTATTGTCCAGAACAGATATAAATATATGGAAATGTATAGTATTTGACACTAGAAATCAGTGGGAAATTATGTATTTTTTCAATAAAACCTAATAGGATAATTGACTATGCATTCAGAAGAAAACTGATTTAATCCTCTATCTCATGTAATATTTAAAAACCATTTCTAGGATAATTAAAAATCTTTTAAAATATTTTTAACAATATTAGAAGCAAAGAAACAATAGAGAAAACTCAGAATATGGTTAATAGAACTTGTTAGAATATAATTGACAGATTCAACTAGGTGAAAATCTGAAACTTTTGTACAATAAAACAGCCCATAAATAAAATCAAAGGAAACATGACAAATATTAAACATTTGCAATATATTTAACAAAATGTTAATGTATATACAATAGAAAAGAAAAATCATTTTTTTAGAAAAACAACTATACCAGAAAAAATATATAGGCATAAGATTGAAAATAGAGAAAAAAAATCTCAAGGGATAATAAACATATGAATTATGTCTTCCCTCACAAGTACTTGTGGGACTATGAATTAGAACAATTCTAAGATACAATACTTTGCTTATTGAGCTGAAAAAAATTATTTTGATAAAATTCGTTCCTCACAAGGATGTGAGCAAACACTTGGTTGGAGTGTATGCTGGTACACATCTGTATTGATAAGTATTGAGGAAGAATTTAAAATTATCAATACATATGAGAATTTTTAATGTTCCTACTCAGGGTTCTCATTTCTAGGACTTTTTTCTACAACATTTTTTGGAGAGCAATCTGGCAGTGATCTTACAGAATTTTAGTTCTCATTCCCTTTGACCTAACAATACCATTTCTAAGTATCTATCCTAAGGTACAGGGCTTCCCTGGTGGCTCAGCAGCAAAGAATCTGCCTGCAATGAAGGAGACCCAGGTTCGATCCCTAGGTCGAGAATATCCCCTGGAGAAGGGAATGGCTACCAGTATTCTTGACTGGAGAATCCCATGGACAGAGGAGCCTGGCAGAAAACAGTTCATAGGGTTGCAAAGAGTCAGACACAACTAAAGTAACTTCATACGCACGCATGCATCCTAAGGTACAGGCAAAGATAATCATGACAGCACTTTTTACAATAAAAAATTGAAATGATCAAAGATCTAACAATGGAAGAATGGTAGAATAAATTACAGAAGAGGCAGCCATTAAAAAGGATGGGCTAATTCTATAGCTGGTAACCTAGAATATACAATTGCATGACACAAAAGACAAGTCACAGAAATTACTTAGTTTTTAGTTTAAAAAACGAGAAGCATGTACATATAGAGATGTGGCTACATACATGTAGGATGAGGAGAGTTGTGCATGCCAAGTCCCTTCAGCTGTGCATGCTAACTCTGTGCAACCCTCTGGACTGTAGTCTGCCAGGCTCCTCTGTAAATGGGATTCTCCAGGCAAGAATACTGGAGTGGGTTGCCATGCCCTCCTCCAGTGGATCTTCCCCACTCAAGAGATGGAACCTGCATCTCTTACGTCATCTGCATTGGCAGGCGGATTCTTCACCACTAGCACCACTTGGGAAGCCAAGGCTAGTTACACACCAATAAGTTAATGGTGGTCACCTCTGGAGGTGGGATCAAATGAAAGAGGGAGCATGTGTAATGGACCAAAGATAAAACTGTTCCCATTCAGGGAGGAGGAGAAAAAAGAGGGGCCATGGCACGAGGCAACAGAGGAGGGCCGTAGACAGACTGAGGACAGTCAGGGGAGGAGGGCAGGGCCTGAGAGCAACACAGTGAGGATCTCAAGAGGAGGGAGTGAAGCGGTGCCGTGAGCCCCGGGAAGGCGCAGCCCTGAGAAAGAAAGCAGCTGAGTAGTAGTGATGGAAGCCAGGGTGCAGGGGGATTAAGGCAGTTTTTGTCCACTCTGCTGGGGCATCTTCATAGAAACAGACAAATCGGGGCCCTCCCCCTAAACCGTCTGAATCAGAAGCTCTGCAAGTGACACCCAGATACACTGTGTTTGAAACAATCCTCAGATGACCAGGGTAGAGCCAGAGTTAAGAACCACTGAGAGAAGGCGTTGAGAGCTTACTAAGTCAGGGACAACTGAGAACTATAGCTTATTCTTTCACCAAGCTTGACAGATGAAGAAAGGAGTGAATTGAATCATAAAGCCACCAAAAGGGTTAGTAGGGTCAAGGAAGATGCAAGGATATTGTAGGCTGAGAAAGAAGATGATAAGGCAGAAAACATTAACTGTGAGTTGAAGGTAGGGAGAAAAGGAAGGGGGCAGTGGAGGGGGGGAACTGAATGTTATTTGTCAGGCATTTTACTTATGTTCGGAGATGACAATGGCACCCCACTCCAGTACTCTTGCCTGGAAAATCCCATGGACAGAGGAGCCTGGTGGGCTGCAGTCTATAGGGTTGTTGAGGGTCGGACACAATTGAGCAACTTCAGTTTCACTTTTCACTTTCATGCATTGGAGAAGGAAATGGCAACCCACTCCAGTGTTCTTGCCTGGAGAATCCCAGGGACGGGGGAGCCTGGTGGGCTGCCATCTATGGGGTCGCACAGAGTCGGACACGACTAAAGCGACTTAGCAGCAGCAGCAGCGGTTACTCGTGTTATCACCATTATGGCTCCTTTTGCTGATAATTAATAATCACTATTGTTATTTTTGAGGCCTATATTACTGTGTCAGATTTACAATGTGGCAAGTGAGGTTTAGGGAAGCCAAGTAAATACTGAAGACCCAAATCCATGCCAACAAAGAGCTGGGCTCTTTCCTCTGTACTGGCTATACAGTAAAATCTCGGAGGCAACTGCTAGGGCTGGGGTCTAGGACTCAGTTGGAGGAGTAGCTTAGGAAAAAGGAGGAACACACCCGCTGAAACAGTGACAAGACAGAGACAAGCAAGAAGGGAACACAAGTAAATGGGCAGGGCTGTGAGTCTGTAGAGAAAAGGGCCAGGAGACAGTTTGGAATGGGATTGGGGTTCACAGTTGACTTCCTACATCATCTCAGTAGAGCTGGGGGCAAAGTAATTAATTCCATGAGAGCTAATGCTGGTGGTTTGTGGACAGTGCCTGTGTGCTACACAACAGAGTGGAAAGCCTGGTCCTTCCCTTCCAATGAGATGTGGATTAGTCACTCAACAACCCATCTGTCAATCTGGAAACCAGGAGCACTGATGAACTGAGCTATCTGTAGCTAACTGGGAACCACAAAGAGAAAGAACAAGGGCCCCACCTTCCAAGACCTGACAATCTAGAGTTACTTGGGTGAGGTTTTTTCCACCAACTATTAAAATCATCTGATTAGCACATTAAAAAAAAAAAACTGATGATGCCTTGCTTTGCAAAAGCCATGTGGAAACATTCTGCCATTGACGATCCCATGTCACCCAGTGGTTTTGAAAATAAACAGGGGTTGCATACCTTTACAGCGCCCCCATGAGCAAGGTAAGTGTGCAAGAAAGAAGCTTCTCCCATCAGCTAAGAGAATTCTGGGGGATGGTGAAGGACAGGAAAGCCTGGCATACTGCAGTCCACTGGGTTGCAAAGAGTCGGACACAACTGTGTGACTGAACAACAACAAAGACAACCAGATGGGGTTTACGGTTTAATTGTACAAGGTCACGTTACTGAACAGGAAGCATCAGGTGGTCATGCCTATACAGGTGCCTCTGGGCTTCCAGTCCAAAAAGATCACCAAATCATCTTGGAATATTCAGTGGCTTCTGGAGACTCAGCAGGTGGCTACTACTGAGTGTCATTTGCCAGCAATTCCAGAGTGTCAATCATTCAAAAGGGAATACACCTAGAATTCCAAAAATTTTTTGTTGAGAATGTATAGTCTTTGTTTAAAATATTCTCCATGGTGCCCCTCTGGGTAATTAAATAAGCAGATAAGATATTAATTAATAGCAGCAAACAGACACTAACAACTTATTAATTGAGGGATAAGTATTTCCTTCAGGCAGCTACTACTTTTGTTTCAGTACTTTCGCCAGAGAAAAAAGGTGGTGGTTATGTATGGTTTTGTTATTGCCAGAAAAAGAGGGGGAAAAGTCACACCCCCATACAGAAAAGACAATAGAAAACATGAATTGTATATTTGTGGAAAAGAACAAAAGCGTGGATTATTTCAGCACCACCAATGCTTCTGTGTTGCACTCACGCGGCAGAGAATAGACAGGCACTGGGGCACCTAAAAAGAAAGCAAAACCAGCTCTCTCGCTCTCTCTGCTCTCTCGGGTCACTGACTGTTTTTGCCCCTTTCACTCCGCCGACCCTTCCTTCTGAGGGAAGGTGAGATTCAATTCCCCCGGAGCCTCACTCCAGTGCTGTTATTCGGAAATAAGGAAAGAAATCTGACACGAAGACGCTCCACGTCTTGGCTGCCAGGAGAAATACCAGCTTTGAGGTCGTTCCATTTATGAAGCTATTTTTAAATTATTATTATTATTGTTTTGCCAATCTGTTTTGTGATGCAGTCTCATCGGAAGACCTGTGGTCCCCATCTATCGTGCAAAATCCATCTAAGGGTGAAACCGTTCTTCCTTCTCCACTTCTTTGCTGCATTCCGCCTTCCCCAGCTCCTTCCTTCACCTGGTAAAGCCGGCCGACTCTGGACATTTTGCAGGCTTAAGAAAATCACTGTTTCGCCTCGGGCAAGGAACACAAATGTTGCAACCTTGACTCCTCCTCTCACAAAGAAAGAGTGAACAAGTGCACTTGCTGGGCTTCTTGTCCCAGAGCCGCCGGGCTGCTGGAGTCCAGGTTGGGATACCCAGACACCAGCCCGCTGGTCTCGGGCTTCCCACCACCGCCCCCGCTCCCACCCCCGCCCCCTTTCTCTTTAAGTCTAACTCGCTCCTCTCCCTCTTTCTGGAGTCTATCCACTGTTCCTGAAACAGCTTTACGCACGATGGAAGTCCACATCCTTGTGCGGGAAGTGCTCAAGGAGTGAGATGGCAAACCTCGCTCCCCGGGAAAAGTGAGTACCCACCGCGGGCGGAGCCGAAGGCGCGGGGGCGGCGCCGGAGTCGCGGGTTCAAGGCCAAGTGCAGGCAGACGCGCGCCGGCGGCTGAGCTCGGGCTGCTCCGAAAGACGCCAGAAACCCGCCGGAGTAGCCGGGCGGCAGCCTGGGGCAGAGCCAGGACTCTGACAGCACGGAGGTCCCCTCCCAAAGGAACTAAAAAGACTCTATCCGCCCCCACCTTCGCCGCTTTTACGACGGCACACATTAGTCTTTATAAAAAGCATCTTGAGAATGAGTTTCGGCGTGACTGGGGGACCCTCAGAAGATACATTATTCACGTCAAATTGAAAAGAAAAAAGAGCGGGGAGGGGAAGGAGCTCAGACAGGTGATGTGCGGACGGCGGGCTTGAGGATTCTCCCAGCATTAGCCGCGGCCGCCTCGGGGTATCCGGCGGAAAGTTGAGCAACCGCAGTGCCGACCCGAAAGGTGCGGCTCCCCGCCCCCTCAGAGGCAGTCGGGGGAGGGACAGGTAAGCAGCCTCCTGGCTGTCACCCGTAGCTCAGCCGAAGGGAGGCGGCCTGACCTCAGCGAAGGAATTCCAGCTGGAGAAGCAGCTTCAGGAACCGCTGGAGGAGAGAGGACGAGAGAGCCGCGGAGAGGAGGGGGAAGTTGGGCAAACAGGTAAGGGGCGTGGGGGGTAGCCAGGGCGCTACCGGAGCCGGGGCTGGAGTTGCAGCTCTTTGGGTAGGAGAACATCCTTGTAATGGCCTCTCCCTGTTCTGCGGAAGCAGCCCACCTTACCCTAATAACAAGCATTTTAGGATTTTCGGTAACTGGACTTGAAAATGATTGCAAAACATTATTATGACACTATAGGGATTCGCTTCTTTTCATTCATCAAGTTGGTTGGTTCCCACCTGAGTTTCATGCTTCTTGGTCAGTGGAGTGTTGCTCATTCCACCCCTGCTGTGCAAAGTTGGGCAAGACCCTTGGGGTCTGTGGGCCTCGATATTCTTTGCACATGTTGAACTTGGCATGTGTGTATATGTGTGTGTGTGCAACAGTTAAGGATATATATGTTGTGTGTATATATATGTATGAATATATGTGTGTGTATATTCTGCCCTAAATGTGTACATATGTGTGTATACATACACATACACTATATATATATATACACATACATATATACATATATATTTAGATTACTGCTGATATATGAATATATTTAAGACTAATGGAGCAAAAGTGCTGCTGAATCATGTAAGAAAGAAACTGATGAAATTGTATATTTTAGTGATTCTTAAAAATTGGTGCTCATTAAGTCCTTTTGAGAATGAGCTATGAGTCCTCTTCCAAGAGGGGAAAGCATTTTTATGGAATGTTCATAACGTTTTTCAAGCAGTCCCAGAAGGTTGTGGACATGCCCTGAAGTCTTTGCCTGAGCCCCTAGTGAACATCCCCTGCCTTCCTCTCTAGGGTCTGCATCAGTGATCCAGCAAAACCTCTGTGGCAGCTGGGTTGGCTGTGGGAGCCATCTGCAGTCTTCTCTGGGGGTCTGGAGTCAGCCCTGCCAAAGGAGAGAGCCTGACTTTCATGAGTGAGCTCCCAGGACACTGTTTCCCAGGAGCTTCACTGGTCTCTGCCTTGTGGGAAACCCTCTTCACAAGCTCTTGCAATGGCTTTCCTAAGGTGACCATCCTCAGCTCTGGAGTTTTCAGTCTTACAGACAGCATTGGAGAACACCTGCAGAGGGTCACTGTCTTGAGGAGAGTTCTTCAGGTCCCACGGTTAGATGTCAAGACACTGGGACCAAGGTCTGGTTTTGAAATGAAGTGCTGTTTGCTCCCCAGTGCTGAGTAGGAATAGTAATGGGCTTCTTGTGTACCTCTGCACTTTTCCTTTAAGGCACTAGGTTCCTGTGCCTTGGAGGACCTGGGTCTTCCATTGGCAGTGCCAGCAAGGTGTAGCAGAGGACACGGGGAGCTTTGAAGCCCAACAAACCAGGCTTCAAATCTTGGCTCCCTTGCTTCAGGCAAGTCACTGAACTTCTCTGAGTCTCACTTTTCCTCTTGTGCTTTCTTGCACATTTATTAGGAAAATGAAATGCCTAGTCTATGATAAACTGCTATTACTGATATGAATGTGAGTTTATAAGTCAGTGTTAAATAGTCTCATACTTTTTTAGAGCAGTTTACTCTCTTATGGGGCTTATGTCAGCAAAAGAATGAGTACAGTCAGTCTTGATCTAGTTATTCTAAAAGGTGAATGGTGGGTTCAGAATACAATGTTGGGTTTATTGCTTCACCTTTGTCAAGCAATTTTCTGTGTTGCCAGCAAGTGAAATGTGTCCAGACTAGCATGAAGTCTTGACCCTTTCTCTGAGTTCCCTATTGGCCCATAATCTTGAACAGAAAACAGCTAGATCTGTGCCTGTAGCTGCATGAATCTCAGTATAGAAACTGGAGAGGGCTGATGGCTGCATCCATCTCCAGGTACAACATAAACTGTCTCTGTAAAGAGAAATGTCTTCATTTCCATCTTTCACAGCTTGGAATAGATTTAATCAACTCGGCTAGTACTCCTCCACCCCTCTCTGCAGTCCTGGCCCCTCAGTTGCAAGAAATTGAATGACATAGAAGTAAGGCAAAGAAATAGCAGAATCTTAAAAGGAAATTGGATTCCCACTAAGTATCCATTCCAAGACTGATGAGTATATTCTGGCAAGGCATTCTTGAATGTGAAGATGACAGTACTGATACCTACTAGTCACTGAGCCTTCAAGATATACTAAGCACTTCCCTATGTTCCTACTGTTAATTCTCATGGTAATTCAATGAATTCTCTCTTCAATGAATTTTCTCACTGCAGGGTATGGATTATCAAATAAAGCTTTACAGATAAGGAAACTGAGGATTAAGGAAATTTACATGACGTGCCCAGTCTCCACAGCAAGTAAAAGGTAGTACCGAACCAGGACATAAGCCCAGATCTGTCTGATCTTAATACCCACTCTTGTTCCACTAACCCATGCTGCCAGGCTCCCTGGGGTCAGAAAGTTGCATCATGCTAATTGGATCCCAAGCTAGTTCTTTTGAAGGGCAGGAATCACCAAATCCACTGGGTGATTTCAGTGGCATGAACATACACTTTGCGTGTGAACACATCAACAGGCAACAACAGAGAAATCACCTATGAAGAGTGATTTTCCCACCCTTTCCCAAATCCAGCTATAAAGTAAATAGTTACCCACAGCAGGAGAGGCTGGCTCCAGGCCACTGATTTCCTGAACAATTCGTTTATGTCAGAAAGAGCTCTGAAATTCTTATTCTTCATTACCTTTAGAATCAGGACACCTTGCCATTTGCCTCCCTGTGTTAAACATTCATTCATTCCATGAATACTTGCTGAGCTCTGAATATAACAGACAAGACCTTAGCCCTTGTGAAGCTTCTATGCTCCAGAGATGTATAAGAGGCAGGTGAACACAGATATAAATCAGATCATTTCAGATATTGATAAATGTCTTGTTATTGTTGTTCATTCGCTAAGCTGTGTCCTACTCTTTGTGACCCATGGACTGCAGCACACCAGGACACAGGCTTTCCTGTCCTTCACTGTCTCTCGGAGTTTTTTGAAACTCATGTCCATTGAGTCAGTGATGCCATCCAGCCGTCTCATCCTCTGTCATTCCCTCTCCTTCTGCCCTCAATCTTTCCCAGCATCAGAGTCTTTTTCAACGAGTCAGCTCTTCACATCAGGTGGCCAAAGTATTGGAGCTTCAACTTCAGCATCAGTCCTTCCAGTGAATATTCAAGACTGATTTCCTTTAGGATTGACTGGTTTGATCTCCTTGCTGTCCAAAGGACTCTCAAGAATCTTCTCCAGCACCACAATTAGAAAGCATCAATTCTTCTGCACTCAGCCTTCTTTGTGATCCAACTCTCACATCTGTACATAAACATTAGAAAGAAAGTAAAGAGAGGCTGGGGGCCTAGAGGGTAACAGGGCTTGGGGGCAACTTTAAGTAAGACAACAGAGATCTCCATAAGAAGGTCACCCCTAAACTTAAACCTGCATAATAAGAAGAAACCAGTCCCATGAAAATCTGGGGAAAGGGTTGCCATAGCAGAAGAAACCTCAAAGGAAAGTTCTGAAAATGAATATATAAAGCAGTATGGCCCCAGAGACAATGAGATGGCCCCTAAGGTATCAAGTTGAGGTTTATAAAGGGGAAATCATTGTTTGAATGCCTATTGTACTAGTCTAGCCTGTTCTGTGTACTTCATACCTATCTTATTTTTTAATCTTCTCAGCAATCTGGTGAGTTAGCTTTTCTGTCTTGATTTGATAGTTAAAGAAACCAAGACTTGCAGAGGGTAACCAACCAGCCCAAGGTTATAAAGCTGGTATTTGAATCCCACAGTCTGTTCTGCACCAAAACCCAAAACTTTTTGCTAACACAGCATGTGGCCTTTGAGATCATCTCTTCTAGGGGATAGTGAAAGAGCTAGCAGCAAGAAATATCCAACGTGTATTAGGTAGTTCAGTGCTGGCAGTGATTTCTGTCTGATGTCTCAGTTTCCAGTTAGCATGTCTACACCTGCCCAGCATAGTGCAGTAGCACTCGCCCCGTGTGGCTACCGAGCACTAGAAATGTGCAAATTGAGGTGTACCGTAAGCGTAAAGTACACCCCAGATTTCAAAGACCTAGTATCGAAAAATACATGTCTATCTCTTGAGTTTTTATATTGACTGTATGTTAGAATGATAGTATTTTAGACATAGTGCTTTAGCTGAAGTACATTATTAAAATTAATTCTATCTGTATCTTTTTAAATTTGTTTTCATGTGTTCAGCAGAAAATTTAAAATCACATATGTGACTTGAATTGTATTTCCTTCAAATAGCACTTCTGTAGACTAATTAGTTGACAGAGATAGAGTAGGGAATTGTTCCTCCTGCTTCTTAATAACTTTTCCTGTATTCTTGGCTCCGACTCCTTCTCGGGTGTGTCTCCTAATTCAGTTACTCAGTGAAGCAGTAAACAAGAAAAAAGGGGTCGCTCTGTGTCCTCCTCCACCCTCATTTTTCTGCTGAGTGGGTGATCATTCAAAGCCCACTACATCATGCCACTATATGAAATAGACTCAATGGTTACTTTCATTACCAGGACCCCATTCCCTCACCCAGACAAACCTCAAACTTTGAAGCATCCTATCACCAAAGGGTCATTTTAAACTCAGATATGCTTTCACCATAAAATCATTTCCTAGGACAGTGTCTTTGACATTCTGGGACTTTGTAAAATCAGTCTAGGAGACAGCCAGAGTTTTGTGTCTGCATGCAAAGATCATGAAATGAATCATCTTATTGTGGTAATAAATGTTTTCCCTTCTCTGTCCTTTTGCTTGTAACAGCTTGAACAAGATGCAGTCCAAGGTTCCAGAAGGGTTGTTTCAAGGACATCACAGAAGGCCATTTTGGCTTCTGTTGTCCACTAGCTAAAGTGGTCTTTGACTATGTCAATGAAATACAAATACAATTGGTTTGATATATGCCAAAGGGAAGGACACTCAGATTCAGGTGTTGTTAGAGGAAGTCTCTGGCCTGGAATATCACAGATCTGCATTTGAGTTTGTCTGTGGGTTTGTGTGTTACCCTTACCCTCCTTCCCTCAAAAATCCTCTAGAAAAGGTCAGTGTTGGTGAGATAATGCCACATAACAGGCTAATGGAGAAATATTCTAGAAAATGGTTGGCCACAGACTATAGTAGACATTTGCCTACAGTGAAGAGTTTCTTTTCTGTAGTTTGAAAAGGATATACAGACAGACCTCAGAGATATTGTTGGTTCAGTTCCAGACCATTGCAATAAAGCAAATACTGCGATAGCATGAGTCACAAATGTTTTTGGTTTTCTAGTCCATATAAAAGTGATTTACCCTACGCTCTAGCCCACTACGTATGCAGTAGCATCATATCATAGGGCCTCCCTGGTGGCTCAGAGATAGAGAATCCACCTGCAACACAGGTTTGATCCCTGAGTCAGGAAGATCCCCTGGAGAAGGAAATTACTACCCACTCCAGTATTCTTGCCTGGGAAATCCAATGGATGGAGGACCCTGGTGCGCTACATTCCCCAGGGTCACAAAAGGGTCAGGCACAACTTACTGACTAAATAACAACAAAACATGTCTAAAATACAATGTATGTCTCTTAATTTGAAAAATACTTTATTGTTAAAAATGCTAACTACCATCTGACAACACAGTTTGTAAAAAAGAAAGAAAGAAAAAACCAAACTACCTGCAAAGTACAATGAAGTGAAGAGCAATAAGATGAGGTGTGCCTGTACCAGATGTTCTTTGAGATATACAAATAGCATTTGTTCATTTCCACTCAAAATCTCCATCTTGCAGGGAAATGTCGGTAAGAAGCTGACAGGAATGAATTTTAGTGTATCTACCTGAACAGTAATACTGATTCTTCAACATCTTCTAAGCCAAAAAGTCTGTGCCGGAGTCCATGGGGAAAATTTTTTTTAAAAAAATCTTAAGGTCCTTGCTCTAGAGGAGCATATTATCTATCAGGGAAGATGGGCACAAACATAAAACACCAAGAGCAGTGTAAGATGACATCCTCTACGTGTTCCATGAAACAGACAGTTAGAGTTGGGGATTCTAGAGGGTATTATGACCATAGCCCTAAGGTACATTGACAATACAGGGTAAGAGATGGGCATTGAGGGACTTCCCTGACAGTCCAGTGGTTGACTTTGCCTTCCAATGCAAGGAATACCAGTTCTATCCCTGGTCTGGGAACTAAGATCCCACATGCTTTGGGACCAAAAAAAAAAAAAAAAACCCTTAAAACAGAAGCAGTATTGCAACAAATTCAATAGCTTAAAACTGGTCTACATTTTTTAAAAAAATCTTAAAAAAGAAAAAGATGTCATTGAAGGATGTAAGGCCAGGCTATTGGCTCAGTTCAGTCGCTCAGTCATGTCTGACTCTTTACAACCCAAGGACTGCAGCATGTCAGGCTTCCCTGTCAATCACCAACTCCCAGAGCTTGTTCAAATTTATGTCCATCGAGTTAGTGATGCCATCCAACCATCTCATTCTCTGTCATCCCCTTCTCCTCTAGCCTTCAATCTTTCCCAGCATCAGGGTCTTTTCTAATGAGTCACTTCTTTGCATCAGGTGATCAAAGTACTGGAGCTTGAGCTTCAGCTTCAGTACTTCCAATGAATGTTCAGGACTGATTTCCTTTAGGATTCACTGATTTGATCTCCTTGCAGTTCAAGAGATTTTCAAGAGTCTTCTCCAACACCACAGTTCAAAAGCATCAGTTCTTTGGTGCTCAGCTTTCTTGATGGTTCAACTCTCACAGCCATACATGACTACTGGAAAAACCATAGCTTTGACTAGATGGACCTTTGTTGGCAAAGTAATGTGTCTGCTTTTTAAAATGCTGTCCAAGTTGGTCATAGCTTTTCTTCCAAGGAGCAAGCATCTTTTAATTTCATGGCTGCAGTCACCATATACAGTGATTTTAGAAACCAAGAAAATAAGATCTCTCACTATTTCCATTGTTTCCCCGTCTGTTAGCCAAGAAGTGATGGGACCGGATGCCATGATCTTCATTTCTGAATGTTGAGTTTTAAGCCAATTTTTTCACTCTCCTCTTTCACTTTCATCAAGAGGCTCTTTAGTTCCTCTTAACTTTCTGCCATAAGAGTGATGTCATCTTCATATCTGAGATTATTGATATTTCTACCTGCAGTCTTGATTCCAGTTTGTGCTTCATCCAGCCCAGCATTTCACATGATGTACTCTACATAAAAGTTAAATAAGCAGGGTGACAATATACAGCTTTGACCTACTCCTTTGACAATTTTGAAATTATTATGTCCAGTTATAACTGTTGCCTCTTGACATGCATACAGATTTCTCAGGAGGCAGGTAAGCTGATCTGGTATTCCCATCTCTTAAAGAATTTTCTAGTTTGTTGTGATCCACACAGTCAAAAGCTTTAGCATAGTCAATGAAGCAGTAGTAGATATTTTTCTGGAACTCTCTTTTTTTATTATCCGATGGATGTTGGCAATTTGATCTCTGGTTCCTCTGCCTTTTCTAATTGAAGCTTGAACATCTGGAAGTTCTCAGTTCATGTACTGTTGAAGCCTGTCTTGGAGAATTTTGAGCATTACTTTGCTAGAAAGTGTGATGAGTGCAACTGTGCGGTAGTTTGAACATTCTTTGGCGTTGCGTTTCTTTGGGATTGGAATGTAAACTGGCCTTTTCTGGTCCTGTGGCCAATGCTGAGTTTTCCAAATTTGTTGGCATATTGAGTGCAGCACTTTCCCAGGCCGAGCTGTAGACCAGTGGAAACAGGCACAGGGGTGAGTGTGGGAGCTGGAGAGGAAGGCACTCCGAGTCAGGATGCATACGCAGTTGGCCTGCATATGGAAATGTGCATGGAGTATTTGGCAGTATGAAAAAGAACATGGAGAATAACTGGGGGCAGTTTTAAAAATTACTGATGCCCCCACCTTGTTCTAGAAGTTTCACTGAAAAATGGGGCCATGGTGCCAGTGCTGTTGTTGTTCTCCGTTGTTTGTGATTGCCCAGGACATTCTAATGTGAAGTCAGAGTTCAAAGTCACTGAGTAAACACACTGAGTCTTTGGCTTATCATCATGGGCAATGAAATTAAAAGGGTAATGTTTCCAAACGAAAGAAATGGACAGTTAAGGTGCATGGTCTTTATTGTGTAGAAGGTTTATGGACATGCATATTTCTACTCAGTTGTTTTCTTCACAATTGTCTGTAATGACTCTGTTGACTTGGATGTTGTGGCTAAAAAGTGTAGCCAGCTTCCCATTCCTGCACTCTGTGTGCTTTGGGGGTGCTGTAGGGTGCTGGGTGTCTCATGGCTCTTTGTATCCACCAGGCTTTGTGTGATCATTGCAGAGGGCTTCATTATCAAGCCCATTAGTGCCATAGTAGCTATTTTATAACCATCTGTAACCTTGCCTCACCTTTCCAACTTTACAAATTAGGAAACGGAGTTTAATTACTGGCCTTCGGCCTTGAGGCTTACTGGTGATAGAGTGAAATTAGGGTTCTCAGATGCTGAGTTCCTCATATTTATTTGGCTCTTAAAGCACGTGGTGCCCCATCTCCTGTTGCTGTTAGAATACTCTGTACCTAGCCCTGTTACCACTTCCATGAATGAATTAGTGTTACAGATCAATTGGTAAAAGGTGACGAGATTGCCCGAGCTGGCAACACTGATTTTAAGTATCAGCAGCTCGGAGGCAGGAGGGGTGGTCCTAGGAACCCCGTCCCTAGTGTCTTGGAGTTCAAGTAAAAGTGTGGCCATGCATACTTACAGCTTATGCACTCCTACCTGTGGGAAGTAAAGACTCCTTGGTCTCAGAGCTTTCAAGCTGTTCTGATTTCTCCTCTCTGAAGCTTCTGTTCGCTTAAAAGATAATGGTTTCTGTTACACATCTAAAAAAAAAAAAGAAGAAGAAGAAAGCTGAGCAATTTTTACAGCTGCCTTTTTAAAAAATTCCTTGTTATGTCTCAAGAATGTCTGGGTTTATTGCCAGTGGTGAAGCTGGGAGGTCTTTATGAGGGGTAATGGAAAAAGGCTAGAGTCTTAGCACTACAGCCTCTTTAGGATGTGAGGATAGGTCAGTTTTGTGCCATTCCAAAATGGTTCTTTTCTTTTCCTCTGTTTTGAAATCCATTACTGATTTAAAAAACAATTTCTAGTATCTTTAACTATAGCAAAAAGCAAGCCTCTAAAACAGTGGTCCTCAACACTGACTGTACATGAAAATCACCTTAGGAGCTTTAAAATATACAGCTGCCCAGGCCCTATCCATAAACCTATTAAATCAAGATTCTGGGAGGCTCCATATCACATTTATTTACAATTCTCCAGTTGATCTTCACTAAAATGGACCTTACTTCTCAGAGAAAGTACAAATCTTCATGATTTATTTCTGTTTCTTCTTCTGCCTTGTTCTAGGCGTCATGGACCTCAGAGAACCATTCAAATCATATTTTCATTGGGTAGCAACTTCATCAGTCGACTCTTTGAGAAGCAGGATTCTAGCATAAAATTGAGGTTTCTACCTATATATGAACTAACTCCATCTTCAGAGTGATCCTGTATAAACTCATGACTAAAATTTCTTGTATGTGCAATTTGGAAATCAAGTTGCCAGAGGCTTGATAATCATGAGATTGGAAGATAAAGGTTAAACCTTCCTGCTATCCATGTATTAAATTTCCCAATTGCTATGTTGATCTTTAGTCAGCCAGCACTTGCTTTCCTGTCTCAGCCATTTTAAAGCCAATTAACTCCGTTCCTATCCACACCCTTATTAAAAATGTAATTATAGCCGTGTTCTCTGTCATTGGGTAGACTTTATGAGGTGAATTGGCCAAGAACTAACTAGGTTGTGTAAAACACTCTCTGGCTCAGGAGATCATTTGGGTTGCAGAGGCTACCAGCAAGAGGCTGGGCTAGGAGAGCCATGAATGTGGGTTTGGAAATAACCAATTACAAGTCATACCAAATTGAGAAGAACTTTGAGTGTGGAAAAGGATTCTAGGATCAGTCTGAGAATAATTATCCAGGGTCCAGTTAAATCTAAGATGGCAGCCCTTCTCAAAAAGTATAAATACCAAAAAGTAACCAAGATTTTGTATTAGATTTGGCAGGGATTGAAAGGATGGACCACTCTACTTTTCTTGAGTGCTGAGATGGCAGGATTAAGAGATAAGAAGTTGCCGAGGAGATTGCAAGGAGAAGGATGAGCAAAGGCCGGCTGTTGTCCAAGCATCATGGGCACTGGCACTTGTTATTCACTCAGCTAATATTTATGGAGCGTCTGTTTTGTGCCAAGGACCCTTCAAGGAGCTGAAGAGATGATGTTCTTGTTCATGTGGAGTTTACATTGAAGTGAGAGCAAACAGGTATCCATACTAAGAATAATACTAAGATAAATAAAATCAGTTAGTTGGTACTATGAAGAAAAATGAAGTGAGATAAAGCAGTCAGACTGACGAGGGCTGCTTTCAATAGGCTTACAAGAGTCACTGTCTCTGAAGAGGTGACATTTGAGCTAGCATGGGTAAAGAGAAAGCCGCATAGAGATCAGGGGGAAAAAAAAAAAAACCTGGCAGAGGGATCAGCAACAGCAAAAGCTCTAAGGTTGAAAAAGGTTTTGCATATTCTGAAAATAGAAAGACCAGTGTGCCTGGACACTTAGGAAGGAAGGAGTGGAGTCAAACAGGAAATTAGCCCAGAGAGTCTGAGGTCATGAGTGGAATTAGGGTTAAATGCTCTAAGGGAATCCCTGGGAGGATTTAAATAGGGATGTAATGTGTCTTCCATTGCATTTTAGAGCTCTCCTGGCTCCTGTGTATAGCATGGATTGTAGACTGAGAGCAGAGGGAAATATCGGGAGGTTGACCAGGAGTTTGGCAAGAGGTGACAATTCGTCAGTGGAGGGGTAACAGTGGGTAGAAGGATTGTTAGATTCAGGAGTGAATGTGAAGGTAGGGCCAGCAAGGCTTCTAGATGCATAAGGGCAGTGAAAGTGAGGCCAGACCTTGTCCTGTCTGAGATCATTCCCCCTCCCCTATCTTGACTTGGGCCACTGATTTTGAACCAAAGTGGAAAAATGTCTAGTGTTATTTGAAAACTTTGGGGATTTGGACCCTGACTTATTTATAAAGGCAGAAAAACAAATTCCTGTCCAAGGAGAAATCTGTTTGTTGTTTTTTTACCTACTAACCATAAAAATTTCATCCTGTCTCGTAAGATTCTTCTGATGAGGTGTTTTTGTTGTTGTTGTCGTCTTTTCTTTTTTAATTAATTTTTATTAGAGTTGGTTTAAAATGTTGTATTAGGTTCTACTGTATAGCAAAATGAATCAGCTGTACATATACATATATCCCCTCCCTTTTGGATTTCCTTCTCATTCAGGTCACCGCAGTACATTAAGTAGAATTCCCTGGGCTATACAATATATACTCATTAGTTATCTGTTTTATACATAGTATCAGTAGTGTATATGCGTCAGTTCTAATCTCCCAATTCTTCCCACCCCTCCCTCTTTTCCCCTTGGTAGTTGATGTTTCTGATTACTCTGCTTTTCATAAGTGATAGAAATGTGCCATTCACATTGCTAGTTTATGTTGACACTTGGGCTGTATTAACTAAGCTCTCCATGCTGGGAAGACAGTTATACATGGCCTTTGGCAGTTGGTCAATTTCTCCATATAAATGCTAACATTATAACAGCAAGCATTTACTGAGCACTTACGGTATGCCAAGGCGTTGTTTTAAGAATTTTACGTGTTTTAATTGCTTTCTTCCTCCCAGCTATTGATTAGCGAGTATCTTTATTATTATCATTTTATAAAAGAGGCCAAAAAAGAGTCTAAGTCATTTGTCTAGATCACATAGCTGATAACGGAAGAGGCAATGGCAACCCAGTCCAGTACTCTTGCCTGGAAACTCCCACGAACAGAGGAGCCTGGTAGGCTGCAGTCCATGGGGTCGCTAAGAGTCGGACATGACTGAGCGACTTCTCTTTCCCTTTTCACTTTCATGCATTGGAGAAGGAAATGGCAACCCACTCCAGTGTTCTTGCCTGGAGAATCTCAGGGACGGGGGAGCCTGGTGGGCTGTCATCTATGGGGTCACACAGAGTCAGACACGATTGAAGTGGCTTAGCAGCAGCAGTAGCATAGCTGATAAAAGTAGCAAAGCCAGGTTTTGAAAAGAGTCTGGTTGCCGAGCTTGGCTGTACCACTTTCCGTGGATCTCCCTTTCACTCTTTCCTGTATCACTGAAGCTGAGACTTCAAAATTAAACTTGTTTTTCTTGCAAAAAAAGAAAAATAAATCAACCCTGAGTATTCACTGGAGGGACTGAAGCTAAAGCTGAGGCTCCAATACTTTGTCCACCTAATATGAAGAGTCGACTCGTTGAAAAAGACCCTGATTCTGGGTAAGACTGAGGGCAAGAGAAGAAGGAGGTGAGAAAGGATGAGACAATTGGTTGGCATCATAGATGCAATGGACATGAGTTTGAGCAAATTCCAGGGGATAGGAAAGAGCAGGGAAGCCTAATGTGCTGCGTTTTATGGGGTCACAAAGTCAGACATGGCTTGACTATTGAACAACTTGTGCAAAAACCTTAAGGTACCACTAGGAGGCACTTCAACTGAGCAAGGCTTTCAGGAGCCGGACTGCTGGGCAAATGGCGTAATTCTGCAGCTGGATGATCCAGCATCCTCCAGGAGGGTCTCGCATCTGAACTTCCTTCCATCTGCCAAGGTGAAAGGATAAATTCTCACCTAAGGACCTGGCTGGACAAAGGTGCCAACACCAGAGGACATTCGAGGAAATGCTCCCTCTTCTCACCCTGTCTTCTGCCCACTTTGCACAGTTCCTGTAGTGGTATCCACCTACCTGTCCCCTCGCAAAGGATGGAAAATACTAGAGTTACTCAAAAAGCTGTGCAGAAAATTGTTCTCCAGAGTCATCTGAGACTGGCCTTCAGAAACTGATCAAGAAAGAGTCCTTCATTTAGTTATCACATTTTTGCTTTAAACATGTCAAGGAGTCTTCCCAGAGTTGTCTTATTAGAAGTGGAATGAGTCTGGGCAGCAGAGTAGATTATTCTGTCTTCTACACCTTCTACTGCATAACTGCTCCAGAAAAGTCTTCTCACAAATGACTTCCAATAATCAGTATGAAAACGACAGATCTTCACCTCTTCCTCATGGAGGTAATGATGATGAATTTAACAGAATGGAAGTTTATACAAAGAAATTCATTACTGTTTCTTTAATTCCATTAATGAATTCTCCAGCAATGACTCTAAAGGCAGCAATTGTGGTGATTCATCTTCTGTGCTACAAGTTTTAACTTGTTATATATTTTAATTAAACAGAAGGCACTTTTCTCTTTTGCTCCAGTCATCATAGGGTAATTTTCTGTGGAAAGTGGTGTGCGTTCATAGGAATTGTTGAATTTATCTAATCACATCATGTATGCTCATTCAACTGATTTTCAGTAAGTGTTATGTTTAAATGTCATACATGACAGATTTTTCCTATGGTTATATTAACTCCCAGATTCAGAACTACAAAGGAAAAAAATATAGTTACAGTTGTATTAGACTATCATCTTATTGAAGTTAGGAGGATTGCTATGGAACATCAGTTCATTAAAGAAAGCTTAAAAGCCATTTCAGGTCTTTGAATATGCTTCAGATAGATCAGAATCTTACAAACAGTTTAATTTAAAAAAATATATCTTTAAATCAATAAAGTAAACTCCTCCCTTGTTGGATGGTTTGGATTAAATATTCAGTAGAAAGTCAGAGTGACTATGTATCAAAAGCAGATACACCCTAAAACCAAGTCATTCAAAGATCAGAGCAATGCAGTGGCAACTATGTGATCACAGGGGTGATTCCACTACTTCACTCAGAGTTTGACCAGAAGAGTTTAATTTCTCTTTAGCAAACCTTTCTGATTTTACTTTTCAGAGGACATCACTGAAACCGTAGCATTGTTCATCTCTGTGACTTTTAAATTTTTATTTATTTTTGTGCATGCTTTAAAATTCAAAACATGACAGAATCATCAGTGAAAAATAGACTTTCTCTCTATCTCCTATCCCAGCCATCCATTGCCCCCAAAGGCAATCACTCTTACTTGATTATTATAAAGACTATCCTGTACTTTTACAAAGAGACACTATGTATATATATATGGGTTAGATGTTCTTTTTTAGTTGTTTCCCATCTAAGATGCTAGATGCCGAGAAGTCAGAACTTGCACTGTATTACTGACCTCCCATTTCTTCCAGCATTGATTCCTTATTGAGCCTGCAGCTTCCTATATCAGCTTAAATTTTTTTACTGGAGGATGACAGCAGCAGTTTCAGAGAAGGTCTCATCTGCTAATTTTTTGTCCCCGGTCCCACTCCATGATCTGCTTTCCTCTGTCAAACACCTTCCTCCTCTGAACTGGATGTTCCTAAGTGTGTGTTAAAGAACTTGGTCAACAGTTCAGGCTCCCATAGTTCAGGAAATGAACACTCCCAGCTTGGGCATTTTAATAGCAGCATTGGCATTTTAATAGCAATGGTTGAACCTAACATCCCCACTGGTGGAAACAACTAACAACTAGGTGGAGGAAACATATTTGGGGCAGATGAAGACCTCCAGTCACATATAACTTCCTCTGCTGCTGACATGTAATATTACAATTATGAGAAGCCTAGTTGGTATCCACCTAAGTTAAAAGTAAGCCCTCATTTTCCTAGATTCCACATGTATGCCCTAATAAGCGATATTTGTTTTTCTCTTTCTGACTTGCTTCACTCTGCTTGACAGACTCTAGGTCCACCCACATCTCTACACATGACCCAATTTCTTTCCTTTTTATGGCTGAGTACTATTCCATTGTGTGTGTGTGTGTGTGTGAGTGTGTGTGTGTGTGTGTGTATACCACACAGGCTTCCTCAGTGGCTCAGACAGTAAAGAATCTGCCTGCAGTGCAGGACACCAGGATTCAATCCCTGGGTCAGGACCCTGGAGAAGGAAATGGCAACCCACTCCAGTATTCTTACCTGAAAAATTCCATGGACAGAGGAGCCTGGCAGGCTACAATCCATGGGGTGGCTAAGAGTTAAACACGACTGAGCAACTAATACTTTCACTTTCAGTATTCCATTGTGTGTATATACATATACACACACACACATATGTGGAATCGAGATCAATAGTACAGATGAACTTATTGTCAGGGCAGAAATAGAGACACAGACATGCAGACAAGAGTGGGAAGGGGAGGATGGAACAAACTAAGAGATTAGGATTGATATACACAGACTACCATGTGTAAAATAGATAGCTAGTAGGAAGCTGCTGTATAGCACAGAAAGCTCGACTCATTGCTCTGTGATGACCTAGAGGAGTGGGATGAGGCGGGGATGGGGGTGGGGAGAAGGCTCAAGAGGGAGGGGATATATGTATGCAAATAGCTGATTCGCTTTGTTGTACAGCAGAAACTAACACAGCACTGTAAAGCAATTATACTGCAATAGAAAGAGAGAGAGAGAATGTAGAGCTATGAAAAAAGAGTAAGTCCTAAGTGCCAGAGCTCTTACCCTTAATACATCAATGAACCTGGGCCTTTTCAGAACCCGGAACTTGCCCTTTTGGTTAGTCTGGTGTGTGTCTTGCCAATGAGAGCATTCCCTGGAATCAGACAGACTCAGCACAGACTTCAGCTCTGCCTCTGCAGGGGCAAGGCTTCACCTTACTTTCTCATCTGTGAGGTGAGGAGAGTGAAACATACATCCCAGGGCTGCTGGGAGAGTAAGACAAGGTCGAGTGTGTAAAACTTCCTTGGCAGCAAGGAAGCACTCAGTTCACGGGAGCTAGTACCACCTTCCTCAAAGACTTCATGGCTTACTGGGAGACCAAGAGATGCACAGTCCAGGAGGCAAAATTCCAAGGATGTGGAGGTAGTGTTGAGTGTGAGCTTAGTATGAATTGGGAAGCCTGTAAGGTCCTCAGAAATCCTCCTGTGAGCCACTCAGTTCAGCCATTCCCCTTCCTTCTTGCTCTAGCAGATCAACTTCTGGATGGCAACCCTTACAAAGAAGTTACCTTCTCTGAATACAGAAGCAGCGTATTCCTTCTCTCTGCTGAATCTGCTTCAAGGCTATGCCTTGGAGCTGGTGTTTGACTCGTGGAAAGTTTGCTTAACTTTTTTGAGCCTGTGTCGTTACTTGTAAAAACATGATAATGAAGTTAATGCCTTTATTCCAGGATTATTTTGAGGATGGCATAAGATAATGGGTTAAAAGCACCCCATCTATAGTTTGCCTTCAAAATAAGGTCATTCCCTACTCCCGTGACCCCATGGATGTGCTTGATTAACATTGCATCACATGTGGAGGGAAAGCTCTGGAGTGGTAACAAATAGTTTGTTGATTTGGTGCTATGTACACCCAACCACAAACGGCACACTTTCAAGGCCATTGTTTTTGCCAAATATTTAAACAGGGAGCTAGGTTATGATGGGACCCAGATCTGATAAGCATTTAGGAAAACTTCTCAAGAGAGATGAAGCTAGAAGATTAGCTGAATATACTGTCTCCATTTGCCCAACATTTGATGCCACAGGCAAATCAGAGCTGGTTGGGCAGTGTGCAATTCTGAGAAACAGGCAGAAGGCAGAAGTACCTGTTCTTCCTCTGAAAGGCAAATTTTGGAAAAGCTCAGAAATACATCAGCACCACTGGCAAGCACAATGGGGAAGGCAGCAAAAACTCACATTGCATATTGCTGGGGAAAGCACTGCTGCCCACTGATGCTGGAGAACCTGTCAGACTGGACAAAGCCCTGAATGGTCAAGGGCTGGGCTCTGCAAGATCTGGGCCCTAGGCACCGAGCATTAAACATCAGCCTAACAAAGCGGGCCCATTTCCATTTGTGAGCGATGAAATGATATGGGGTTTGTGACTCACTGACACACCTGGAGGGCCAAACAATTACAAAAGCAAAGTGCTTGGCTTCTTTCGGCCACGTGGAGGAGGCCTCAGACTTGGATGACTATGTGTGTGCCAGAGGGAACTGTCAGGTTTAGATGCTTATTATTATTATTTGCTGTTTAATTTTATTTCTTTCCATGTATTTCAAATTTCATTTTTTAAAATGTTGTGTATTTGTTTTTTCTTGGCTGCGCTGGGTCTTCATTGCTGTGGGTGGGCTTTCTCTGGCTGTGGCCTGTGGGGAGACCCTTTGTTGTGGTGTGAGGGCTTCTCATTATGGTGGCTTCTCTTATTACAGATCACAGGCTCTAGGGCGTGTGGGCTTCAGTAGCTGTGGTTCCCAGGCTCTGGAGCACAAGCTCAATAGCCGTGGCACACGGGCTTAGTGGCTACGGAGCATATGGGACCCTCCCACATCAGGGACTGAACCCATGTCCCCTGCATTGGCAGGCAGATTCCTATCCACTGCTCCACCAAGGAAGTCCTATTTCTAATTTCTTAAACATAATTGTAATTAGTGGTATAAAAAGGAAACATTCATTTATGAACAAAGTGTGTAGTGAGAATTCAATAGCAAAAATCTGTAAGAGACTAAAACAGATGTGGAAACTGCATAACGTGGGCTCCAAATATCCTGTATTAAGTTGTTAAGGAGAGCATCAACAATGTACACGGGGAATACTTTGAAATCTTCAACAGGAGCATAAGCAATTGTTTATGGTCTCTCACAGAGTCATCAGGAGACGGTGTTATGTAAGAACTTGACAAATACATGTTCAAGGGTAAAACAGCTTTCCCTACAGTGTTAATGAAGGCCTACTTTACAAAGTGGCCAGTGATTGTCACCTTCTTACTGATACTTCTCTGGAAACAGATAATGAATTTCAGATAGGACATGATTATTGACAATGCTGTGGGTAGCTCAGATTATCTGAGCAGCTAGGGCATTCAACAGTGGCAAAGCATTAAGCCTCTCTGGGAATCTTTCTTCTGTGTAGGTAGATGGCTGCTGTCAAGACTTCCTCTTTTGTGGTTTATTTTGCCCAGCAAATGGCAAACATCCAGTGGGAGTGGGAGAATGACACTGATTATTATGGATGACAAGTTGAAAATGAAATAATGAATCTCATACTTGGACTAAATAACTGAATCAGAGCCTTGTACTTGAAGAGCTTAACCATGGCATCTCAAAATTTAGATCTAATTATCAACTGATGAATCTTTCTTCCCCTCTGTTTTGATAGAAATTTTGAATTCTCTAAGGGATTCAAAGTTTTAGACAATAAAAAGGATCTTAATCATGCCAGCTCCAAAAATAGCAACTCCCTGCCTTCTAATTGATACCAGTTTGTCAAGTATGAATTAGATTCAACTGTGAACCCCACCTTTATCAGTGGTCTCTGTATTCTAAGCACTGTTATCAGAAGAGGGATACATGAATGGAAATCTGTCCCAGAATGTATTTCATTATGCATAGTGGGAACAAAAGAGCCAGAACTATAGAATCATTTTCCTAGGTTGTTCTCATGTAAACATTTTGGTGCAAAAGAACTACTGGGATTACCAAAGTCATGTCCTCATGCATGTATATAGATTGATTTCATACCAGGGAATTTCACTGGGAAAAAAAAGGAAGCCACTGTTCTGAAGACTATGAGTTTTGTTTTTTTGTGGGTAAAATGCTGCTAATGTATTTGGTGTATAGGAAAGTATAATATTTTTATCTAAAAATCAGAAGCCCTAATATTAGTTCCAGCTAATTAATGCATTACTTAATACTTCTGAACTTTGTTTTCCCAAAGTTCCATGATTCTTTGTAGATACTACTGCTAAGTCACTTCAGTCGTATCTGACTCTCTGCGATCCCACAGACGGCAGCCCACCAGGCTCCCCGGCCCCTGGGATTCTCCAGGCAAGAACACTGGAATGGGTTGCCATTTCCTTCTCCAATGCATGAAAGTGAAAAGTGAAAAGTGAAATTGAAGTCGCTCAGTCGTGTCTGACCCTCAGCGACCCCATGGACTGCAGCCTTCCAGGCTCCTGCGTCCATGGGATTTTCCAGGCAAGAGTACTGGAGTGGGGTGCCATTGCCTTCTCTGCTTTGTAGATGAAGAGCCCAGAATTGAGAAACATCGAATACAGGTAGATATAGTCAGAAGCCCATTTTCTCACCATATTCCTCAAATCCAGGAAGCCTCTTTAACTTCATTACCAAACCCCCAAAGATATGATGATTAAATGACTGGTAAATATAAATTTTTCAGACTCTTCATATGATTGTCAGTAATTTCTGCCCTAGCCAATATTTTGCACCTACCAGAGGGTGTTATCTATAGGATCTTTTTCATCCTGCTTAATGTGGGCCTCAGATATGAAGAATATTATTATGCTGGTAGTATGTCCTAGAGTGGAATTAGCAAACTTTTTTTCTGTAAAGGTACAGAGTGTCCGTATTTTAGAATTTGCAAGTCATACGCTCTCAGTCACAATTATTCAACTCTTGTCTTTATCACATAAAAACAGCCATAGCCAATACACGAATGAATGCGTAACATTGTTCCAACAAACCTTTATCACCAAAAATAGTCAATGAGTCAGATTTAGCCCATGGACTATATTTGGCTAACCCTTGATCTATAGTCTTTTAATGCCACAGTATCCATCCTCTGTCTCAACACAGGTTAGGCTAAGTTGCTTCAGTCATGTCTGACTCTTTGCAACCCTATGGACCATAGCCCGCCAGGCTCCTCTATCCATAGAGTTCTCCAGTCAAAAACACTGGAGTGGGTTGCCATGCCCTACTCCAGGGGGTCTTCCCAACCCAGGGATCGAACTCAAGTCTCTTATGTCTCCTGCATTGGCTGGAGGGTTCTTTACCACTAACGCCACCTGGGAAACCCTAACATAGATTTAATTTATCCATTTAGTTTATCCTAAATTCTGTTTAACCTAGTCATATTTTAGTCCATGTTATATAATACCTTCTGAACCTATTGTCATGCCGCTACCATGCTGTGTTTAGTCGTGTCTGACTCTTTGCTACCCCGTGGACTGTAGCCCACCAGGCTTCTCTCTCCATGAAATTCTCCAGGCAAGAATTCTGGAGTGGGTTGCTGTTTCCTCCTTTAGAGGATCTTCCTAACCCAGAGATCGAACTTGCGTTTCCGGTGTTTCCCACATTGCAGGTGGATTCTTTACCACTGAGCCACCTTGGAAGCCCTATCTATTGTCATACCACATAGGAATTCATCTAAACATTGATTTGATCTATTAATATTTAGACATTATGCTATTACATCATGAATTTGTTGTCCTGTCCTATGGAAATTTAACTTTTGTTTATCAATATTTGTAGTCAACAATAAACACATCTTGAGGTAAAGAGTATTTTCAGTTAACTATCTGTTGGATAATATAGCAAATCCTTTGCTCATCCCTAAGCTTTTTCTGACACAAAGGGATTTTACATAATTACAGAATTGGGAATAAGTCTATTTATCCTATCCCTTCCTTGCTATTACCCATGTAAGTTTTATCTCCGCAGACTGAGTAGTTCTGATCTTCATGATGTATCCTTATATAACCACCCCCTCCCTTGGCTCCTCAATCATTTTATGCCTCCATCATTGAGTCTCTTTGGGTTTTGTGAATCCTTCAAGTGTAGTGACTAGACTGGAACACAGTGTTCCAGGTTGGTCACATCAGCTATTCCTTAATGATGCCCAGCTGTACCTTTTGACTGCAGCAAGCAATAAACAAAGAAGTGTGAAAGTAGGGAAGAAATTGAGAAAGCCCAGAGGATTTGGGGAAGAGCAAAAGGGACTACATGAAAGGAAATCATTGCCTCTTGCAAAACACTCTGAACTGGCTACTAACGCATTCCATAATTCCTTAAGTCATCACTGTGGCCACAGTTAAGCTTTCTGGAGTGTTGAAAAGAGTAACAACAAAACCAGCATCCTGCTTTGCCTAGGAATGTTCCTGCTGTAATTGAGAGTGAAGAGCTCTGGTGAGAATTCATCCCTCTTGGGTACTAATCATGCAGAGTTTTCACAAACCCACACTTCTGATGTGGGATGAGAAAATCTAGGATCTCCCTAAGCACCATGAAATGAGCTCTGCTGCCCAGACAGGACTACACTGCTAATCTGGAAAGTTCTGCCTTGGCATTGAATTCTCACTTCTACCCTCCTGATCCAGTGGGGGAAGTTAACCTGAATTTAGCAAGATCAGTTGTACAGGCACTGTGTCATCATTCAAAGTCCTGTTGAAATGTTCAGGTTAAAATTGATCATAATCAGCATTGGAAGTGATCCTACAAACATTTATCAAGCCCCTTAGAAACTGTGGTAGGTACCAGAGAAATCAGAGTAAACATAATAGTCTCTGCTCGTCTAGAGCTTATAATGTGACAAGGAAGCAGATATCAATCAAATTCCTGAGCACTTGTGAGTATGATAAGGACAGGAAAGGAGGGGACTTATACTCTTTAAGAGAGCAACCCTGAGAAAGTGATGATTCACCTAAAATCAAAATGGGAAGGAAGAGCTTTCTCGGTAAAAGGAGCCACACCTGCAAAGGTATAAGTGAGAGCATACCAAATGTGGGGGTACAGAAAAAACACCATGTGACTAAACCAAGATGAAGCAAAATAGGAGGAAAGAAAGACAGAAGCCAGCCCACACAGAATCTCAAGGAGCAATAGGAAGTCTTTGGGGTGTTTGAAGAAAAGGTATAAGTGAAGTGAAGTCGTGTCCAACTCTTTGCGACCGCATGGACTGTAGCCTACCAGGCTCGTCTGTCCATGGGATTTTCCGGGCAGTAGTACTGGAGTGGATTGCCATTTCCTTCTCCAGCGGATCTTCCCGACCCAGGGATCAAACCTGGGTCTCCCGCATTGTAGACCGTCTGAGCCACCCAGGAAGTATAGGTATAGCATGACCCAATAGGTATTTTCTAAAAGAACTGGGGTAGGGAGAGATAAATTAGGAATTTGTGATTGACAAATACATAGTACTAGTAGTAGTAGTAACAGTGATAGTCGCTCAGTCATGTCCAACTCTTTTGCGACCCTATAGACTGTAGCCCGCCAGGCTCCTCTGTCCATGGAATTCTCCAGGCAAGAATACTGGAGTGGGTTGCCATTCCCTTCTCCAGGGGATCTTCCCAACCCAGGGATCGAACCTGAGTCTCCTGCATTCATTACTGTGTTAGCCACCAGGGAAGCCCCAACAGACACACACCACTATATATAAAATCAAGAAACAACAAAGACCTACGTAAAGTACAGGGAACTATATTCAGTATCTTGTAATAACCTATAATGGAAAAGAATCTGAGAAAGAATATATATATATATAAAAAACTGAATCACTTTTCTATACACCGAAACATTGTAAATCAACCATATTTCAATTAAAAATAAACTTAAAAAATAAGAGATAAATAGCAAGAACCATGCAGGCTACTCTGTGGAGACTCTTGTGGGAGGCAAGAGTAAATATCTGTGAACTTACTCAGAAGTTCAGGCAATTGGTAAGATACTGGCTTGCCTAGTATGATTTTTAAGTAGTAGACTGGCAGGTGGCCCAAGCCTGGGTACTGTCACACAGTTAAGACGTTTTCCTTCGAGAAGAGGTGCAAATGACGGTTGTACCACTCAGCTTGATTGACACCCTCCATGAGTGTTAATTCTTCAGGATCACAGGAATAATGTAATTTTTCTTAATGTCTTCTTGGCATTTCCATCTCTGTGAGTTGTTTCCAGCAATAAACCAACTAACTGGTTTACCCCTCAAGTCTGGTCAATTCTGAACCATGGGTGTTAAGTACCCTGTTGATGTTTGAGGGTTTGTTTATTTTGTATTGACCTGCCTCTCAACACTCATTTTGCCCAAGGATAAGCATCTTTTCTCCATCAGTGGATTCTAAGAAAGTTTAATTTTATTTGGTACCTTGTTCCCCTGGTAGCTCAGCTGGCAAAGAATCTACCTGCAATGCAGAAGACCCCGGGTTGACTCCTGGGCCAGAAAGATTCCCTGCAGAAAGGATAGGTGACCCACTCCAGTATTCTTGCCTGGAGAATCCCAAGGACAGAGGAGCCTGGTGGGATACAGTCCATGGGGTCCCAAAGAGTCGGACATAACTGAGTGACTAAGCACAACACAGCACAAGGCGATAGACAGAGTAATTTTGCATGAGAATATGAAAAATGTTCTCATACTATAGAGTGAGTTCCTGAAGTTGGTAAAGGGTTAGAAACAGGGATTTTTATATAGGCTTAAAATTTTTACCTTTTTTCTGGCATTATGAAATAAGATAAAGAAAATTGGTAGGACCCATAATTCAACCACCTCCCCCCAAAATACACTGTTTATATATGATGAAAATTTTTCCTGTTTCATTCTTTGTATGCATATATTTTTCAAATCTCAGTTTGAATCAATATTTTATGATAGCCTTATGTCAATAGTTTCTGAAAGCATGATTTTTAAGCTCACATAATGTTCTCTCATATGAATGTACTCTTTTTTTCCAATCTAATAAGTTAAAATAATATTAATCTTATTTCTTCAATTAGCAGGTATAACTAATTTTTCATACATTTAATACCCTCCATGTTTCTTACTTTGTTACTTATGCTTTCAAGTTGATTTATTACTTGTATTTGACTCAATATTTTCTTCATTTTTCTTAGTATTTCTTAACTCTAAAAAAATGAATCCTTTATATTTGGAGGGTATCAATCTGTTTTCTATAATATTTGTTATAAATAATTCTCCAATTTGGTGACTGTCTTTTAATTCTGTTGAAAATATTTTTACAAATAAATTTGTAAAGTTTTGTGGCTTGAGGTCTATCAGATGTTTCCTTTGTGGTTACTTTTTAGCGGTTCACTCAGCAAGTCACTAACAGGGTTATGTGTTCAGGCACTGAGCAAGATGCATCCGTGTGTGCTCAATCATGTCCAGCTCTTTGCGACCCCATGGACTGTAGCTCACCAGGCTTCTCTGTCCGTGGCATTTCCCAGGCAAGAATACTGGAGTTGGTTGCCATTTCCTTTTCCCAAGGGATCTTCCCAACCCAGGGACCGTACCTTCATCTCTGCGTCTCATGCATTGGCAGGCAGATTCTTTACCACCCAGATACTAGGGATAAAACAGAAAAGAAGACAGAGATGACTTTACCTCCTCAGAGCTTACAGCCTAATAAGGGAGGCATACAAACAAAACCCAGGCCATTATAATATAGCTTATTATAAGCTGTGCAAGAGGATACAGAGTGGTATGAGACATTAGTCTGGACTTTGGGAATACGGGAAGGCTTCTAGAAGAAAGCAGCTTCCTAGCTGAGAATGAAGAGACAAGGGCAGTGTGAATTGGGGCAGAGGAAACAGTATATGTGCAGGTTCAGTCACCTATAATGCTAGATATTGACTACAGCACAGAGTGCCCGGAGGGCACGCACATGCGCAATGGGGTGAGGGGCGCAGTTGCCAACAGGTTGCGCAGAGGACCCTTGGGGAGGTTGTTGCTGAGGTCCAGGAGAGGGGTAACCAAGGACAGGGAATGTACTGTATAATTCATGCCTTTTCATTCAATAAGTAGTGCTTTAATTATATATATTAAGTTCTTATGCACATCATATTATTATAGAATGTTTTACTTAGGTTTAGGTCATGTCAGTTCTTGGGCCAGCATCATGCTTGTTTTGAGTTTTATGAAACATTTAAACCAGTAGGGCATGTACCCTCTGATCACATTTTACTTTCAAAATTGCTTTATCTACTCTTGCCAATGTGTTCTCTTAGATAAACTCCAAAGTGATTTTGAAAATTATGAGTATATGCATTTATATCTTCTATATAAATAGGTATGTATATATGTGCGCACACACATACACACTGGAGAAGGAAATGGCAACCCACTCCAGTATTCTTGCCTGGAGAACCCATAAACAGAGGAGCCTGGCAGGCTACACTCCATGGGGTTGCAAGAGTCAGACATGATTTAGCAACTAAACCACCACCATCATACACACACATTTGTACACACACACATAAAATATCCCATTGATAATTTGACTGGGAATATGATAAACCTGGGCTTCCCAGGTGGCGCTAGTGGTAAAGAACCCACGAAACATAAGAGATGTGTGTTCAATCCTGGGGTCAGGAAGATCCCCTGGAGGAGGGCATGGCAATCCATTTCAGTATTTTTGGCTGGAGAATCTCCATGGACGGAGAAGCCTGATGGGCTACAGTCCATAGGCTCGCACAGACTGGGACACGACTGAAGCAAGTCAGCACACACACACATCATGAACCTAGAGGTCAGTTGTGGAATAAATGGCATTCATTTTTGTATTGAGTCAGCCCATCAAGAAGCGTTGAACTTATTTGAATTATCTTTTATATTTCTTTTCAAAACCTTACAGTTTTTTCATATAGGTCTTCACATTTATTAGAGTCATTCTTTCATATTTTATAATTTTAATTTCTCCTTATGAATGGATCTTTTTAAAATATCTTCTGTCTGACACAGCTGAAATATATATATTTTTTTCCATCTGTTTAACTCATTATAATTAATTATGAGTTTTTAGTTGATTATAAGAGTTAGTAATCATAATGTCTGTAAATAATGATAATTTCCCTCCTTCCAATAGTTGCCTTTGATTTTTATTTGATGTCTTACAATACTGATTGTAACTTCTGGTAACTAAAAGATAATAGTGAGCATTCTGTTTTAATACCGATTTTAAAAGATTGCTTCTTTGTTTAACATATTTTAAAGTATATTCTGTGAGAGCTAATAAAATGTTTGTTTTATCTATTCTTTCAAGTGAAATCCTGTCCCACAGGGATTCATAATTTATATTAATGTATTAAGATTCTGAGATCTGCAGTAAAGAAATATTCCCCTGAGTTTGAGCATTTCATAAATTCACTTGCCCACAGAAGTATTCTTCTCTCATTTGGAAATTTACATCAATTATAGCAATCAAAATTATACTCAGTTCAGTTCAGTTCAGTCGCGCAGCGGTATCTGACTCTTTGCGACCCCATGAATCGCAGCACCCCAGGCCTCTCTGTTCATCACCATCTCCCGGGGGTTCACTCAGACTCACGTCCATCGAGTCAGTGATGCCATCCAGCCATCTCATCCGCTGACGTCCCCTTCTCCTCCTGCCCCCAATCCCTCCTAGCATCAGAGTCTTTTCCAATGAGTCAGCTCTTTGCATGAGGTGGCCAAAGTACTGGAGTTTCAGCTTTAGCATCATCCCTTCCAAAGAAATCCCAGGGTTGATCTCCTTCAGAATGGACTGGTTGGATCTCCTTGCAGTCCAAGGGACTCTCAAGAGTCTTCTCCAACACCACAGTTCAAAAGCATCAATTCTTTGGCGCTCAGCCTTCTTCACAGCCCAATTCTCACATCCATACATGACCACTGGAAAAACCATAGCCTTGACCAGATGGACCCTTGTTGGCAAAGTAATGTCTCTGCTTTTGAATATGCTATCTAGGTTGGTCATAACTTTTCTTCCAAGGAGTAAGCGTCTTTTAATCTCATGGCTGCAGTCACCATCTGCAGTGATTTTGGAGCCCAAAAAAATAAAGTCTGACACGGTTTCCACTGTTTCCTCATCTATTTGCCATGAAGTGATGGGACCAGATGCCATGATCTTCGTTTTCTGAATATTGAGCTCTAAGCCAACATTTTCGCTCTCCTCTTTCACTTTCATCAAGAGGCTTTTTAGCTCCTCTTCACTTTCTGCCATAAGGGTGGTGTCATCTGCATATCTGAGGTTATTGATATTTCTCCCAGCCCTCTTGATTCCAGCTTGTGTTTCTTCCAGTCCAGTGTTTCTCATGATGTACTCTGCATATCAGTTAAATAAGCAGGGTGACAATATACAGCCTTGATGTACTTTACCTTTTCCTATTTGGAACCAGTCTGTTGTTCCATGTCCAGTTCCAACTGTTGCTTCCTGACCTGCATACAGATTTCTCAAGAGTCAGGTCAGGTGGTCTGGTATTCCCATCTCTTTAAGAATTTTCCACAGTTTATTGTGATCCACACAGTCAAAGGCTTTGGCATAGTCAACAAAGCAGAAATAGATGTTTTTCTGGAACTCTCTTGCTTTTTCCATGATCCAGCGGATGTTGGCAATTTGATCTCTGGTTCCTCTGCCTTTTCTAAAACCAGCTTGAACATCAGGAAGTTCATGGTTCACGTATTGCTGAAGCCTGGCTTGGAGAATTTTGAGCATTACTTTACTAGCATGTGAGATGAGTGCAATTGTGTGGTAGTTTGAGCATACTTTGGCATTGCTTTTCTTTGGAATTGGAATGAAAACTGACCTTTTCCAGTCCTGTGGCCACTGCTGAGTTTTCCAAACTTGCTGGCATATTGAGTGCAACACTTTCACAGCATCATCTTCCAGGATTTGAAACAGCTCAACTGAAATTCCATCACCTCCACTAACTTTGTTCGTAGTGATGCTTTCTAAGGCCCACTTGACTTCACATTCCAAGATGTCTGGCTCTAGATTAGTGATCACATCATCATGATTATCTGGGTCATGAAGATCTGTTTTGTACAGTTCTTCTGTGTATTCTTGCCACCTCTTCTTAATATCTTCTGCTCCTGTTAGGTCCATACCATTTCTGTCCTTGATCGAGCCCATCTTTGCATGAAATGTTCCCTTGGTATCTCTAATTTTCTTGAAGAGATCTCTAGTCTTTCCCATTCTGTTGTTTTCCTCTATTTCTTTACATTGATCGCTGAGGAAGGCTTTCTTATCTCTTCTTGATATTCTTTGGAACTCTGCATTCAGATGCTTATATCTTTCCTTTTCTCCTTTGCTTTTCACCTCTCTTCTTTTCACAGCTATCTGTAAGGCCTCCCCAGACAGCCATTTTGCTTTTTTGCATTTCTTTTCCATGGGGATGGTCTTGATCCCTGTCTCCTGTACAATGTCACGAACCTCTGTCCATAGTTCATCAGGCACTCTATCTATCAGATCTAGGCCCTTAAATCTATTTCTCACTTCTACTGTATAATCATAAGGGATTTGATTTAGGTCATACCTGAATGGTCTAGCGGTTTTCCCTACTTTCTTCAATTTAAGTCTGAATTTGGTAATAAGGAGTTCATGATCTGAGCCACAGTCAGCTCCTGGTCTTGTTTTTGTTGACTGTATAGAGCTTCTCCATCTTTGCCTGCATAGAATATAATCAATCTGATTTCGGTGTTGACCATCTGGTGATATCCATTTGTAGGGTCTTCTCTTGTGTTGTTGGGAGAGGGTGTTTGCTATGACCAGAGCATTTTCTTGGCAAAACTCTATTAGTCTTTGCCCTGCTTCATTCCATATTCCAAGGCCAAATTTGCCTGTTACTCCAGGTGTTTCTTGACTTCCTACTTTTGCATTCCAGTCCCCTATAATGAAAAGGACATCTTTTTTGGGTGTTAGTTCTAAAAGGTCTTGTATTTGATCTTAATTTTTTCAATATGTTGTGAATCGTTGTCTCTATTTTTTGCTATGGGCACTGTGGTTTTGTTTTGCTAATAATTTTTTCATTAATTTAGAAGATAGTCATCTTCTTTATTTCTACAAGTGATTACACTTGAAATTTTTCACAGCATTTCTACATATACTGTACGCTTACCAAAGTCAATGATGTAAACACCTACTTTTCTAATCAAGTTCAGAGTGAAATGGTGTGTTTGAATAACCCCCCCACAGATGAGAGATTTAATCCATTTTTACATCCTTCCAGCTTTTTTCTCAGTATTTATAAGAATAATTTAGCATTTTTATTCAAGTTACTGTCAGTATTTTATATTGCATGATTTCTCTTTTGTGGATTATTTTACCTACTCAGCAGAGAATCATATTTATGGTATATTACTGGACAGTTCTATGGTTACTTGATATCTGTGTCCAAGGCTCTTGTCCTTTTGCCTAATTTCTTACTTTTGACTTATTTTAGTTCATCTTTCAGGCAGCTGAAATGTCTTCAGGAATTATTGTAAGCAGTGCAAGTAGGTTTTATATATATATCTCAATCCTTTGCTTAACTTGAATAAATTCTGTCAGGTTTCAACATAATGATTTGTCTGGGTATAAAATTCTTATCTAACCATCTTTCTAGCCTTTCATATTTTGTCATGTAGTAGAAAAATCTGAGCTCTTCCATGTTATTGTTTCTTATTCATCTGTTTTCCTTCCTGGATTTTTATGGCTTTTACATTGTAATTAAAATATTTTATCATAATGTATCTAGGTATGAGGTCTTTTTACAGATTTTGCATAGTACTTCCTGAATCAATTAAATTTCCAGAGTCAGATCATGCATAAGCATTGGGGAGATTGTTTTAATTTTTTAAATAATTCTGAATATTCTTTTGATTATATTTTCTTTATTCTCTTTTTGCTTTTTTTTAAATTGAGACATAGTTGATTTACAATGTTGTGTCTAAAAAATTATGGAAACGAACTAATTTACAAACAGACTCATAGACATAGAAAATAAATTTATGGTTACCGAAGTGGAAAGGAGAGTGAGGAATAAATTAGGAGTATGGATTAACAGATACACACTACAATATATAAAATAGATAAAGAACAATGACCCACTGTATAGCACAGGGAACTATATTCACTATTTTGTAATAACCTATAATGGAAAAGAATCTTTATTCTCTTTTTAAAATATATTTTTAAAATTTTAATGCTTTTTTAAGATAGGTAATTTACATCTGATAAAATATAAGCACTCTGAAGTGTATAATTTTAGTGGGTTTGCCAAATCCATATATCTAAGTAACCCAATCCCTGTAAGATACAGAACATTTCCATCATTCCAGAAAATTCCTTAATGTTTCTTCCAAGGCCACCCCACAGCCAGAAGTAACTGCTGATCTGATTTCTATCAACTTGGATTAGTTTTGCTATTCTGAATATCACATAAATGGAATCTTACAGTATTATGTATGACTTCTTTTTTTTTGAGATTTGTCCATGTTATTGCTTATATCAGCAATTCATTTCACTTATTGCTGAATAGAATTTTATTTATGAATACACTGCCATATGTTTATTGATTTTCCTATTTGTGGATATATGAGCTATTTCTGGGCTTCCCTTGTGACTCAGCTGGTAAAGAATTCACCTGCAATGCAGGAGACCTGGGTTCGATCCCTGGGTTGGGACGATAACCTGGAAAAGGGAAAGGCTACCCAGTTTGGGGCTGCTATGAATAAAGCAGCTATAATGTTTTTGTAAATGTTGTTGTGGACATATTTTTCACTTCTTGTGGATAATTAATTACCTAGACTGGAAGTTTGAAGTCAAAAGATGGCCATAATTTTAACTGTTAAGAAGCTACTAGCAATTTTCCAAAGTAGTTGTGTAAAACACCCCTACCTGCCATGTGAGTTTCAGCTATTCTGAATGCCACTTAGCGTACGGTGTTGTTACTCTCATTATAGTTGTCCTAGGAGGTGTGTAGTGGTATCTCATTGTGATAACTCTTCTCTTTTTCATGAGTACAAATTAACACTAATTTGATTTGTTCCCCATTTTAGGGATCTATCATCTCTTACCTCATTTATTCCTTTGAGGGAGTACAATGTACAGCTTCTATACTTTAGAGAGTGTCTGATTCTGTTTCTTATAGTGTCAGTTTCACCTCTTATTGCCTTCAGTAATTCTATTAATACTATTTGGTTGGCTAGAACTGGACATGGAACAACAGACTGGTTCCAAATAGGAAAAGGAGTACATCAAAGCTGTATATTGTCACCTTGCTTATTTAACTTATACGCAGAGTACATCATGAGAAACGCTGGGCTGGAAGAAGCACAGGTTGGAATCAAGATTGCCGAGAGAAATATCAATCACCTCAGCTATGCAGATGACACCACCCTTATGGCAGAAAGTGAAGAGGAACTCAAAAGCCTCTTGATGAAAGTGAAAGAGGAGAGTGAAAAAGTTGGTTTAAAGCTCAACATTCAGAAAACGAAGATCATGGCATCTGGTCCCATCACTTCATGGCAAATAGATGGGGAAACAATGGAAACAGTGTCAGACTTTATTTTTTTGGGCTCCAATATCACTGCAGATGGTGATTGCAGCCATGAAATTAAAAGACGCTTACTCCTTGGAAGAAAAGTTATGACCAACCTAGACAGCATATTGAAAATCAGAGACATTACTTTGCCAACAAATGTCCGTCTAGTCAAGGCTGTGGTTTTCCCAGTGGTCATGTATGGATGTGAGAGTTGGACTGTGAAGAAAGCTGAGCGCCAAAGAATTGATGCTTTTGAACTGTGGTGTTGGAGAAGACTCTTGGGATTCCTTTGGACTGCAAGGAGATCCAACCAGTCCATTTTAAAGGAGATCAGCCCTGGGTGTTCTTTGGAAAGAATGATGCTAAAGCTGAAACTCCAGTACTTTGGCCACCTCATGCGAAGAGTTGACTCATTGGAAAAGACTTTGAGGCTGGAAGGGATTGGGGGCAGGAGGAGAAGGGGACAACAGGGGATGAGATGGCTGGATGGCATCACCAACTCAATGGACATGAGTCTGAGTGAACTCCAGGAGATGGTGATGGACAAGGAGGCCTGACGTGCTGCGATTCATGAGGTCGCAAAGAGTCAGACACGACTGAGCGACTGAACTGAACTGACTGAAAGTTCATCTGGAATTTTCCGTAACATCTTAGGGAAAAATCCAAACAAACTTTTCGGTCAGCCCAATATTATTACTATTTTTTACTTCCCTATAATCCCTCCTTATCTCACCCAGCACCCTTTCTTTCTTCCATCTCTTTATCTCGCAATGGCTGGCTGTCCTTTTCCACACTATTCTTTTTCCACATACACTGAGGGTGAGAAACAGTTCTAAAATTGTCTTTGAGGTGATGCTTCAGTTTCCTGGTTATGCCCTTTTTTCCACTAGCTGGGCTATTTATTTTTCATGTTAACTCATCCAGGAGTGAAAAATCAATCTCCTTAGACCCAATATTTGTGAACACAGAGCATGTGCAGTGTGTTCCAGGACCTGCTCAATGTGTACTGAGCTATAAGTTTTCTGGTCCACAGCTGGGAGACTGAATGTGTCCTAGTTCAAGATCAGCTCCTGACAAGAATGCCACTGATGGTGTGTATGCTAAGTCACTTCTGTTATGTCCAACTCTGTGCAACCCATCTGCTAAATAGAACCATTTAGCTATCCCTCTGCTAAACAGAACCATCTTCAGTCCAGGAGGGTGTCCCTTCCATATCTGTATAAATGTCTCAATACCCAGAAAACGATGAAGTTGGATGTTACAAGACTGAGTAGTGGCACAATGAATCCTGGAACACACATCTAGCAAGAAAAGCCTAGGTGGGGAGAAAGGAAGAGTCCATGGAAGAAGGACCTTCTAAAGATGAGGCATTTTTGTGCATCATCTAATTCAGTGGTCCTTATTCAATACACAGAGCTCCATCAGTGGCTTCCTAGGTGGTGCTAGTGGAAAAGAACCTGCCTGCAGTTTCAAGAAAGGAATGAACACTCTCCCTACATGATTTGAAGCCAACAGTTTTGCTTTGTTTCCAGCAGCAAATCATATGTTGCTTAATAATGATGATTCTCAATTCAATACCATGGATTATGTTAATCCTGATATTTCTTTCAAGTTTCTGGCTATAGTCTGACTGTGCATTTTGGTTTGGGGCGTTTTCTAATTTTCCTTCTCTCCCCTTCTCCACTTTATGTCTTTATAAGTAATCAAAAATAGGGACATCTTTCCAGAAATCTAATGTGTCCTTTCAAGTTCTATCCAGTTTTAAGAGTTTGCTGCTGCTGTTGCTAAGTCGCTTCAGCCGTGTCTGACTCTGTGCGACACCATAGACAGCAGCCCACCAGGCTCCACTGTCCCTGGGATTCTCCAGGCAAGGACACTGGAGTGGGTTGCCATTTCCTTCTCCAATGCATGAAAGTGAAAAGTGATAGTGAAGTCGCTCAGTCATGTCCGACTCTTCACGACCCCACGGACTGTAGCACACCAGGCTCCTCCGTCCATGGGATTTTCCAGGCAAGAGTACTGGAGTGGGTTGCCATTGCCTTCTCCGTTGAAGAGTTTATTATTCTATACATTTCCCCCATGAATCTTGACTAAACTCCTCAGTTTAATCAATTCCAAGTTTGTATGAACAACTCATGTTTTCTCTATTTTATACACATGTGCTGGGCTGTGCTTAGTTGCTCAGTCATGTCTGACTCTTTGCAACCCCATGGAGTGTAGCCCACCAGGCTCCTTTGTCCATGGAATTCTCCATGCCAGAATACTGGAGTGGATAGCCATTCCCTTCTCCAGATCTTCCCAACCCAGGGATCAAACCCCAGTCTCCCATATCACAGGCAGATTTTTAACCTCTGAGGGTAAAAAAGAAGTATAAAAGTCTCAATACCCAGAAAACAGTAAAGTTGGATGTTACAAGATGTTACCACTTTTGCTCAGAAACTTAAGAAGTTAAAAGCTCAGAAGCTTAAGACTAAAACTTAGCACAGCTCTATGGGCATTATGTAGGTACCCTCACTGTATACAATAAAAAAAAAATCCCCAAAACCTGCTCCCTCAGGAAATAGATTGCCCTAGTTATAAGATTGAAAGTGTTGCTAAGTGTTTCATCATCATGCTTATGAGTATATGTATTACATACTCTCCAGCCCAGGATACTTTCTTATCCAGAAGTAAGACAACAATCAACAAAGGTTGATTTCCAACCTTCTTTTGAGAGAAAAGTTTCACACAATTAGCCTTTGAAATGTATATTCCCTAAAGTACCATGAAAACTTTGTTTCATAGAAGTGTTTCTAGGAAAGTCCTATGTCCTCATCTTGATGTTCTTTCATATCACAACTAGTAAAAATAAGAGCTGTGTTGTTCTCTTCATGACCCTCAAAAAATCAGTTTCAGCTTTTTCGATATTGGGTTACAACACTAAGGATACCAAACAAAGCGGAAGATCCAAGGAGAGAAATATTAACTACCTGCCCAAAATAGTTACTATAACCATTCTGAGCTCTTGGTAAAGGTTCAAAATTCCCATGTTTGTCCACTAGATGAAAAGAGAATCTTTGTTATTAGGAAAGCATATTCAAGATGGTAGCCCCACTGTTGTAGCCAGGCATTCTGGGAAAAAACTCACTCAGAAGGACAATGCAGATACTGGAGTGCAGTTTATTACACCAGCAGGCCCAAGGCAGAGTCTCCTCTTAGCCAAGGACCCCGACCAGTTTTTGTGAAAACCTTATATACCCTAAGTGTATGTGCTCAAACCCACCTCCCCAAATTCTCTGAAACTAGCCTGAACAAAGGAAACGAAAGATACAATCAAAGTTAACCCATGATTCATATGCTTAAACCCATGATTCGTATGCCTTAAACCTAGGTAATTAACAGTGGACAGTTATCAATAGGCCTGTGGTCATACCCCAATAAACATAACAGAATTTATCATTCTATTCAGTTACACAGATAACTAGGGTATTCTTTTAGGTGATGGAGAGTCTAGGTACAAGCCCTGGGGCTCTTCCATCTGAGGGGATCTGGTTTTCCAGTTGGTATGCCATTTCCATAGATACTGGGAATATAGCTCAAAGTCCATAGTCCTGCCCAAGATGGAGTCCCGCTTTCAAGCTGGAGCCTGTTCTGTCTGTTTCTTCCTTCACCTCTAATTCTCCATATAAGTTATTGCTCTATTGACTCAAATGTTTGACAAGTTATTAGAAAAGCTGTTAGATTAGCACAAAGCCCCCATCAGATCTACATTAACACCTTCAGCCACTGGCCCATCATTTAGTAGGCATCTGCTTCCCTCTACACCCTCTAAGTGGTAGTCAGTACCTCAGACCACAAATGGGCAAAATGACCCAAAGTTTTGGCCCAATGGAATGCTGCCTGCTCCTTGTGATGATTTCAGATATAACCTAATGACTCTTTGCCATGGTAGGATCTCCAGAAATCTTGGTTGGGTTTCGCTGGTGACACCCTCAGCATGGTCTGCTGAGCAGGACATCTTCTGTGGCCATAATCACCTCTGGCATAATCAGTTATTTGATGGTGCCCAAAGATATTTTTAAACCATATTTTGCCAAAAGCCCAACCTCTATTCCCACAAGAATCTATTTTGTGTTAGTTTTCTATTGCCTGTAGATAAGGACATCTCAGTCTTTCTAAAAGGACTGTTCTCAAACAAGGGGCATATAAGACAACATGTCAAATAGGTGGCCTGGTGACTGGTGCTCCTTCCAGAGCTAGATGGAAGATGCAGTTGACTCAGTTGTCCCTTTAAGGCAGGATCTATCCAGGACACAGCTAACAATGAGAAGTCATCAGGGGATTTATAATGGGTTTAAGAACAAAACCAAGAATGGGATTGTTGTGCAACATCCTCCATTTGATCATCAGAGGACAGATGCTCCATCAACAGAGGAGTTTCCACTGACATTTCCAGGGACCCATAGAATAATTGCCACTTGAATGTTTTTTTCAGGTTTTCAAAGGAGTGTAGGAATGACCTGAGGCTGTATTGCATTCATGTCATTAGTCAAAGTTGCATGTCAATACAGCTTGTATTATTAGTTTATATTCAAACAGATGTCCTTGTGTATTTTTCTAATGAAGAAAGGAGCCATATTATGATGGCTATTCTTAAAAGACTAACATAAAATATACTCGCTCATTCTTTCAATCACTTGCAGTCAGCTCTTGTGTGCCCGCCATATTGGATGCTATGCTAGACACCAAGATGAAAAGGTGACCACTCTCTACCTTCCAGAAGCACATAGTCTAGTGGAGGAGAGAGCTGAATATAGTCACAGGCGGAAGTGGGGCAGTTACTGAAGAAGCAGGAAGAGAGTAAGGAGGAGATTTACAGAGGAAATGGCATGAACAAACTTATAGTGATTCTTATTTCCCTAATATTTTGGACAATTGCAAATAGTCTGATGGGCAGAACATACAAAGTAGAAAATGACAGTAAGTATGGCTAAAAAGTAGGTTGGGGTCAGATGGTAAAGGTCTTTGAATACTGTGCTAAGTGGTTTGATCTGTGTTTGGGGGGAGCCAAAGTTAGTAGCAGATCTGGGGTCAGGTCTCTTGATTCAAAGGCGTGGTTTTCTCTGCTGGATTGCACTTATGCCTCCAAACACTAGTGGCCACCACACTGGATTTCACTAATGATCCCCCAGTGGAAGGTGTCTCCCTGGTGACTCAGATAGTAAAGAATCTGCCAGCATTGCAGGAGACCTAAGTTCAATCTCTGGGTCAGGAAGATCCCCTGAAGAAGGGAAAGGCTACCCATTCCAGTATTCTTGCCTGGAGAATCCCACAAACAGAGGAGCCTGGCAAGCTACAATCCATGGAGCCTCAAAGAGTTGGACACAACTGAGTGACTCACTCACTTCCCTAATAGAAATATATAAATTACCTATTAGAAGCAACAGGAGAGTACTCTTACTATTATCTCCATCTTACTGATTAGGAAATTAAAGCATAAAGAAGTTATGTAATGTGTCCAAGGTCACACAGCTAGTTAGGTGATCCCGGACAATCTGACTACAGAGTCTGTAGTTTTAACCATACTTTCTCTTCTCTTGATCTAGAGATCTTTATGAATTTATATGTGTTCTGCTAATACTATACTTGACAAGTAAAGGCAGCCTTCTATATCAGTTTTGATAATTTGTCAATTTAACTGAAGAGATTAATGTATGTAATAATACAGGTATCATGGTCAAAGAATGAAGGATAATCCCTAGTCATGTCTCCAGATATCTTTTCCTTTACCCTTTTGTGGCTATAGGAAACCAGATATGTGGAACTGGGCATCCTTGTCCTGTTAAGGGCACAGAAGTACTAGAAAGCTCTCAAGGGACTATTAACAGATTTGATGAGACCTCTGAGATGCTACAAACACTGCAATTGCATTTACTACCCAAGACACTGAAAGGTAAAAACTAAAAATCGAATAGGAATATCATGTGCATGATAAATAATGGTTGTTTGGTTTTAAGAATAAAAAAGACGTTGGACTATGAGCTGAAGTCAAAACCGGACAGACAGGTCCTGCAAGTGCTTCTCTTTGTGTGTTGATATTAATAACATCCAAACAGGCCTTAGGGCTCTCTTCATCCTTTGCCCTTACCAGAAGAGTAGTATATCATTTTCCTTGGAAGCCCAAGTGTTAAATATACCCTTACAGTATGACTCAAATTTTGTGATTTTTACAAATCAGCTACTGCGTTTTGAATTTCTCTAGCTTCTCAAAACCTTACTCGCTTCAGCTCAGTTCAGTCACTCAGTCCTGTCAAACTCTTTGCAACCCCATGAATCACAGCACGCCAGGCCTCCCTGTCCATCACGAGCTCCCAGAGTTCACTCAAACTCATGCCATCCAGCCATCTCATCCTCTGTCATCCCCTTTTCCTCCTGCCCCCAATCCCTCCCAGGATCAGAGTCTTGTCCAATGAATCAACGCTTTGCATGAGATGGCCAAGGTATTGGAGTTTTAGTTTCAGCATCAGTCCTTCCAGTGAACACCCAGGACTGATTTCCTTCAGAATGGACTAGTTGGAACTCCTTGCAGTCCAAGGGACTCTCAAGAGTCTTCTCCAACACCACAGTTCAAAAGCATCAATTCTTCGGTGCTCAGCTTTCTTCACAGTCCAACTCTCACATCCATACATGACTACTGGAAAAACCATAGCCTTGACTAGATGGACCTTTGTTGACAAAGTAATGTCTCTGCTTTTTAATATGCTATCTAGGTTGGTCATAACCCTCCTTCCAAGGAGCAAGTGTCTTTTAATTTCATGGCTGCAATCATCATCTGCAGTGATTTTGGAGCCCCCCAAAATAAAGTCTGACACTGTTTCCACTGTTTCCCCGTCTATTTCCCATGAAGTGATGGGACCAGATGCCATGATCTTCGTTTTCTGAATGTTGAGCTTTAAGCCAACTTTTTCATTCTCCTCTTTCACTTTCATCAAGAGGCTTTTTAGTTCCTCTTCACTTTCTGCCATAAGAGTGGTGTCATCTGCATAGCTGAGGTTATTGATATTTCTCCCGGCAATCTTAATTCCAGCTTGTGCTTCTTCAATACCTTACTAAGAATCAGTATTTGCTGGAAGTTCAACATCAAAGATTTATTGTGTTGGAGAAGATAGAGTTGCTTTAGAGTTAAAACCAGAACAATGGTAGTTGTTATAGCAGGACATATCTAGCATTATAAAGGAAAGCTTTTCAGTTAACTACGACTGTGATAACACGGCATCTCCTATGTGCCGTATCACTTCCTTTTCCGCTGAAATGTTTTAGCAGACACTGAATAACTAACAGAGGTTGGTGCTAGGGAAGAGTAACAGCATGATGTCTAAGGCTGTACAAGACTGGTCGTAGAAGGTTTCTATAGCTTGAAATGGTGAAATAATCTACAAGCACTAGCCTGTACCAAGACCTCAGTATTCTAACTTATCATGCTCACCCATCCTACATGGGAAATTATATTTAGTCCACTTTTTAGAGGGTTGTCATGCTCATGTTCATTTTTATATCTCCACCATTTTCAGATACTTTTAATTATATGTAGATATAGATATAAAATGGACTGGAATGGGTGAATTTAACTCAGATGACCATTATATCTACTACTGTGGGCAGGAATACCTTAGAAGAAATGGAGTAGCCATCATGGTCAACAAAAGAGTCCAGAATGCAGTACTTGGATGCAATCTCAAAAATGATAGAATGATCTCTGTTTGTTTCCAAGCAAACCATTCAATATTATGGTAATCCAAGTCTATGCTCCAACCAGTAATGCTGAAGAAGCTGATGTTGAACAGTCCTACGAAGACCTACAAGACCTTTTAGAACTAACACCCAATAAAAAGATGTCCTTTTCATTATAGGGGACTGGAATGCAAAAGCAGGAAGTCAAGAAACACCTGGGGTAACAGGCAAATTTGGCCTTGGAGTATGGAATGAAGCAGGGCAAAGGATAATAGAGTTTTGCCAAGAGAACACACTGGTCATAGTAAACACCCTCTTCCAACAACACAAGAGAAGACTCTACACATGGACATCACCAGATGGTCAACACCGAAATCAGATTGATTATATTCTTTGCAGCCAAAGATGGAGAAGCTCTACAGAGTTAGCAAAAACAAGACTGGGAGCTGACTGTGGCTCAGATCATGAACTCCTTATTACCAAATTCAGACTTAAATTGAAGAAAGTAGGGAAAACCACTAGACCATTCAGGTATGACCTAAATCAAATCCCTTATGATTATACAGTAGAAATGAGAAATAGATTTAAGGGCCTAGATCTGATAGAGTGCCTGATGAACTATGGACAGAGGTTCGTGACATTGTACAGGAGACAGGGATCAAGACCATCCCCATGGAAAAGAAATGCAAAAAAGCAAAATGGCTGTCTGGGGAGGCCTTACAAATAGCTGTGAAAAGAAGAGAAGCAAAAAGCAAAGGAGAAAAGGAAAGATAAAAGCATCTGAATGCAGAGTTCCAAAGAATAGCAAGGCGAGATAAGAAAGGCTTCCTCAGCAATCAATGCAAAGAAATAGAGGAAAAGAACAGAATGGGAAAGACTAGAGATCGCTTCAAGAAAATCAGAGATACCAAGGGAACATTTCATGCAAAGATGGGCTTGATCAAGGACAGAAATGGTGTGGACCTAACAGGAGCAGAAGATATTAAGAAGAGGTGGCAAGAATACACAGAAGAATTGTACAAAAAAGATCTTCACGACCCAGATAATCATGATGGTGTGATCACTCACCTAGAGCCAGACATCCTGGAATGTGAAGTCAAGTGGGCCTTAGAAAGCATCACTACGAACAAAGCTAGTGGAGGTGATGGAATTCCAGTTGAGCTATTTCAAATCCTGAAAAATGATGCTCTGAAAGTGCTGCACTCAATATGCCAGCAAGTTTGGAAAACTCAGCAGTGGCCACAAGACTAGGAAAGGTCAGTTTTCATTCCAATCCCAAAGAAAGGCAATGCCAAAGAATGCTCAAACTACCGCCCAATTGCATTCATCTCACATGCTAGTAAAGTAATGCTCAAAATACTCCAAGCTGGGTTTCAACAATACATGAACCGTGAACTTCCTGATGTTCAAGCTGGTTTTAGAAAAGGCAGACAAACCAGAGACCAAATTGCCAACATCCACTGGATCATGGAAAAAGCAAGAGAGTTCCAGAAAAACATCTATTTCTTCTTTATTGACTATGCCAAAGCCTTTGACTGTGTGGATCACAATCAACTGGAAAATTCTGAGAGAGATGGGAATACCAGACCACCTGACCTGCCTCCTGAGAAACCTGTATGCAGGTCAGGAAGCAACAGTTAGAACTGGACATGGAACAACAGACTGGTTCCAAGTAGGAAAAGGAGTATGTCAAGGCTGTATACTGTTACCCTGGTTATTTAACTTATATGCAGAGTACATCATGAGAAATGCTTGGTTGGAGGAAGCACAAGCTGGAATCAAGATTGCTGGGAGAAATATCAATAACCTCAGATATGCAGATGACACCACCCTTATGGCAGAAAGTGAAGAGCAATTAAAAATCCTCTTGATGAAAGTGAAAGAGGAGAGTGAAAAAGTTGGCTTAAAGCTCAACATTCAGAAAACAAAGATCATGGCATCTGGTCCCATCAGTTAGTGGGAAATAGATGGGGAAACAATGGAAACAGTGTCAGACTTTATTTTTTGGGGCTCCAAAATCACTGCAGATGGTGATTGCAGCTATGAAATTAAAAGACACATAAGAAACGAATCACCAATCCAGGTTTGATGCAGGATACAGGATGCTTGGGGCTGGTGCACTGGGATGACCCAGAGGGATGGTATGGGGAGGGAGGTGGGAGGGGGGTTCAGGATTGGGAACACGTGTACACCTGTCACGGATTCATGTTGATGTATGACAAAACCAATACAATATTGTTAAGTAATTAGCCTCCAATTAAAATAAATAAATATAAATTAAAAAATAAATAAAAGACGCTTACTCCTTGGAAGGAAAGTTATGACCAACCTAGACAGCAGATTTAAAAGTAGAGACATTGCTTTGCCAACAAAGGTTCATCTAGTCAAAGCTGTGGTTTTTCTAGTAGTCATGCATGGATGTGAGAGTTGGACCGTAAAGAAGGCTAAGCGATTGAGAATTGATGCTTTCAAACTGTGCTGCTGGAAAGGACTCTTGAGAGTCACTTGAACAGCAAGGAGATCAAACCAGTCAATCCTAAAGGAAATCAACCTTAAATATTCATTGGATGGACTGATACTGAAGCTGAAGCTCCAATACTTGTGGCCTCCTGATGTGAAAAGCCAACTTAATTGGAAAAGACCCTGATGCTGGGAAGGATTGAGGGCAGGAGGAAGAGGGGATGACAGAGTATGAGGTGTTTAGAAAGCATCACCAACTCATTGGATGTGAGTCTGGGCAAACTGCAGGAGATAGTGAAGGACAGGTAAGCCCAGCGTGCTACAGTCCAACATAGCTAATATTTAAGAAGCTCAGGTTAGACTGAGTTGGTTTACAAGTATTTCCCCAATCTCTTGGGTGAGAGCAAAAGGAGACACACAATTTACATTTGATGAAGCTGCTGCAAGTCAAAGTGTCCTGATAACAAGACACATCTGATACTACTAAATTAGCATGAGAGAAGTAACAAGATAAATGTGAACAGGTGACTAAACCAAATTTCCCTCCATAAATCAATTGTTGTCTCAGTCACATGATATATTTATCAGAAGCATTTGCCAAACTGGATCCAGTGCTTGTTGCTTTAGGGAAGCTGTATAAAGCCGAGATAACTGCTCGATGGAAAAGAGTTTGTTTTCTTTTCGCAATGTTCAAAAATCGCGATGATGGTTTGCCTCATCCTGCTGGAGAGCCAAAATCAAAATCAAGATATGAAGTCGTCTAGTTGGAAATGAACTCAAATAAAGAATCCATTTCTTTTTGCTTTGGCTTTTCTTATACAAGAAATCTCACTCAAGGATTGGTTACATATTTTGGCGGGAGTGGAGGGGGTCACAGTTTTGCAAAAGAATGGGCCATGTTCTCCCAAAGAGAGAACTGAGTGTCTTCTTAAAACTGCCAGAGTTCCCAGGCATCTTGACAGAAACGAAATCAAATAAACCCACTACCTAGGGCCTTTCTGTGTTCTAAGCAGTCTTATCTCTTGCCATAAAGATTCATTTGTAATAGTTGTCAATCATCCTCTAGCTATAATTAATACCTTAGGCAAGCATACATCAGTGCTAGCTGCCCTTCTCTTTAACTGCTGAGGTGACACCCTCAAAATTAGCCTGTGCCAACTCTGCTGAAAATTCTGCCTTTTTTTGTTTCGGGTGATTATCGCTTCTTCTCTTTCATCTTAGTCCATTGCTCCAAACCAATGCTTGATGAACTTATGCTACTCTCCTTATAGATTTTCAAGATGGTACCAGGCGAGTGAATGATTGAACTCAACATCTTTTGTTTTATGCTGCTTTCTTGAATCACAGAAGATGGATCCAAGTTCTTAGCTACTCTTCAGCAACATATTTCATTGTTAAAATACGGAGAAGAAGTAGAGGTTTGCAGTAGTTGGATTTTTGCTTACTGCTACACACAGCCTTTCTTTTGCAGAGTTCTTCTGAAGATTACATTGCTATTTTTCATTCCATTCCCACAGCGACTCCAGGAGGTATATATTAATAGCTTCATTTTTTCAGAAATGAAGAGACTTAAGCCACCACAGTAAATGGCATGTCCAGGACCACGTGGCTGAGAAGCAGGCATGCCAGGACTCAGACTCTGGTCCTCTGACACACGCCATGTCCTGTACTCTGTCTTCTACTCCACGCTGCCTTTGTAGTTCTGGGAAGGGAATCAAAGCCTGGAACAAGAATAATAGTAAAATTAATAACTGAATTTTTAGCATTTGCTCTGCACTAGATAGGGTTTCCCAGGTGGTGCAGTGGTAAAGAAACTGCCTGCCACTGCGGGAGACACAGGTTCTATCTCTGGGTCAGTACTATCTCCTGGAGGAGGAAATGACAACATCGCCAACTTAATGGATATGAGTTTGAGCAAGCCCTGGGAGACAGTGAAGGACTGGGAAGCCTGGCATGCTGCAGTCCATGGGGTTACAAGGAGTTGGACAGGAGTGAGCGGCTGAACAACAACAACTCCAGTATTCTTGCCTGGGAAATCCCATGGACAGAGGAGCCCGGCGGGCTACAGTCCATGGGATCAAAAAGAGTTGGACAAAACTGAGCAACTGAGAATGCATGTGTGTTAGATACTGCACTAATTACTTCTTACGCATTATTGCTTCTACTCTTCATAATTTTTGAGGCCATCATTTATCCCCACTGAAAAGAGAAACTGGGTTTCAGAGAGCATAAAGTGATTTGCATAAAGATAGATTGGTAGAGACTGAATCTATCTCTAGATTTGGGTGTTGAGCTGTAGAATTAACTAGTACCATATAGCTAAAATCTGAGAGAAAGAGCAGGGTCTTGTGAAGGATAAGGATTTGAATTTGAGTTCTAACTCTGCTTCTGTTTACAGTATGATCCTGGGAAATTCTGTTAATCCTTTGGACTCTTGGATTCTTAGTATAAAATGGGGCTGGTCCTGAAACCACACTCCTCCCTGGGTGGGACTCAAATGCAGCCAAAACTCAGACTCAATTTTGAATCCACAGGCTAGGACTTGAACCCATCCACACTGCTTACCTGTAACTGAACCTTGGGTTCTTTTGTCTCTTTGCAGAAAGAATTCAGGTGAGGCAAAGTGGCAAGCAAAGAATGAGTTTGTTAGCTTGGGACGCTTGTGAGAGATGCAAGCTGGCCGGCAGGGTGGTGGGGAAGGGAGAAGACCACCTTCTTTCTCATTCTTGGGCAGATGTCAAGGCTTACATCATTAGTCTCTCCTTTAGCCCTATATCATTTAACTGAAACTGTTATGGTGCTATTTAAATCAAATGTGTATCAGCAAAAGTGCGGTAATATGTACTAAAATGTGATCATTTATCTTGGGATTATTACCCCTTTGGGGATTTGGAGATAATGTTCCCTTTCACCTAGTTTCTTTCCCCTTTCGCCTTTTTTTTCTCTTTTTTTTTTTTTTTTTTTGACATTTTATCAAGGCATTTGCTTTTCTTATGTGCATTCAGTCCTGGGTTTCTCACATTTAATTATGGCAATAGATATATTTTTTGAAAGGTTGATGCCTTGAAGTATAAATTTGGAATTTATGGGGATAAGGCAGCTGCAAAATGTAGTGGGAATTGAAATACACAAATTCTAATTTCTTTCTTGGCTACATGCAGAAATGCTACTCTTCAAGGACTGTTAACACTCTGAATTCCTGTAACAAGAGTCAGACCCCATATTTACTGTCTTGGGTTTTAACTATCAGGGTTTGTGGCTTGAGTATGTCTGGTGCTTGAATGCACCCCATCTTCCTTCAAGGTAGTGTAGATTATTGCTTAGTTACTGGATTCTTTTTTGAGTGATCATTAACATGAAACAGTCTCCCAGACTCCCTTAAAATTCCCTTTCTGTCCTAAATCCCTTACTGGGATTTCTAAATGGATCTGATTATCCTACTGTATCCCTATCAGTATTATTTGATCTAATATATCACATAGGAGGCTCCATCAGGTCAGACATACTCAGGATCTGACTAAACTAAAGAGAATGGTACAAAGGCAAAGCATCAGTCTTTGTGTTAGAATGGAAACTGCTACCCTAGTATCTTAACAGCTGATAGCAATGCCCAGAAAATCTGGGCTCTTCCTTCAGTCCCATATTTTCTCCATACCTGCCAGACCAGTTTGGTTATTAAAAAAAAAAAAAAGTTTTGTTCATATAGAATGTGTCCATAAGAGTAACTCCCTTTCCTTATAGTGTAAAAAATCATTACGTGAAATTTAGCTGCCATTTACAAAGAGTATATTTTTGAGCACCCTCTCATTGGCTGCTGGGAAAAGCAACTGTTAATAAACTAAGTGAGTAAAATCACTGCCCTGAGAGATTTTATTTTCTGAGAATGACCTGCAACCTGCTCTGCCCTAGAGTAAACAGGACTTTCAGAGAGAAGGTTCTGGGGCAATTTGTGGCTAAGACAGAATTGATTTGTTCTTGTGTTTAGGGTCATTGACTCTCATGAGAGCTACCACTTACCAAGTGCTTCCAGTTGGACACGTGCCCTAAACATATTATTTCTGAACCTCACCATAGCCACATGAAGTTCTCTTATTCCCATTTTATAGAGAAGACTCTTCGGAAACTACCCAGAACCTCAGAGTTTGTCAGTTCCCCACCAGTCTTCCTCCTGTGTCTTCCATTCCGTATCACCTAAACAACCAGCCGTCCTCAAAGGTCCCTCATCCAATGCTATCATTCCTTTCTTGCTGATCTACTCAGGGCTTGGAGGACCATGCTGGCAGGAATTTTCTGGCTGCATTTTCTAAATGCATTTTCTAAACTTCACACTCATGATTTGAGCGGGGTCTGGACTGTGACCAGCTCCTACCCCTGCTTTGTCATTGTTGTTGACAGTTTATCAGAGTCTTTGCTTTACTTATGTGCATTAGTCTTGGATTTCTCATGTTTAGTTATGATAGATTTTTTGGAAATTTTGCTGCCTTAGAGTACAAATTTGGAATTTATGGAGGATACGGCAGCTGCAAAATATAGTGGGAATTGAAAACGCACAAAATCTTAATTTTCAGTCTCATTTACAGGTTTATAGTCACCTGATTTTAGACCATCAAGATAGGTTACATGCATTGCTCATGTAAATAACCAGATTTTATTTAGAGAATGATAAAGGTAAAATGTAAAGAGGGCGAACATATCTTAAATGAGTTTTTTTTTCAATTTTTGAAAAAAAAAAGATTTTAGAAAACTTGTTTATTATTTCCTGAAATTTCATCTCCTTTAAGGGTAGATTTATAGCTATAAAAAATGACACCATGAAAACTTTTCTATCATAATCCTAATCACAGGAGATTATTGGGGATTATTATTTTTCCTAACCATTTGGTACTACAAAATAGATCACAGCTCTTCCTTTCAGAAAGTGACATTTTTCAACCAGCTTCTGTTGTCTGTCTCACCATCATAATCACTTTCATATCCGGCATATCTTAAATTGAAAAAGTCCACAAATGACACAGCCTGGCTTAGGGGCAAGAAAGAAAGAGGGTCTGCATCAAATTCTGGCCTTTGGCTGATTGTATGTTTCTCCTGTAGAATTTCTTTACACTGAAGAAAAAGCTCATTGACCTGTGAATTGTATTAACCTTCTGAACTTTTTAGTGAAATTGGGAGGCTTAGGGTCACATTTCTGTGCATTTTCTCTTACTCTTCCTGCTTCTGAGTAAAAGAAGCTCTATTCCTATGCTGGAGCTTTCTGCTAATGGACCCCAGTTTCTCTGCAGCCAGCTCTGGGGAGGACCGGAAACCCAGCCTGGAGGAAACAACCCAAGGAATGGGCGGACAACACATACTCAGCTCATTTGAACTTTGCTGCTGTTAATGTGATGGTGATTGTGATTTAGGAGCAAAGACTTCAAGGGGGACAGATCATCTGGCTGCAGGGATGGTTTCAGGCTCCTTGGCATAAGCTAATCACCTCGCCAACAGGTCACCTACAGAGTGTCTACAGTTCACTGAGGACACCACAGTCAGAGTTCATTTGTTGTTTAGTTGCGAAATCGTGTCCAATTCTTTGTGACCCTCTAGACTGTATCCTGCCAGGCTTCTCTGTCCATGGGATTTTCCAGGCAAGAATACTGGAATCGATTGCCTTTTCCTCCTCCAGGGGATCTTCCCAACCCAGGGACTGAACCCACGTCTCCTGCATCTCCTGAATTGACAGGCAGATTCTTTACCACTGAGCTACCTGGGAATCCATTGACCTATCTTATAATCTAAACCAGGTATGCATTACATACTATTCAGTGGCAAAGAGGGAACAGGAAGAAAAGAGAGAAAAGGGGCCATGTGGTAGAATTTAGGAATAAAAACAAAGCAGGAAACCCAAAGGATTTTTTTTTCAGCAGTCAAAATATTTTCCTGTTTAGAGAATGAGTGTCTCCTACTTAACCACAAATAACAAGAAATAAAATTAAATATGATTAAAAGGCTAACAGGGGCAAGGGAATCAAAGTCAGGAATTCAGGCTCTTGAGAAAGGAAAGAGGCAAAGAGAAGTTGAAAATATCAGTGTTCATTTAATGAAATAAAAACAGACTTCTGTAAGCATCCCTCAGAAACATGCCTTTTGTCTGATGCCAGAAACTTTTTGAAGGTTATCAGCTTTGCAACTCCCTACAGCCTGGAGGAACACTCCATAAAGTCCAGGGCATAGTATAATAGTGTTCTGTTTGCTTACTGTGGCAGGTGTAAGACAACTTGACTAAGTCATACCCTGTTAGGGCCTGGAGCCAACAACCTTTGAGCAGGAAAATGTAGTCTTTCTCTCAACGTTTTCTCAACCTTCCTGCTCTCAGAGGGGCCTTGAAATGTCCACAGCAGGAATGTAAAATTTGTCAGCATCCTTGGTCAATTCCTGAAGTAGAGCTGAGCTACCTAAAACACTGCTCTGTCACTGGGGGACCCGAGGGGAGAGTGAAGATTGTTGAAAGAAGGATTGAAGGGCTGGCTAGAGAAGTGGTCCCAACGTCATCTACAGTGCAGCACCCAGACTCTGCTCCACTATCATCAAGGCAGGTCTCTGCAGCTGGTTTTCCCTCTCACCAAGGCAGGCAGCACTCCTTTGACTCACCAGCCTCTGTTCTCATGCTCTGGCCTGCCCAAGAAGCATCCGCAGGGCCAGACGCAGATGTCAGTCAGCAAACCCGAGTGGGAAGGGAACCCTGAATCTCCCCTTCAGGGAGCTTTGCTCCAGTTCACAAATGGGCTGAGGCCACGTGTTCTGATCAGCGCTTGCTGATGACAGAGGCTTTCTGAAGCAGGTGGATCTCTGCCACTGGCCCAGGAGCACTCAGAGATGGTGCCAGGTTAGTTGACTGGCTTACCATCTGCCTCCACCCACACTTGGACCCCATAGGTCCATTTCTCCAGCCTCAGAGACTGAAGGGCATGATAAGGGGCCGAGCGCTTGTGGTCGTGAGTGACAGAAGCCAAGCTGCTGAGCCGTGGCACCTGTGCAGACTCAGCAAGGGCAGAATTGGGCAGAGTCATAATCACTCACTGGGGCCCTAGTCATTCACCTGAGTTGGCTGCTTCCAGTTCGGAGCCATGAGGGAACCCTCCCAAGGGGAAGCCCAGCAGTTGATTGACCTGGGGACATAGGCAGAAGGGGAGGAGTTGGCCCTGTGGCTGATTGAGTTCAAAGCAAGAAAAAAGAAAACTAAAAATGACTGTAGCTTCAAACACTCCCATTGACCCTGTGAATCCCACCAGGTCCTATAGCAAAGCTCACGAGTAGAACCAGCCTCACCCTCTTCCTTTCCCTCTTGTGACATTTTCTGTCTCATCATGGCTGAAGTTCTTCAAATGCATCCATCTTGGACAAAAAAAAAAAAAAAACATTGAGGTCAGAGGGAGGTGGTTCCCAAGGTCTTAAACACCCAACCCTTGGACCCCATGACCTATTCTTGACAAGTGGTCAGTTAGTCTTCTTGCAAGCATGCTCAGGGTAGGTGGCCCCTAGCCTTAGCTAGCTCCAACCCCCGCCCCAGTATTGGGGGACATCTCCCTTTGCTGGCTTCCCCTGGTGGGAGGAAGAGAGAGGGTATGAGGAATGAGGGTATGAGGAGATATTCCTGTCTAGGGCAGCAGTGGTGGTGGGGAGCAGTCTTTGGAGAATTCCTTCAAGGATCTCAGTTGGCCTTAGCCATCCCAAAATGTGTTTGTCTTCTTTGTCTATGTGTGTTAAGTTTCTGGGCAGGCAGACAGTATGTGAAAGAGAACCTTTAAGAAAGTAAAACTATTCTCTCATTCCCTTTGTTTTTTCTCCATTGAGTTTCCTCTCTTCACTTCCCACCCTTTCATCATCCTGCCACACTCTTGTCACCTCCCAGGATACATATAGGCTTTTTGCTGCCTGTAGGATTGAGCCAAAACTCCTCGATGTGGCCTTCTGTGGGGTGTACTGAATGTGATATGAGACTGAGCCATTCTTTTGCCTTTGTTTCACAGGAATTGATGAACTGCTTTTTCTGGAAACTTGAGGATGAGTATTTTCCTTCTAAATCTTTGTCTTTTTGCTTAGAACCTGTTAAAGACTGAGATCCTCTCTCCTACTCCCCACCTCCATCTAAACTCAATAGACACACATAAGCAAGCCTTCCCCTGACCCATGCTCTTGACCCTTGGAACCGGCAGAGACCAAGTGTGCCTTCATGTTTTTCAATAAGAGATTGTCTTGCCTGCCCTGTCCCCATAATTGAACAATGATTAACAACCCTGCGTACTTTAATACACAGATAAATTATTAACAGTGGGTTGTGCCTTTTCCCAGGTTGTAAAAAGATGACTGGTTAGAGTCCCAGCGTTCTCTTTGTTGGGGGAGGAAATGTAGAGGGAATGTCATCTGAGGCCACTGGCCTCTGAGATACAAAACAAAGATGCAGCAGGCTCCAGCCAGGGGACAGACAACAGGAAGGCCACAGGTGAGAGATTTCAGCTCTCTTTGCCAGTTTTGAGTCCGCTTTTATTTTTGTCTTCTGCGTTTGGGAATGGGCGGGAGGCATGCAGTAGGATTAGGGTGTCAATGACTGCACAAAGTTCTTAGGGAAAAGTCCTTGTTTTAAGGAGAGATGAGCAAGAAAGTGGGAAGTGAATATAAAGACCAACATGAAGGCCCCCTCTAGACCTTGGCTGTTCCAGGGAAAGTGTGGGCTGGCATGGGGGCAAAGATCAAAAGGACAGCATGGGGACACAGCTGCTTGGTCACTTGACAGATCAGGCCTGGGGACGTGGGAAGGGGAAGCAAAAGATGATGAAGTCAGGATGCATTGCATTGATAACAAGTTGGAAACATCTCCAGACTGCTGGAGGCAGAGGGAGGCCAGCCAGGCAGTGAACTGTAAAGACCCAGTGGAGCCCATACGCGTGAATCAAGAGAAATATGGGTGATTTGGGCTGAAGTTTTTGGATTTTACTTGTTTTTAACAGACTTCATTTTTAGAGCAATCTTAGATTTACAAAAAAAAAAAAATTGCACAGAAAATACAATGAATTCTCACATCCCTCCTCCCCTGACACATGGATTCCTCTATTATTAACATCTTGCATTAGTATGAAATGTTCCCTTGATATCTCTAATTTTCTTGAAGAGATCTCTAGTCTTTCCCATTCTGTTGTTTTCCTCTATTTCTTTGCACTGATCGCTGAGGAAGGCTTTCTTATTCTCCTTGCTATTCTTTGGAACTCTGCATTCAGAGGCTTATATCTTTCCTTTTCTCCTTTGCTTTTCACATCTCTTCTTTTCACAGCTGTTTATAAGGTCTCCCCAAGCAGCCATTTTGTTTTTTTGCATTTCTTTTTCTTGGGATGGTCTTGATCCCTGTCTCCTGTACAATGTCATGAACCTCTGTCCATAGTTCATCAGGCACTCTATCTATCAGATCTAGTCCCTTAAATCTATTTCTCACTTCCACTGTATAATCATAAGGGATTTGATTTAGGTCATACCTGAATGGTCTAGTGGTTTTCCCTACTTTCTTCAATTTAAGTCTGAGTTTAGCAATAAGGAGTTCATGATCTGAGCCACAGTCAGCTCCCGGTCTTGTTTTTGTTGACTGTATAGTGCTCCTCCATCTTTGACTGCAAAGAATAGAATCAGTCTGATTTTGGTGTTGACCATCTGGTGATGTCCATGAGTAGAGTCTTCTCTTGTGTTGTTGGAAGAGGGTGTTTACTATGACCAGTGTGTTCTCTTGGCAAAACTGTATTATCCTTTGTTCTGCTTAATTCCGTACTGTAAGGCCAAATTTGCCCGTTACCCCAGGTGTTTCTTGACTTCCTACTTTTGCATTCCAGTCCCCTATAATGAAAAGGACATCTTTTTTGGGTATTAGTTCTGAAATTGCAGCCATGAAATTAAAAGAGGCTTACTCCTTGGAAGGAAAGTTATGACCAACCTAGATGGCATATTAAAAAGCAGAGACATTACTTTCCCAACAAAGGTCCATCTAGTCAAGGCTGTGGTTTTTCCAGTGGTCATGTATGGATGTGAGAGTTGGACTGTGAAGAAAGCTGAGCACCAAAGAATTGATGCTTTTGAACTGTGGTGCTGAAGAAGACTCTTGAGAATCCCTTGGATCTCCCTGCAAGGAGATCCAACCAGTCCCTTCTAAAGGAGATCAGTCCTGGGTGTTGATTGGAAGGGCTGATGCTAAAGCTGAAACCCCAATACTTTGGCCACCTCATGTGAAGAGTTGACTCATTGGAAAAGACCCTGATGCTGGGAGGGATGGGGGGCAGGAGGAGAAGGGGACGACAGAGGATGAGATGGCTGGATGGTATCACCCACTCAATGGACATGAGTCTGAGTGAACTCCGGGAGTTGGTGATGGACAGGGAGGCCTGGCACTGCAACTCTTTCATGGGGTCGCAAAGAGTCAGACACAACTGAGCAACTGAACTGAACTGAACTGCATTAGTATGGTACAATTATTACAGTGATGAACCAGTAAGGATACATGAGTATTAACTAAGGTCCATAGTTTACATTGGGTTCACTCTTTGTGTTGTGAAGGTCCATGGTTTTGACAAATGCCTAATGTCATGTATCCCCCGGTACAATGCCACAGAGAATAGTTTCACTGCCCTAATAGTCCCCTGTGCTTCACCACATCATCCCGCCTCCTTTCCCCCAAGCCCCTGGCAACCAGTGGCCCTTTTTACTCTCTGTAGTTTTGCCTTTCCACATAGAATTTCCTCATATAGTTGGAACCCTACAGGCTGTAGTGTTTTCAGACTGGCTTCTTTCACCTAGTTATATGCCACATGTCTTTTATTTCCTGCATGTCTTTTCATAGCTCAATAGCTCGTTTCTTTTTGTTGTTGTTGTTATTTAGTTGCTAAATTGTTTCTGACTCTTTGCGACCCTATGGACTATAGTCCGCCAGGCTCCTCTGTCCATGGAATTCTCCAGGCAAGAGTCCTGGAGTGGGTTGCCATTTCCTTCTCCAGGAGATCTTCCCAACATAAGGACTGAACCCACGTTTCCTCCATTGGCAGGCAGATTCTTTACTGCTGGGTCACTGGAAGCATTTTTATTTAGTGCTTAGTAATCTCACATTGTATGGATGTATCACAGGACTTTTATCCATTTGGGGAGGTAAAAGGCAGAAACCATGGGAAGGGTGGATGGCAAGAAAACAGAGAGGTCCAAGGGATGTCATAGAAGGAAGAAGGAGGAAGGTTTGAAGTGGAAAAAAAAATATTAGTGCAGAGGCCTGAATCGACCTAAGGTAGGTTCTTGAGACCAATGCTCGGCAGAAGAAGCCAGCTCCCCACTGACTCCCACTAGGCCTTTCCTGTTCTTATAGACAGAAACTTCATGAGGGCAGGAACAATGACTACATCATCCATCAGCCCAGTACAATGCAGACATCTAATAAATATTTGTTGAACCCTTTCAACCTTCCAAGATCTTTCCTAAAGAGCAAATTTGCCCAGACACCAGGAGATCTGAAGCTCCTGAGGTCATCTCAGGCAGGTCTTCACTGCTCGCTCTGCTGAGCCTTTTTTTTTGTTTCTTTAATTGCAGTGGGGCAAAACTTGCCTGGGATGTTCCCCTCCTCAACCAAGAATCCATCTCTCTTGTGAGATGTTCCATGGACAGAACCAGAGGCAAGCTGTAGGGACCCAGGAAAACCAAGGGAGCTTCAAGCTAACCTCACATCCCAGGTTAAAAAAAGGCACTCTCACCAAGGGATCAGAATCCAACTTTCCAAGCGTTCATTTTTCAGCCCAATCACAATGCAGCAGAATTAGCCCAAATAATCACTATGGAAACAGGAAGAGCAAGCAGGGGATTCAGGTGCTAGGAAACAGCTGTGAGAGGAGATGAGCCAAAGCCTCCAGATGTTCATATTTGAGGGGAGAGAAGGTCCTTGCCACACAGTAGCAGCCCATGTGGGAGCTGTTGGAGTGCACCGTAGAGTCTGGGTGGAAGGGATGGTCCTTCAGCTGAGCTGAAAAGTCAGTTCAGAAACTGCAGGGTCAATAGCTACTCACCCATCAAAATTCATCACATGGGTAGTGCTCCACAGCCAAAAGAGTCCATCAAGCAGACCTATGTCTTGGACAAGTTCACTGCTTAAAATAAGATCCTCTGCAGAGTGTGATACTTGCATTCCTTGATACCCGTATCACTTTCTCTCCTTGTGATGAAAGAGGTGAATGAATCCGGTAAGACAATGAGGGTATTTTGCTTGGGATTTGCCCATACCCCATTCATACTCACCTGACTCAGAGAGTCAGGACCAGGGTAGAGAATGCTTGAGAAATTCTCTTCTTCCTTCCTTCATTCTTTCTTTTTTAATGTTTGTGAACTAGTTGTTTTATTTATTTATTTATGCTGCTCTGTGCGGCATGTGGGCTCTTAGTTCCCCAACCAGGGACCAAAGCCATGCCCCTGCAGTGGAAGCATGGAGTCATAACCACTGGAAATCCAGAGAATTTCTTATCAGGGGGAAGGAATGTGGGCTGCTTGCCCCGAAGCCTGTTTTGAACAGTGGGGGCTCATCCAGAGACATACATTTTGCTCTCTGTCTCTTGGGAAGCTGAGGATGAGGGTGGACAGTTAATTAGATGCAGAGGGTTGAGGTAGGGGCAGTGAGTGGGGTGAGGAGTAAGTGCCTTCCCACCTTGAGGCACCCTAAATGACAGCCCCTGAAGAAAGGGGGCATACCCATGGAGAGGGTGGCCCAGTGTTGATTCTGTGTGTTTCCAAGGTGCCAGCCTTGAAGCTCCTTCGACCATGGGGCAGCAGAAGTGGCCCCAGCATCTCCGTGTAGCCAGAAACACAGAAGGCAGGGAAGAGCCAGGCGTCTGTCAGTGCTGGGGCAACTGGCCCCTTCTGCTGAGCCTGGCTGGTCGCCAGGGCCTTTCTTGCAAAGGGGCTTCCTTGGTGACTCAGACAGTAAAGAATCTGCCTGCAGTGCAGGAGACCTGGGTTCAATCCCTGGGTCAGGAAGATCCCCTGGAGAAGGGAATGGCTACCCACTCCAGTATCCTTGCCTGGAAAATTCCATGATAGAGGAGATACAGCCCATGGGGTCACAAAGAGTCAGACGCAACTGAGCGACTAACACGCACACACACACACACACACACACACACACACACACACAGGCTCCCAGAGAACTACCACCAAGTTAGTTTTCTGATTCCAAATATCTCTACGAGAAAGATAGTGCCTGCGTCTCCCCACAATGCCCTCTTCTTTGAGGGCATCTACCATTTGGGTGCTCACCAGCATGACATCTTCATTTCATTTTCTTGTTTCTATGTGTTTGCCTTCATCAGAGGGACTATGCATGGAAATGTTAAGAGGCTCGTTACTCTGTCCTGGAACTGGGACTCCCTGCTCTCCTCCTCCCACTCATACTTTTTCTCCCCAGCTTTCCAGAACACTCTTTAGACTTAACTTCCTTCTATCTTAGTCTAGGCCCTTTTTTTCCCATTTACCTTGTATTTCTGAGCCACTAGCATTGGAGCACATTTAAATATCCACCCACAACTAAGGTAAAACTTCAGCAAGAGGTCTGGGCTTCCCAGAAAACAGAGTCTGGAATAGCAAGACACAGAGCTGAGAGTGGCACTAGCTCCTTCACGAGAGACCCTGAATATCTGGGCACATGACAGGAGAGATACCCACAACAGAGTCCATATCCTTGCCCTGGCTATAATATTAAACTACGACTCATTCATTTATTCATTTTGCAACAAATTATTTATTCTCTCAATAAATGTTTATTGAGCACCAGTTATATAACAAGGTAGGTCTTCATGATATAGAGAGAAATGAAAGTCCTTGTCCCTGAGAACCTAGTTGGTGACACAGGCACGTGCACCAGTAATGGGGATAACAAGTGTGAAGAACTTGGTAGTCCTGAAAGACCCCAGGGCAGTGGGTATGCGTGAGATGGCCTGGGACCCAACTGAGCTGCTCTGGGAAGAATTTGTTAGGACTTAATGCCTGACCTGAGTCTTGAGGGTGAGGTGTGGAGGAGGAGGGCCCCAGATAGCATGTTCCTGGCTTGGAGAATCCCTATGTGGGAGCAGAGGCCCCAAGAAAGTGGGTGGTATCAAGGAACCTAGGATGTGAAGTGGTTAGAACCCTCAGTATACGGCCTGGAGACTGGGGGAGACCTGAGGCCAGAAGGCAGAGCAGCTCAGGGTGGACTTTGAGGCCAGCAAGAAGGCTGAGGCTACGGAAGATCACAGAAGGACTGTGCACAGGAGAGATGTGCGATCATATTCCCATTTACAGAAGGGCAGTCCTGGCTAAAATGTGGTGATCAGTTTGGAAGGAGCAAGCCCACAGGCCCAGGGAACACTTAGGAGGCTATTGCAATAAAATCACCTGGAAACGGTGTTCCTCGGAAGTCCTTCTCCACACTGTCCACCTCGGGCTTCCTGTCAGGGGAAGGCAAGCTGGCACAGCAGGCTTTCACAAAAATAGCTCGCTTGTTAATTGCTCTGTCAGTGACTCTGTTGCTTTCTGTTACAGTCTCTTGTCATGTAAAGTCAACATCATGTAAGTGTTTCCTCCTGATAAAAGCTAGCCTCCAGAACCATGAGATTATAAATAAATTTCTGTTGTACAAGCCACTCAGCGTGTGGGGCTTTGGTGTGGCAGCCCAGCAGCCTATACAGGTGGGCAGTATATTATAATGATCTTATGTTACCTGTGGAAACTGAGGCATAGAGAGTCAGTGTTTCCCCAGAGCAACACGGCTAAGCAGTGGCAAGCAGGTTGTTCCAGCATCTGTCCTCTCAACTGCAGTATTTAAAAATAATTGTGTCTTAGTCTTAAACAATTGAATACTCATCCTTTGAAATGAAGCTTAATTTGGGCGTCAATTCAGTCTAGTCGCTCAGTCGTGTCTGACTCTTTGCAACCCCATGGACTGCAGCATACCAGGCTTCCCTGTCCATCACCTCCCGGAGCTTGCTCAAACTCACGTCTATCGAGTCAGTGATGCCATCCAACCGTCTCATCCTTGTCATCCCCTTCTCCTCCTCCCTTCAATCTTTCCCACATCAGAGTCTTTTCGAATAAGTCAGTTCTTCACATCAGGTGGCCATAGTCCTATTGTAAAGAGAAAGAAGCAGATGAACTCCTTGGCAGTCCATGATCTCACCCTAGTGAAGCCACAGTCCAGCCCACACAGGTCTGCTATCCTGTGGTAGAGCAAGTGTCTTGACAGTTGTGTCCCTGCGTGGAATCCAAGAGAAAACATACCCCCAAAAAGGCTGTGAAGATATACCAGGCAGTTGAGTCTCTGAGCCTGGCAACGGACAAACACCCCCTTCTAATGTAGGTAAGAAGACAAATTCCAGAATAAACTGCCTCCCTCTTGTGAGCTGTGTGGCTTTAGGGAGCCATTTGACCTCTCTGTTCCTCAGTGTCCACATGTAACATGAGATCATTCTGTTTCTCACCTGTATTGGTGTGCTAGGGTTGTCATAACAAAGCACCACTAACTGAGAGGCTTTAATGATATAACCGTATTGTCTCACAGGTTCTGGAGCCTAGTAACGCGAGATCAGAGTCAGTTCCTTCAGGCAGCCATGCAAGCGATTCTGCTTGCTCACTGTTGCCTGGTTTCTGGTGATTCGCTGACAGTCTCTGGTGTGCCCTTAGCTTGCAGATGCGTCGCTCCAATCTCTGCCTTCGTTTTCACGTGGCGTCCACTCCAGATGACTGTCTACATCCAAACTGCCCCTTTTCATAAGGACGTGTCATAATGGATTAAAGTCTGCCTAACAACCTCATTTTGATGCCATTGGCTCTGTAATGAACCTGTCTCTAAATATGGTCACTTTCTAAGGTGCTGGGGGTTCAACATATGAATTCAACAGGGAGGCAATTTAACCCATCAGTTCAGTTCAGTTCAGTTCAGTCACTCAGTCGTGTCTGACTGTTTGCAACCCCACGAATCTCAGCACGCCAGGCCTCCCTGTCCATCCCCAACTCCCGGAGTTCACTCAGACTCACGTCCATCGAGTCCATGATGCCATCCAGCCATCTCATCCTCTGTCGTCCCCTTCTCCTCCTGCCTCCAGTCCCTCCCAACATCAGGTCTTTGCCAATGAGTCAACTCTTTGCATGAGTTGGCCAAAGTATTGGAGTTTCAGCCTCAGCATCAGTCCTTCCAATAAACACCCAGGACTGGTCTCCTTTAGAATGGACTGGTTGGATCTCCTTGCAGTCCAAGGGACTCTCAAGAGTCTTCTCCAACACCACAGTTCAAAAGCATCAATTCTTCAGCGCTCAGCTTTCTTCACAGTCCAACTCTCACATCCATACATGACCACTGGAAAAACCATAGCCTTGACTAGATGGACCTTTGTTGGCAAGATAATGTCTCTGCTTTTCAATATTCTATCTAGGTTGGTCATAACCCTCCTTTCAAGGAGCAAGTGTCTTTTAATTTCATGGCTTCAGTCACCATCTGTAGTGATTTTGGAGCCCCAAAAATAAAGTCTGACACTGTTTCCCCATCTATTTCCCATGAAGTGATGGGACCAGATGCCATGATCTTCGTTTTCTGATTGTTGAGCTTTAAACCAAATTTTCCACTCTCCTCTTTCACTTTCATCAAGAGGCTTTTTAGTTCCTCTTCACTTTCTGCCATAAGGGTGGTATCATCTGCATATCTGAAGTTATTGATATTTCTCCCGGCAATCGTGATTCCAGCTTGTGCTTCTTCCAGCCCAGCATTTCTCATGATGTACTCTGCATATAAGTTAACTAAGCAGGGTGACAATATACAGCCTTGACGTTCTCCTTTTCCTATTTGGAAGCAGTCTGTTGTTCCATGTCCAGTTCTAACTGTTGCTTCCTGACCTGCATACAGGTTTCTCAAGAGGCAGGTCGTGTGGTCTGGTATTCCCATCTCTCAGAATTTTCCAGTTTATTGTGATCACACAGTCAAAGGCTTAGGCATAGTCAATAAAGCAGAAATACATGTTTTTCTGGAACTCTCTTGCTTTTTTAATGATCCAGCAGATGTTGGCAATTTGATCTCTGGTTCCTCTGCCTTTTCTAAAACCAGCTTGAACATCAGGAAGTTCACGGTTCACATATTGCTGAATCCTGGCTTGGAGAAATTTAACCCATAACCCCATGTAAATAGATTCTTCAGTGAAAATTAAATGAATTAGTGCCTGTAGAACAGTGCCTGGCACCTAGAAGCTCTCAATAATGCTAAATTATGCCAGGTATAAACTAAAAACTCCCAGGTGAGTGGATGGCAGGGTTGAAATTCAGCAGGTTTGCACCAGTATGTCCTTACCAGTGATTCACAGCTTGTGTCTTTTTTGTCAGTCAGGGCTTATAACCTACCAAGTGAGGATTTTGGATAATCCTCCTGGCTAACAGGTGCAAGATGAGAATGTGGAGGCTCAATGAGGTCTGTGCTTTTACTTCCCTGTTCTCCAAGCTGTGCATACTGGACGATGCACCTAGCCCAGAGGGAGAACAAAGCATTTCCCATTTCTTTTAGAAAGGAACCAGGGAAGGTGCTGTCTTCCAGATGAACCCATGGAAGGAAATTTCCCATTGTCAGTGACTCAGCCCTGGGGGCTGGGACCAGGCCAGCTTGCCAGCCTTGGAGATGAAGATCACTGAAGGGTGATCCATATGGGCCAACCCCAGGCCACCTAAGGGAGCTGTCGACCTGAGTAAAGTGTTTGCTCACCTGAGTTCACCTTAGAATCAGCCCTTTAAAAAATAAATAAGGTGTGTTGATCTTTTGTGTGGATGGTTAAACAAATCTGGTGGCCCCAAGTGAATTCCAGGTAAATAAGCTGCTGAAATCTGCCAGAGCTGAGCCTAAAGGACCCAGTGGCCTCTCCATAGAGCTTTCTGGGCATCGCCAGGTTCTTCTCCTTAGCAGGCCCCTTGACCTCTGTGGGTGGCTGCCCCATGACTGCACCAGCCAGGGATTAAGGAGATGGCATGGGCCTGGGAGAGAGGATAGCTGACACAGGCCAAAGTCAATTGTAGCTGCTGAGAAAAAGACTGGGGATATAGAGTTGCAGTGGCAGGAGATACCAAAAGGGTGGTTGTCCACAGAGCGGTTTTGAAAGGATGGACCTTGTTGTTGATTGATGTCCTGCAACCCTCATCTTAGAAACATGTACACTGACCTCCAAGACCAAGGCAAGGTCCCTCTCTCCTTCTTGCCCTTAGAATTCCTGTCTCTTTTCACTAGGTAAACAGGAAAGCTTCTGCCCTCCAGTAGGAAAACCCTAGACTGAGAGGGGAGGACACCTGCTGGTTCTGTTGCCCCCCAGGCTCTGTGACCTTAGACAGGTGATTTCACCTTTCTGGGCTGAATTTCCTTTTTTTTTATTTGAAGGGCTTGGAGTCAGGGAAGTATGTACTCTTCAGGTGAAAAAAAAGATCTTGGAAATCCCGTAGAGAAGGTAGAGAAGGCTGAGAAGTGAGCGGCTCGTGGTCATTGAATTAACAAGGGACAGGAACCTAGGACTCTGGTATCGTGACCCCCACCTGGGGCCCATCCCATTAATGACAGTGATCCATCCTCTGTCTATAATGTGTCAGACTGCGTACATTTACCCTGCAGAACAACCTCCTGAGATAGAGTTTCCTATACCCATTTTATAGATATGGAAACTGACTTGACCAAGATCCCCAGCTACTGAGGCGAAAAGCTGGGACGCTGCTGGTTTGGTGCCCTTCCTGCTGTACACCAGCTGCCTCCAATTACCCTCAGAACATCTCAGCCACAGGCCACCTTGGGTGCCCTGGCACCAACCCCAGCAAGAGCAGGAGCCTGATTCTTGAGAGCTGCCAGGTCGGTCCCAGGAGTGGGACCAAGCAAGCAAGAATACTTATTCTCAAAGCAGCAGAGAAGTCATAGCCATCTTCCCAGTGTGAAGTAGTTTGCAATGGAGAGATGAGATTTTACGAAAATATTCCATGTGATATTAGAAATAAGCTGTTTGATCAAAATGGACCAAAAGGAATCAGCCAGGTCCACGCTAGGCTCCCTGTCTGCTTCAGTGAGGTTTTTATACTGACTGTCTTGACGTCACCCTATCTTCCCTGACCTAAAAGGCCAGGTGCATCAGAACAGGTGTTCCAAGTAGTGCCAGCACGCCTTGGAGTCTTGGAGAGAGCCGCTCCCTCTGAGTGAACTTCGGCCTCTATGGCCCTCCCAGGCCCTCTATCAGCGCTTCCTCTGGGCAGAGAAGAGACACCCTCTGAGATCACTAAGATCTCTAAGATCTCTCCCTGGTGAGTCTAGATGAAGTTTAGTCTTGATGTTTGGCAGCTTGTTGTTGTTCGGTCGCTAAGTCGTTTCCGACTCTTTGTGAGTTATTTGGACCCATTACACCTGGTCATTATATAATGCACTGTTCTGGTTGGGAAGACATTCCTCGTGTTCCCAGTGTTCCGAACAGAAACAGACGCTGCAAAACATGCTGTATGTTTTCGACTCCCCTGCCTAGGCTCTCAGCAGGGTCGACAGGCTAGTCTTAGACCTACAAAGACACCCGATTTAAGTGGAGACAGTTGTGTTTCGCCCATGATAAGCCTTCACCCCTAGTTCTCAGCATTGTGTATGTATAAACAGAATTCTGCCCTCCACCAGTCTGACTGCTGCAGTTAGGAGTCCCAGAGTTAATTATTGACAGCCAAAGAGATTCGCAATGAGCCAGGACTTATGTGTTTTCTAGAAGCACGTTTCCATGAAGATTTTGCCCCTATAGGATTCCTCCTCAGGCTCCAGGACAGACAGATAGACAAACATTGGGTCTTATCAGTTTAGTTAGAAGAGGCCGAAGTCTAAAACCTCGGGGAACTCACTTGGAAGATTTTTCTAGGAAAGCAGACTTTTTGATTTGACATCTCAACGAAACAGGTGTTTTGGGAGAATATGCTGCATGCTCAGTAACTTCAGTCATGTCCAACTCTGTGCAACCCCGCCAGGCTCCTCTGTCCATGGAATTCTCCAGGCAAGAATATTGGAGTGGGTTGCCATTTTCTTCTCCAGGCTACCTCCCTGACCTAGGGATTAAACCCATGTCTCCTGCATCTCCTGCATTGGCAGGTGGATTCTTTACCACTTGAGTCACCTGGGCTGTGTTGGGAGAATAAAATCACACTGCAGTAGTCTAGCCTGATTTGGGGAGTACCTAAAGAGAATTTCATTCATAGGTCAAGATAATTCTAAACGATGGTAAGCCCTCAGGAGATTCCTTGGTTACTATACTCATCATGAAATGAACATATCCTGGAATTTTGGTTGGAAGGGATGTGGGAACTCATTTTGTCTTTTCTCGGTACATGGATGAGATGTCTGAAATAAAAGGAAGTTCAAGTCTAGAGAGTAAGACTAATGGCTCATAGGTCAGTTTGCTTCCTGTCCAAGGGGATCTGAAAGCCAAGGGAGCTTTATAATGACTTATGTAATAGTTGTTTCTCTAAAGTCCTTCAAGCAGTTCCTTGAACTTTTTTATGCAAAACAAAACTTTCCTTTGTTGATAAAATACAAAAGTGGACCTTGGCTTAACACATACCAAAATATTATCATTCTGAACTCACAGTAGCAATTATATGGCTGAGCATTTACTTTATGTGTAGCTCTGTGCTAAACTGAGCAATTATAGTTGGGTGACTTACTTACAGGTGCCTCACAGATACTTCTGTTATTTGGAAGATTGAATAAATACATACAAAATGCTTAGAACTCCATCACCCCATCTCACCTACAGCCTCAGTGTGTCCCTGCTTTGGCCAAGTATAACCGTGTCCTGTGAGGAAGGGAAGGGGGTCATATGCAGGCAGGGTTGGCCTTACAGCTAGACTCCTGTGGGTGAGGAGCTCTGTGGTGTGATGGTCCCCAAGTCCATTTCTAATTGATTCTATTCCCCCAGGTTCTACTTTTTTTTTTCCATCTGAGCATTTAAGGGTGCCTCTCTTAAAAGCAAATACTCTTCTGAGAAGTAAGTTTTGAATCAGTCAACAATCATCAGAACTTCTTTTTCATCTTCCCCGGAATCTGAAAGAACAAGATTATGTAAGTAAAGGCACAAGAAGAGGCCAAGCCCTTGATGCCTGAGAATTCAGACTGTAAGAGATGGTTGTTTGACATTAGCTTAACATACTTTTCTGAGAATAAATTCAATTCTTCTTGGGTTGCCTTCTTTCAAATGGGAAAAATATTTTGAAAACTCTTATGTAACCCTGAATGAATGACTTGGTAAAAGCAGATGGCAGGGTCCTCCAAATAGCATACTTGTTTTGTTTTTTTCAGAGACTCATCAGTCTATAACCCTGAGATTTCAACACTCCAGTCAGTTCCGGGTTCTCTAAAATGACACAGTCACATGCCCACATGTGTGTCTACAGTTAACCGCAAATGGACTGACTCAGGGCCAGGATTTCATTTGAGCTCACAGTCCTTTTCCATGTGTAAAATGAAAGGGAAAATGCATGGAGTCTAAGGGTTAGGAGTCTTAAGTCTCTTCTGTGTCCTGAAGACTGTTGGCCTAAATGAAGCAGATGTGATGGGCTCCATGGGAGAGAGACACAGGATCTGGGATCAGGCCACACTTTCTGGCTGTGGGAGGCATGCCATAGACCTGCCAGCTTTAATGCAGGACCCAAGGCTTAAAGCTAGGATACATTGAGATCCCTGTACCTAATTCTGTGATGAACCTTTGACCAGGGGCATTGGCAATTCATAATGTGTCCAGCAGGAAGCAACAAGGAAGCAGACTGGTGAACCAGAGAAATGTGAGGGGAAAAAAATGAGAGTTTGTTTTCTGTACAAGAGAAAACCCCAGAGGAATGGGGTGGCTGTCTGCTCTTTAAAGTGCTCATATAGAAGAGGAAGAAGAGGCATTCTTCTTTGTTTCAAATGTGAAAAGTAGTACCAGTGGAAGAAGACTACCGGATACCCAGGTTTTTCTAGCAGTTGGCGCTGTCTTCAGTGCACAACCTTGCAGGTTGGTGCCATTCTTCATGCTTCATGTGTTGATTCAGTGGCTGAAGGAGGAGACACGAGTAGCGGAGGTGAAGCGGGATGATTTCCCTTCAATGGGAGATTGGACTAGAGATTTACTTACGCTAAGTTATTTCAATCGTGTCCTACTCTTTACAACCCCATGGACTGTTACCCACCAGGCTCCTCTGTCCGTGGAATTCTCCAGTCGAGAATATAGGTTGCAATGCTCTCCTCCAGGGGATCTTCCCAACCCACGGATCGAACCCACGTCCCTTATGTCTCCTGCATTAGTAGGTGGGTTCTTTACTACTAGCGCCACTTGTGAAGCCCAGGTTGTTGCTGATTATAAAGAGAATCGTTGTATGATGTTTTTCAGTGGATGAGCAATAAAGGTGGGTTTATGATCTCTGTATTCCACAAAGTAAATAATTCACTTTCTCATATGAACTATTTCATGCCTGGAAAGTCTGAGAAACAGGAAAGCTCAGAAGTTTGCAGAGTAATTTAAAAATACTCTCTCGAAGACCATCAGATCACAAAAGTCAGTGCCCAGTGTGGGTGAGGGCCTGGGCTGTGGAAGCAGAGCCCACAAGGGTTCAAACCTTGCCTTTGCTCTCATTATACTCCATTAACTTGGATGGGCTACCTTGAGGTATGCCTTCACTCCTGCAGCTGTAAGGTAAAAAGTTTAACCCTTGCCTTCCACTCCCATTGTGAGCCTCAAGTCAGTGAATGTACCTAAAACATGAGAACTGTGCCAGGTACATAGGGAGTATGCAGTAAAGGTTAGTGCTTGTTAGACAAGGAGTAATCATTGTTATTTCTTAAGTGCATGAAAGAATTTAAACAACATGGTATCAGCTTACAACAAAAACGTGTATGCTTTTTTTGATTTGTAATATCGTGAAGAGGAGAAGTCAAACATGGCTGTGTCTTTGGTAATAATGAACATTTTAGGGGCCCATTCAGGGATGATGAATCCTGTAAGTGGAGTGAATGACAGCTGAGTCCCATGAAGCATTGGAACAGAGTCCAGTGACTTTTTTTTTTTTTTAAGTAGTGGAGCCCAAAGAGAACGGAAGTGTAGCCAAGTCCCTGGGATTTCCACTGTTTGCTGTGGCTGTATTTTGGCTCCACGGTTCCCCAAGAGAAATAAAAATCAAAGCTTCGTCCAGATTGTTCATCTGCTCCCATGTTGAAAGTGCAGTAACATCTGGTTGACAACTTAATTATATCTACCCTAAATTTTTTCTTATCCTAAGAGCACCTACATCACCATGGGAAAAGAGGAGAAAAACAGGAAAGAGGGTTTAATTTCTTGTCTTGATAATTACCTCGTGTTTTACGCTGAGAGGGCTTGTTGAGGTCTAGGAGCCATTTGTTCCTCCTTTGATCCTTTGAATTTCTCAAACTCTCATCACTTCATCAGACTGGCAGCTAATGAAAGGAAGGGGAGAAGGATTTCAAACATCCCTCTCAGGACACATCAGGCAGCTCTTGAGATTCTGCTGGCTCATTTATCCAAATGAAATGGATCTCTGGGGAAACAGCAGAGGTCTGCTGTTGAGCAAAATGTTTTCCAGTCCTGAGAGTTACATCATTTCTCTGTGAATTAAGGCAGCTCTCTCCTAACTTTAAATGACCCATCACATATCGCAGAACAAGCTTATTTTTCACACTCCCAGTAAATATGACAGGGAGACCAAAGACAACTCCAGAGAGTCTCTTTGGAATCTGGATGGTGTCTAGAATGACCATGTAGATTGTTTCCTTTCTCCTTAGGTTGTCTATAAAACCAACATTATTACAGAATGCTGAGAACTATTATGCTTCATTAGTGCGCTCCTGAATCACAATTCAGTGATTATGTAAAATGACAGCATTTTTCCACATATGCGCATCTCCTAAGGCTCTTTCAACTTGTCGATTCCTTCCTATCCTCAAATTTTGAGTGGGGATGAAACGCGAGTGAGAATCAGATGAAGATGAAAGTTGTTTCTCGTGATCGCTTTGTTCTTTTCTTTCATTATTTCTCTTATTGCTTATGACTGTTAAAATCTATCTGCGTGGAATTCTGTCCACTGTATAGAACATGCAATCACTTAATTCACAGACGGAAAAGGTATTTCTGGCAATAGTAACCTTTCACTTGAAGAAGGCATTATTTGGGGCCTGCTAACTTATTGCCGTAGGTAAAATCAGTTTCTTTAGGTCAACAAATATTGTTTGATCTTTTTGTCTGTTTGTTGGTTTTTGTTTGTTTGTTTTCTTATTTTTAATTGAAGTATAGCTGATGTACAATATTATATGTTACAGATGTGCAATATAGTGAGTCACAATTTTTAAAGGTTGTACTCCATTTCTAGTTATTATAAAATCCTGCCTATATTCCTTGTGTTGTACAATATATCCTTTTTGTTGTTGTTGTTATCGTTCAATCGCTAAGTCATGTCTGAGTCCTTGAGACCCCATGGACTGCAGCATGCCGGGTTCCTCTGTCCTTCACCATCTCCTGGAGTTTGTTCAAATTCTTGTCCTTTGAGTTGGTGATGCCATCCAACCGTTTCATCCTCTGCCGCCCCCCCTCTCCTTTTGCCTTCAACCTTTCCCCAGTGAGTCACTTCTTCACATCAAGTGGCCAGAGTATTGAGCTTCAGCTTCAGCATCACTCCTTCCAGTGAATATTCAGGCTTGATTTCCTCTAGGGTTGACTGGTCTGGTCTCTTTGCACTACCCTTGTGGCTTGTCTTATACCTAATAGTTTGTGCCTCTTACTCCCCTATCGCTATACTGCCCCTGCCCCTCCCCTCTCCTTACTGGTAACCACTAGTTTTTTCTCTATAGCTGTTTTTTCTCTATATCTGTTCTCTATATCTGTGGGTCTGCTTCTTTTTTGTTATATTCACCAGTTTGTTGTATTTCTTAATACAACATATAAGTGATAAATCATGCACTACTTGTCTTTTGCTGTGGCTTACTTCACTTAGTTCTTTATTTGACCTAGCATGTAAACAGATGATGGTTAAACCTGGCAGATTTTTGTTCACAAAGGTTTTATTTGTCTGGAAGCTTCTAAATACTCTGCGTAAAGAATGCCCACAAAGCCTGTTGGCACGACACTGTGAACCAGCATGTAATGCTCTCCAAGGTAGAAAATATATCATGAAAACATTCAGTGAACATGGGCCGGATGTCGTGTGACATCCTCAGAGTGCCCCCATCTCAACCACATGTGACCACTTGTTAAGTCAGCCTGACAGGAGTTCAAGACCTTGAAACAGCTGTCAGGACTCCATGGAAGAGATCCAGAAAGAAGAACCTACAGAAACATTTCAGTGAGTGTGGGCAGAGGAAGACAGCATCAGAGCCAAGGTCTTGTGCACACAGAGCCTGGGGTTGCCATGGTGCTCGCTCTCTCCTAAGAGCCTTTCCCAACTTAGGAAGCTTTTAGGATCTATTCCCCTTAATCATAAAAAAGAAATTTACCTGGTCAAGTTATTTTAGCCTCCATTTTTTTTCCTTACTTCACAGAGAATTGCACTTAATCTATAAATGAGTTCTGATGTTACGAAAACTGAATATTATAGATTGGTAATGTTAAATGTATTAAGAGAGAGGGAAGGATTCTCTTTTAGAAGAATAATATAATCTGAGCAGCATCTCTTGCTTACAGGCATAGAGATACCCATTAAGAAATTTTCTGCTTAGAAATGTTTCTGAATTTAATGGTTCCATTAAACAATTCAAAATTAATATGAGCACACAGCATCTCTCCCCTACAACCTTACTAAAATTAAGTGTGCCAAATTATCCTTCTTGCTATTACTTCGCCAGCTGGAAGATATGTCTCACCCTTGTATTAGACCAACTTGACTTGTATTAAAGGGTATATCTCACTCTTGTGTTAGATCAGCTTAACTTGTATTAAACTAATAGGTAGACTTAATGCCTGACTCAGATATGCAAATGATACCACCCTAATGGCAGAAAGTAAAGAGGAACAAAAAAGCCTCTTGATGAAAGTAAAAAAGGAGAGTGAAAAAAGCTAGCTTAAACTCAGCATTCAAAAAATGAAGATCATGGTGTTCAGTCCCATCACTTCATAGCAATTAGAGACAAAAAATGTAAACAGTGACAGACTATTCTTTTGGCAGCAGACGGTGATTGCAGCCATGAAATTTTTAAAAGGTGCTTGCTCCTTAGAAGAAAAGCTATGACCAACCTAGAGAGTGTATTAAAAAGCAAAGACATCACTTTGCCAACAAAGGCCCATCTAGTTGAAGCTATGGTTTTTCCAGTAGTCATGAATGGATGTGAGAGTTGGACCATAGAGAAGGCTGATTGCCAAAGAACTGATGCTTTCAAATTGTGGTGCTGGAGAAGACTCTTGAGAGTCCCTTGGACAGTAAGAAGATCAAACTAGTCAATTCTAAAGGAGATCAACCCTGAATACTCATTGGAAGGGCTGGTGCTGAAACTGAAGCTCCAATACACTGGCCACCTGATGTGAAGAGCTGACTCATTGGAAAAGACCTTGATGCTGGGAAAGATTGATGGCAGGAGGATAAGAGGACGACAGAGGATGAGATGGTTGGATGACACCACCAACTTATTGGAGATGAGTTTGAGTAAACTCCAGGAAATAGTGAAAGACAGGGAAGGCTGGCATGCTGCAGTGCATGGAGTCACAAAGAGTCAGACACAACCTGAGAGACTAAACAACAGCAGCAATGCCTGATTAGTTAATGCCAGAGTTATTAATCATGACTTTGATAAATCCTAGTCCCTAAAGAGATCACTCTTGGCCAGTGGCATGCCAATGTAAAAATTGTCAACAGATGTTAGCTTGCTGGTCACTGGACCTTCAACTACATATACCAGTACAAATATTAGGACAAATTGTCATATTTATGGAAACTCAAGAATTAAACATTTTAGAATTTAACTGAATATGCTTCTCAGTGCTTTTGCCCAAGGACATGGTAATCAATGACATATTCTTAAATACTCGCCGTACACTGCTGCTTTCAGAAACACTTTCAGTCTTGAATGAAAGAGGTAGGAGATACATACTTTCTTTTAAAAACTAACTATGCAGTAACAATATTAACTCTATTGCACAGATGTGCAATAAATGTCCAAATGAGAAGCATAGATGAGTGCCATATGAAGTCAGTGTGGCCCCCAATGCTCCCTAAGCACTAACAATGATAGATGGTTCTTCATCTGTTCATTTGCATGTAATTATACCACCATGCTGGACTGGAAGCTCTGTGCGAGCAAGGCCCATATCTATACTATTATCACGTCTATTCTATTCACCTAGCCTGTAAATAGCAATCAGTAAAAGACTATCGCATGGCTGAAGCTCCACAGAGAAGTAAATATTGAGAGATGGGCCAAATTTTAACACACATGAAACTTTAATGGCAAGATGAACTTATGAGCCAAATCAGGAAGCAAGGATTAACATGGCAAATATAGCCTGTCATTTTCTCAGCAAACCTTTGCAGCTCCCTCACTGTGTGCTAGACAGATACTGAGTGGGTGGTATGGGTACCAAGGGGAAGGAAAACCCATTCCCGTGGACAGAGGAGAGATTTTTGAGACCAGCTTGTGTGGTGTGAGGTGGGCCAGGAGAAACAGAGCTGCAAGGAGTAGAGGTCACAGGTGAGAAGAGCCTTGAGGTCTTTGTCCTGAGAACAGTGAAAGCCAGTAAGCAGCCTTAAACTAAGAAGGACTGAAAGGTCATTGGAAAGGTCCCAGGAATTCTTATGGCATCCTTGGACACACTTTAAGAAGTGCTATCTCAAACTTTCACTGAGATGTTTATTCACACAATTAGAATTTTCAGGACTGGATTATATTTGCACTTTTTATTTCATTTTTACTTAACCAGTGTATTAATAGTGATTGGTAATGTTTTCGTAAATATAATTTGTTTCTTTAAACACAATTTTTCTAAGAAGATTTGGTACATTGTTAAAATGTGGTTTTACTATATTCATAGACAAAAGTCTTTTCCAATAGACCATACTTTCATTTCATAATACAATTCAATGGGATAATGAAACTTTAAGTTCAGTTCAGTTCAGTTCAGTTCAGTCACTCAGTTGTGTCCGACTCTTTGCGACCCCATGAATTGCAACACGCCAGGCCTCCCTGTCCATCACCAACTCCCGGAGTTCACTCAGATTCACGTCCATCGAGTCAATGATGCCATCCAGCCATCTCATCCTCGGTCGTCCCCTTCTCCTCCTGCTCCCAATCCCTCCTAGCATCAGAGTCTTTTCCAATGAGTCAACTCTTCGCGTGAGGTGGCCAAAGGACTGGAGTTTCAGCTTCAGCATCATTCCTTCCAAAGAAATCCCAGGATTGATCTCCTTCAGAATGGACTGGTTGGATCTCCTTGCAATCCAAGGGACTCTCAAGAGTCTTCTCCAGCATCACAGTTCAAAAGCATCAATTCTTCGGCGCTCAGACTTCTTCACAGTCTAACTCTCACATCCATACATGAGTACTGGAAAAACCATAGCCTTGACTAGATGGTTTCATCATAGAGCAAACTTTGCTAGGATTCATCTGCTCCTTTGCATTTATGTCTAAGTAAAGTTAGACACTGTAACAACTAACATCAGTAACTAAAACACCTCCTCCCTGTGCTGTTTTCTATGGAACATACATTTTGCATTTTGTGTAGGCAACCAGATTTTAACAGTGTATATCCTGATTGCAAGCTAGTTCCTTCATAAGCCACATAACTATCTTCAACCCCCATAAATCATAAAAACTGTAGATGATGGCACAGATGGCCGACTCTTTGTGTCTATGGTGTATAAGAGCCGAGCATATTTGGTTTCTGTGGGCAAGTGGTAAGATGAAGATCTAATGTAGGACTGTTCCTTCATACCATCTTTCCTGAAGGCTGTTTGCAACTGAGCAGCAAATATCTGGTTTCAAAAAAGTTTACATCTAATATTACTGCTGAAAGTCTAGAAAGCTTATTATTTTAGTGATCGTGTTTAAAAAATTTGAATGAGATACAAAATTTCTAATCCAATTCTGAAAATATAAAGAAATATTATGTTTAAAAAAAACAGGAAATTAACATGTGATACAGTATTATTAACTAAAGTACAGATTTGTTCAAATTTCACAAAATTTTATGCTAGTCCATTATTTGTTTTCATACCTTCTCCAAGATTCCACATTGTATTTACTTGCATTGGGCAGCTTCAGCTGCATGCAACAAATTCTGACAAATTCTCTTTTCATTTTTATTATTACAAATATTTTCTAATTATCATATTTTCATAGGCTTCTTAGATACACTCCTCATTTAAAAGTGGACATTTAATTTCCAAATACATGGAGTTTTTAAAGTATCCTTCACATTAATTTCTCATTTAAATGGTAAAGAATCTGCCTGCAATGCAGGAGACTCAAGTTCATTCCCTGGGTCACGAAGATCCCCTGGGGAAGGGAATGCCTACCTACTCCAGTATTCTTGACTGGAGCCAAATTCCACGGACAGAGGAGCCTGGTGAGCTACAGTCCACAGGGTCACAAACAGTCGGACAAGACTGAGTAACTGACACTTCACTTCTCATTTAAATACTTCCTTCTCTGCAATCACCCTCTGTGCTCTTTCAGTCTTTTAACCTTCTTGAGGCTTTCAATGGCTAAGTCAAAGATCTCTCTAGGTAAATGTCACATTACACTTGAAAATATGTGGGTTATTTTCAAATATCTTTTAATATTGATTTCTACTATAATTCCATAGTGATAAGAGAACAGACTCTGTATGATTTCTGTACTTTTAGACCATGAAATTTTTTTTGTTTTATGTCCTGTTTTATCTCCCTGGATATGTTTTAGTGTCTCCTGGTTTATAGTCTATGAGAACTTGATTAGGATTTGTACCCTGCTCTTGTGTGAAAATTGCATAAATCTTAAATATGTTGAATTGGTTCATAGTCCTTTTCAGGTCTACTGTAGCTTTCTGCTTTTCTGTCTATTCATCGTAATAATTTTTGACAGTTTGATATTGAAACTCCAACTAAAAATCTTGTCTACTTAAAAAATAATTATAATACATAGTGGAACTATATGTAACTTTGTTCTGTATTTTCCAAGTTCCCTGTAAATGTGCTGTCATACTTTCATAATTTAAAAAAAAATTTTTTTAATTTAAGGTTAAATTTAGAGCAATACAAAGACAAATAACCCAATTTTAAAAACAGGCAAAGATCTGAATAGGCATTTCTTCAAAAAAGTTATCCAGATGGCCCATAAGCAAATTAAAAGATGTTCAGCATTATTATTTGCTTGAGAGGTATAAATCAGAACCATAATATGATTATACTTTGTACTTACGAGGATGGCTGTGATCAAAATGACAGGTTATAGCAAGTGTTGGTGAGGCTGTGTAGAGAATAGAATCCTCGTATTCTGCTGATGGATGTACAAAATGGTGCAGTAACTTCAGAAAAGAATTTGGTATTTCCTCAAAGAGTTAAGCATGAAGTTATATGATCCAGCAATTCCACTACTAAATATCTAACCCCAAAATTGAAAACAGACACATAAATGTTTGTACATGAATGTTCATAGCAGCACAATTCACAGTATCCAAAAGGGGAAAACAACTCAAATATCCACCAGTGGATAAAAGGGTTAACAAAGTGTAGTAATCCGAACAATGAAATAATATTCAGCCATAGAAAGGAATGAAACAGTATATACTATGACATAGGGGCTTCCCCGGTGGCTCAGTGGTCAAGAATCTCCCTGCAATACAGGAGCTGCAGGAGACATGGGTTCAATCCCAGGGTTGGGAAGATCCCCTGGAGGAGGGCATGGCAACCCATTCCAGTATTATTGCCTGGAGAATCCCATGGATAGAAGAGCTTGGTGGGCTACAGTCTATAGGGTCGCAAAGAGTTGGACACGACTAAAGCAACTTAGCGTGCGTTCATGTGCTATGACATTGGTGAACAAAGATATTATGCAAAGTGAAAGGATCCAATCACAAAATACCATATATTTACTGATTCTATTTGTATAAAATGTCCAGAATAGATAAATAGAGACCAAAAGTAGATTACTAGTTGCCAGGAGCTGGAGAGTGAGGGTAATAGGGAGTGACTATTGATGTTTCAGGGTTTCTTTTGGTTGTGACAAAAATGCCCTGAAATTAATTATAGTGATGAATGCTGAACCTTGAGAGCATACCATAAAAAACACTGACTTGGGTACTTTAAAAAGGTGAATTTTGTGATATTTGAATTATTTCTTCATTTAAAAAATCAAAAAAGAGGGTTAAAAAAGATGAAATTTGGAAGTGATGGTTTTTGAAGCAGATGACCATTTAGTAAAATTCTTGGTTTGGGGGAAAGCCACAAAAAGATGTAATTGGGAGAAGTTGTAAACAAAGAGATGGTTTCATCAAAGAAGACTGAGAAAGAATTCTATGATAACAAGAGATGGTACACAGGGAGTCTAAGTTGAGGCTTATGAAGACAATCAGACAGATCACATGAAGGGTGTGTGTGTGTGTGTTTGTAATATATATGTACATATATAATATTATACAGCAGATAGTTTATATATGTATTCACATGGGAGAGATTCTCAAATAATATACCACCAAATGTAAACAGGAGTTGCCCCTGTTTAGTGGGATTTTAGGTGATTTAAATCCTTTTCTTCCTTTTGCCTCTCAGCATTCTCTTACTTTGTGTACATGATCATAGAGAAATACTTAAATAGGAAGGACAAAAAAGTGAGTGGGGAAAAACGTTGTTTGAGAAAGTGTACTCTCTGATCAGACCAGAAAATTAGGGGCAGTTTTTGAAGTCTTACTGACAAATAATGTTCTCATTGAGAAGACATGTCTTTGTGTTGGGAGAAAAGAGTAAGGCGTGCAACACTGCAGAAAATTTTGGCATGGTATGGCATCTGAAATGTTGTTGCTTAAAAGGTTTGTTCTTAGAAACTCGAGGCAAAGCATACAAAAGGCTTTTTCTCTTTGATTCACAGATTCTCCCTTGAGGCACTTACGTGTGTATTCTACATCAATCACTAGATATTGGGCTTATGACAGATCTGTCTATTTATCTATCTATCTTTAATCTTTATTATTTCTACAAGGCAGTTGACACCTAAAGTAATGGAAATTAACCTACTAAGTCGTAAAATAACTTTACAATCATCCTTGAGATTATACATGTGCCGTGCCTTGTTCCTGAGCTGAGCATCCATCAGGGATCTGACTTAGCCAGGCCCCTTCTTGCACCTCTGGGCTTGCAGTCTAGTTAGGCAGGGGCCAGGAAAGAGCTGATCCAGGTACGGCAAGTCCCACAGGCTTTGTGGAGCTCAGGGTGGGGCTCTTACCTATTCTCTCTGGTCTTAAGCTGGAAGGCAGAAACAAAAGCCTCCTCTTGGAGGAGTTCCCAAGGGTAAAGTCAAGTTGGCAAATCCCAAAACAGGTTGTGGAAACAAGGGCCTGGTCAGACAGTAGGAGCAAAGAGATGGAGCCCAAACAGAGTGGCTTGAATATGGGGTGGAAGAATAGGCCTCCCTGGAAAAGGATGTGGAAGACAGAGAGTGAGAGTGGTTGGGGCAAAATGGCCACATCTCTGCATTTGTGCCTGGCTTTGAGCTAGAGAAGGTTCACTACAGCATTGTAAGAAAAAAATGAGGGAAACACCCATCAACAGGAATGAACAAGTTAACTGGGGTGAAGGAGAGAGGGGGATTCAAATCCTCATGGGTAATTAATAAAACCAGAGCAGCATGTATCAACATAAGAAATAAAGAACAGCAAAAAACTGCCCTTAAAAGGAACGCGCAGTAACAGTCATTTCTTTCTTTCCCATTTCTTTCATTATTTGTTTGCTGATACATCAGTTGATGTGTCTTTCAGTTGAATGTGACACTTTTTTTTTGTAGAGGCAAGAGGCAGAAAAGTTTCAGTTGCCAAAAATAAAAGAGAAACTGGGAACAATTCAACTTCTGAACTAGAAGGTCACTCTTGCTAGCAGTGACCTTTGAGGAAGGCAAGGTCCTGCATTTTGTTTTCCAGGTTTTTTTCCTTAAATAAATGGTCGTGGACTTCAGGTCAGTCTTGCCCTTTGAGTTCTTAAATGATTCTGCAGATCCCTTAGAACTGCATTGTGCAGGGTCCAGCAGACCTGCTTGGGCTGTTTCTCCTTCGCTGGAATGACTCTCCCTAGGGAACCACTTCAAAGCTAAGGAAGAGAAAAGGCAGGTGATGAATGGATCCTGTGGCTAAAATAATAATTGTGTTTTGTCTGCCTGCCACCCCACCATCACAGTGAAGGTTTCTAGATTGTGAGAGGCCCTCATAAAGATACTAAATTTTATCAGCCAACATCTATGTGGACATCCCTAGAGATCAAGACCTTGATAAATAAATCACAGATGGGACGGAGGGTGGGGATAGGAGAAGGATAGGAAATAGAATAAGGATAAAAAGGGCAGCAAGTGTGTGGGCAAAGAGTGGGAATAAGGTGTGCTTCACCACCAGTCAAGTTTTGTCAAGGCTCATTTTTCTGAGACCATTTTAAGAACAATGGCAACAATGAACAAAAGCAGCCAAGTCAAATGTAAGTCAGTGCAGCCACTGTGGGAGACAGTATAAAACTAAAAATAGAATTACCATATGACCCAGCAATCCCTGGGCATATATACAGACAAAACTAGAATTCAAAAAACCAGATGCACCCTTATGTTCTGGCACTACTCTTCACAATAGCCAAGACATGGAAGCAACCTAAATATCCATCAGCAGATGAATGGATAAAGAAAACATGGTACCTTTATGCAGTGGAATACTACTCAGCCATAAAAAAGGAACAAAATAGTGCCATTTGCAGCAACATGGATGGAGCTAGAGCTTATCATGCTAAGTGAAGTGAGTCAGAAAGAGAAAGACAAATGCCGTATGATGTCACTGATATGTGGAATGTAAAACGGGACTCGAGTGAAGCCATCTATGGACCAGAAGCAGACTCACAGGCATAGAGAACGGACTTATGGTTGCTAGGAGGGGAGCGGTTAGAGGATGGATGGAGTGAAAGGTTGGCATAGCAGCTGTGAGTTTTTATATGCAGAATGGATAAACAGCAAAGTCCTGCTGTGTAGCACAGAGAACTGTATCCAGTATCCTGTGGTAAACCATAAAGGAAAAGAATATTTAAAAAGAATGTGTGTGTATGGATATATATAACTGAATCACTTTGCTGTACAGCAGGAATTAACACATTATAAATCAACTGTAATTCAATTAAAATACATTAAAACTGAAAAAAAAAAAAAAACACCTAAGCCAACAAAGAAAGATAAAAGAAATTCTAAACCCTACAGCCTAAGTATAGAAACTTTCTTCTTATCCACAAAGGTAAAGCAACAGCAAACCTGTTACATTTTTCACAGACTCCATTCCTGAATTAGAAGTCAATTCTGCTTCAGTAAAAATATTAACATTTTCCTGGGGACAAATCAAATCCTGTCTGTCACCCTGGAGGAGAAAGAGCTTCAGGCAGACACCAGCCTCCACTGTGGGTTGGGGCCAGCAGGATCCACCTGGTGTGAGAAAAGGCCTCTTGCTGCTGAGGGAGCTGTAGAGAGAGTGGAGTGGTCCCCGTGGACAGGGGCCCTGTAGGAACAGGGAAGTTTGAGGAGAGCTCGATGGTGCAGGAGACTGTTCAGAACCACAGGAGATGGAGTTATCAGGATGAGAATAGTGTTAAAGGGCAGAAGGAGGCAGTGACCTTCAGTCAGCCCCAGGTGACCTCTCAGCAGAGCAACAGGGGGAAGAAATGCCCCATCCCCTCAACCTCATGCCTTCCCTCCCTTCGTCTCCTGCCTGGTCTCCCTGGAGCCAAATTCATCCTGGAAGTCACAGGACAAAAGACCCTCGAAGCAGTCCAGATAGCCCAGGGCAGGAAGCTTCGCTTTAGCTATTCCAGAAGCATGCTCCTCACAGCTCCCTCTTGTTAAACAACTTGATGGCTATGGGTTAGGGAAGAAAAATAGTTTTCGATGTTGACAGAACTTATTGAATATGTAGTACAGCTTTGCTCTAGTTTAAAAAGCCCTGGTGTTTCAAAACACACATGTGGATGAGATTATTTACACCAGAAACAATAAATCTTTACTTTATCAAAATGAAATTTCTCTAAAAGATATCTCCCAGAGTGAATGGAACCAAGGGCTTCATTTTTTTTAATATAAATTTATTTATTTTAATTAGAGGCTAATTACTTTACAATATTGCATTGGTTTTGTCATGCATCAACTGTGATGGTCCCTAGGGAAGACATTTTAAGGAAGGCCCCTTCACCTAACACATACAATGAAATTCTAATAATGTTTGAAACTTATTCTCACCAACATGTCATTTCCCTCAGATTCAAATTTTCAATCTAAATCCGTAGCATGCACACTGTTGCTTGTATTGTAGCACACCCATCCTATCACCTCGCTGCGGGTGATCTCTTAAATGGTAGATTATGGGATCACAACTGTGTGTTCTCAACAGAACCTCTTTACCGAGCCAGAATTTTACATTTTATAAACCTCCGTGAATCAGGTTTCCTTAGTGATATTCTGAACCACTAGGACTTAGGAAATTTAGGGGCAGCTCTGAAAGAGACACTTTCCCTATCATAGAGACCAAGCTTCAGACTAAAACAAAAGGTAGCAACAGAAAACTCATGGGATAGAGGAATTCAGACACATGCCTCAGGCCGCTTGCATTTAGGAGTGCTAAATGCCCTGTAGATGGTGACTGCAGCCATGAAGTTAAAAGACGCTTGCTCCTTGGAAGAAAAACTATGACCAACCTAGACAGCATATTAAAAAGCAGAGAAATCACTTTGCCAACAAAGATCTGTCTAGTCAAGGCTATGGTTTTTCCACTAGTCATGTATGGATGTGAGAGTTGGACCATAAAGAAAACTGAGCCCTGAAGAATTGATGCTTTTGAACTGTGGTGTTGGAGAAGACTCTTGAGAGTCCCTTGGACTGCAAGGAGATCCAACCAGTCCATCCTAAAGGAGATCAGTCCTGAATATTCATTGAAAGGACTGATGCTGAAGCTGAAACTCCAGTACTTTGGCCACCTGATGCAAAAAGCTGACTCATTGGGAAAGACCCTGATGCTGGGAAAGATTGAAGGCAGGAGGAGAAGGGGGCGACAGAGGATGAGATGGTTGGATGACATCACCAACTCAATGGACATGAGTTTGAGCAAGCTCCAGCAGTTGGTGATGGACAGGGAAGCCTGGCGTTCTGCAGTCCATGGGGTCACAAAGAGTCAGACACGACTGACACGACTGAGTGACTGAACTGAAATGCTGACTATGGAAACCAAGTGGCCACCGTGAGAGAGCATGGTGTATAGAAGCAGAGAGCATTCGACACTACCTGATGACTTGTGAGTACGAAATAATGTCCAAGAGTTGTGTGACAATTCAGAAAGTCTAGGGTAAGAAACAAGCTGGAAGCCAATTCTAGTGGGTAGTGGTAAACTCATAATTGATTAGAGATTTTCCACAGTGTTGCCTCATAAAGGTCATTGGCAAAATTGTTTCTGAGACCACACAGCTCTCCAAGCTGGCAGGTGTCAAACAAGACAGACTGTTAACGTCATGGGGGGGATGCACGGTACGGCTCCTTGGTGGTTATGCTCTTGGTAGGGATCCATTTCACACTACTGCAAATTCATGTCTTCATTATTAAACTCTGTCATTAGGACATCTGCTGTTCCAAAGTCATTGTCTTGAGATTTTCTGGACCATTCTTAGGAATGAGAAGCTGGTGTTCAGAAATTAATGTTTTTAAATTGACCTAAGTATCACAACAAGATACGTTTAAGCATGAAATGTCTTTATGCCTTCATGATAAACTAATAAAGAAAAACTTGACTATCTAATAAAATATCTTTCTACGTAGATTATGGATAATAGAGCTGCATGGTGAGGTGGAAACTCTGATATACTCTCCATCTATGTTTGACAAGGATCCACACTGTTCCTTGGGTCATTCAGTTCTTCACTGTTCTTCCTGGAAGAAAAGTCTATAAAACTTAGTACCGGTTAGCTATAACTACTACTCCAGGAAATCATCCTTGGTAGGACACCTGTAATCTATTATTGATTTCTCACCACCCACTGGAATTAGTTTCTTAGTCATCCTTATATGGGGGGTTTTCAGTTAAGCACTTGAGAAAAAGAATTTGCTCTGCCTGTGCAATCATCCAGCACTTCATGAAGGTCCTGCCTTCCAGGATTTGAGGTGTGAGATCCTTATTCACTGGTACTCTTACTAAGATATGAACAAAGGACAAACTTGTGGGCTAATACTGAACTCCTATATCAACATTATATATCAAGTGAATAAAGGAAATGTCCAATTGGAACCTGTAGCATCACATTGTCAAATCTGCAGTATACAATTTATGATGTAGCCACAGCATCAATAAAACAATCCTCCAAAGTCCCAGGGCTACTTAATTCTGCCTTTTTTTTTTTTTCCAGAAAAGACAGCCATTGTTCAGCCTTTTAATTGCTTCTCCTGCAATTAAAAATTTCCATTATTTTCAGTTTAAACTATTATGTCATTTGCATTGTAATTTCTTTTTTAAATTAATTTTTATTGTAGTATGGTTGCTTTCCAATGTTATATGAGTTTCTATTGTACAGCAAGATGAATCAGCCATATATATATATATATATATATATATATATATATTGCCCTCCCTTTTGAACTTCCTGCCCATATAGGTCACCACAATGCATTAAGTAGAGTTCCCTGTGCTACACATTATATTCTCATTAGTTATCCATTTTATGCATAATCTCAATAGTGTATGTGTCAACCTCAGTCTCCCAATTTCTCCCATCCTCTTTCCCCCTTGGTGTCCACAGGTTTGTTCTCTACATCTGTGTCTCTATTTCTGCTTTGCAAATAAGATCATCTATACCACTTTTCTAGATTCCACATATATGCATTAATGTACAATATATGGTTTTCTCTTTCTGACTTATTTCATTCTGTATAACATTCTCTAGGTCTATCCAGGTCTCTACAAATGACCCTGTTTCGTTTCTTTCTATGGCTGAGTAATATTCCATTGTGGATACGTACTACATCTTCTTTATCCATTCCTCTGTTGATGGACACTTAGGTTGCTTCCACGTCCTGGTTATTGTAAATAGCGCTGCTATAACCATTGGGGTTTGTTTAATTTCCTCTTAGACTTACAGCTTTATTAAAAATAAATATTTAATTTACAGACATTTGAGGGTTTTCTATCTTAACTCCTAACTTAATTGATTCCTAACTTAATTCTATCTAAACCTGTGATAAGTTTCTAGTATAGTACTTCTACATAGTAAGCAAGCAGTAAATATTTGATTCAGACATGAATAAAGAAATTTCTCAGGAATGTGAGGGCCAAAGAAACTGGAAATTTTAAAGACAGCCAATGGGAATTTGCTGTATGGCTCAGGAAACTCAAACAGGAGCTCTGTATCAGCCTAGAGGGGTGAGATGGGAAGCGAGATGGGAGGGAGTTTCAAAAGGAAGGGGATATATGTATACCTAAGGCTGATTCATATTGACGTTTGATAAACAGAAAACAGCAAAATTCTGTAAAGCAGTTATCCTTCAATAAAAAATAAATTAATTTAAGATTTGGAAACTTTGGTATTTGAAAAGTACTAAGAAATTAATATAAACTTGCTTTGACATTATAATGGATATCTGTGATTCAATGTACATGTAAAATTTCAGGAATACATAAGCTTCATTTAGGCAAATACATCCCCAGGTTGCATTTACCATGATTCTGACCGTTTGCCTTGCAAATTCCACTCTGATAGTGAAACCTTGAACAGAACTAAAAGGAGGCACAGCTTCACTCCTTCAGCTTGTATTCATGTTCACAGAAGCCCTTCTCTTATGTGGCCTCAAGCACAATTCACTTCATCTTCAACTCACATCCTGGCTCCTCCTTAGGAAGTAGCATCCATCTGGATCTGTTGAGTTCCCATCTTTGGGTAAAACAGGTTCCACATCACTCTGGCAGGCTTTCCAGAAGGCTCAAGACTTTCCTTCCTGGTCAATGCAAATAAGTCTAGGGGACTCCTAGGTGCAGAGGAAAGTCTAATCCAACAAGACCCACTGGTAGAAAATATAAACATGGCCACTTAAGGTGTCCATTGAAATAATATCACGCACCCTCTTCACCTTCACACGGCTATAAGTCTTAAAAATAGTCATGTCAGTTCCCAGCTGTCAAACTGGAAGTGGGGTAGAAGTGGTCCGGTGTACCCACAGACGAGGCACAGAGAAGTGGAACCTGAATCCTGCCCTACAGGCAGTGTTAGCTTGCTGCTCACCTTAGGCACGTCACTCCCCTCTCTCCTCTCCTTCCCAAGATCTTGAATATACAACATCTGGACCACTCACCTCTGAGATCCCTCTCAACTCTGAGCAGCTTTGATTTGAGAAGCGTTGTCTTCTGAAACTTCAGTCCCAATCAAGAATCTCCTCAAAAGGTTGAATATATCATTGCATACTTGATATTCTAAGACAGGCATCCAGTGAAATTCATTTTTATGCTGCTTTCATATTCCTGCTTATTTTGAGTGGGAAAACCCTGTATGCACTTGCTCAATACATGGAGGAAAGTAGGAGGAAAAATGAACCTCGAAGCCAACCAGGCTCGTTTCGTTGAAGACAAGGTTGGGGCCAATGAATGTGGGCTATTTGAGCTTTGTGGTTGGTTTGGGGATGGAGGTCCTAAGCCTGAATTTGAGATCTCTTGTGATCTACCAGACATGTCAAATGAGGTTGAAGTTTGTGAAACACTGATGCTGTAATAGATTTTATTTTGTACTGCATTTAAGTTGTAACTGAAACTTTTTTTTTTTTAACCACAATCGCTAACAAGCCTTTGTTTTGGGGAAATTTAAAAGGTTGGATCAGTCTTAGAATTAGATGCGCAGAATTTTTCTTTATACAGAAGATTCACTGGGTGAGTGACAGCCATTTATTGTGACCATTCATCTCATCCACAGGAGACTATGATTTGGTGCTAACCGCAGTGGCTCAAGGGCTATAAAGCCTTGGAAAATTGGCTTTAGAAAGTATTATCTGGCAAACATCAGGCTTTCCCTTTCTCACAAGACTTTTGGAGCAGAACCAGGGTCAACAGTGTTTAAAGACTTCCAAGGAAAAGAATCTATCACTTGCAAAATTACCCTCTGTGCCAGCTGGATTTTCCAGCATGGATCTGGGCTGGCAGGGGCACAGATTCTAGAGAGATCTTCTTTAGCCAGTTCAAAAGGACAGTCAAGCATTTTATCCAGATAATCCCACATCAGCTACTTGCTTCAGAAACTAAAAGGAGCTTGCCTGTTGCAGCAAGGAGCTTCCCCGATGAGACAGATTTAATGCATCTTCTATGACTCACAGCACAAGCAGATATTTTCAGGACAAAGCATTTGGCGAGCTGGAAACCATTCAGCTACTTCCTTCAATTTTCTCCTTCACTTTGCTTCCATGATAACAGCCACGGTTTTGAAAATAAAGTCCTGTGGGTAGAATTGTGACGTTTAGGCCTCAGAATGCCTCTTAAGGATGCAGTACTGCCTTCTTTTGTAGAATGATGGTCATGCAGAGGTCCCTTCCCGAGCGCTGATCTGTGGCCTTGATGAACAGGCATCTAAGCAGTCCAGTCCCGCCCTTTGCAGCCATCATCCGGCCTTCATGGGAGCAAATAAGTTTAGAGCTGGGATCAGCTCAGTCATAAGGGATGAGGTGGGAGAAACAGGCCCTCCATGAGTTTAGGATTACACAAGTAGATGGTCATGAAGCCAGGAGGGGAATTCTGGTTGCTCTTTTGCTGTGTCATTGTGTCTGTCTTCTGCTGGCAAAGGAGAGCAATATAACCCATAGCCTTGAAAGAAAGATCTTTGTAGACAGCGGTAGGCAAACAATTTTTGTAACGGACCAGAAAGTAAACTTTGGGGTTTTGCATGTCACATGGTCTCTTTTGCAATGACAGAAGTCTGTCATTGTGGCATAAAGGCAGCCATGGACAGTATGTAACGAAACAGGCATGGCTGTGTTCTCAGAAAACTTTATTAATGAACGCTGAAATATGACCTTGATATCCTTTTCACATATCCTAAAATATGATTCATGATTTCATTTTGGAGTTTTTCTACCTATTTAAACATGTGAAAGCATTCTTAGATCATGGTGGGCTGAAACTGGCCCAAGGGCAGTGCTCGGCTATCTGTATTGTACAGTAACACATGCCAGCCCAGGAGAGAACCTACATCCTGGGTAGTAGTCATCCTCTCTGTCTCTCCCCCCCATACCCCAGAATCTCAGATCCCACTCATTTTTCCTCTGTTTGGGTGCTGTCACTTTAGACACTGAAGTGAGGTCACTTTTGCATTTCATCTCTCAAGTGCCTTATTTAATAAAAGTCATTGTAGGTAAGATCAATGTCACAGGGCTGACTTAGAAGCAGGATGGAGGGGAAGAATTCCTTCTGACCCAGACCCAGCCACAAATGCCAGATACATCCTCAGTGGGCATTGGTGACTTGGGTTGCACTGAATAACACAGAGCAAAAGAGAATTTGAATCTTGCTTGCTAGTATGACTTTAGTGAGAAATACAGAGAACGTTCCACACTCCTTGCTAAGATCGCTAACTACCTGTTTACCATGAAAGGAAATACTTGAGTTTATAAGTAAATCACAGCCTCAGAAATTTGCCACATTCCTTGGATAAGAGCTCTGGTGGCCCAGTCCCTAGACAGGGCTCATTTCTTTACTCGCTCAACATAACAGCCAAACATCCCCTTGAAACCCAAGGGCTTCTGTCTGTCATGCTGACACTACTTATTTGTACCAATAGGATGGACCGCCCTCTGGGAACAGGTTCTAGTGTTTTCTGGGTTGAGAAGAAGCAGTTGCCAGTCTGTGGCCTTTCTGACTTGGATGTGGGCACTAGATCTGAACTCAGGGAAGAAAGCTTTGTGCTCTTTTTCCTTTCTTGACTGGATTGCCCTCAGAGGAAAAGAGCAGGCCATGAAGGTGTTCTAGAAGCCAAGAGAAGGCTGAAAGATGCCAAAGCACTTGGTTGCCATAGTAGTAACTTCTGGCTAGAGCCACCAGTGAATGAAGGGACTAGAGGTGAGTACCACAGGTGGATCCTCAGACATGATTGCATCTATCCGAGTCACCCCCATTTGCAGCTTTCTCTGCTACGCCTTCAGTGAACCACCACGGCTCTCAGGAAGCCTTTCCCATTCACCAGTGACTTCCGAACATGCCCATTGGAACTCACTGGTCTAGACTCACTTCGCTGCTCCCCCTGGGTCCTCAAGGGCCTGCTTGAGAGATCTATCAATATTCTGCTTTCAGAAGTAGGGCTTTTGCCATCTCCCCAGGAAGTCTTTCTAGCCTCATGGTTCCCAGCCTCACAGAACAGGTTGACAGGATGAAAGCTTAAGAGTGAATGTGCCTGGGCGGAGGCTGGAAAAATGCTCAGTTGAGGCACCTTAGTAACTCAGGCTCTCTGGCCAAGCTGGGAGGAAGCAGGCTGTTAATGGGACTCTAATCCTGGCTACAGGCTTCTCGGGTGGCTCAGTGGTAAAGAACCCTCCTGCCAATGCAGGAGATGCAAGTTCAATCCCTGGGTCAGGAAGATACCCTGGAGGAGGAAATGGCAACCCACTCCAGTATTCTTACCTGGGAAATCCCATGGACAGAGGAGCCTGGTGGGCTATAATCCAAGGGATTGCAAAAGAGTCAGGCAATACTTAAGGACTGAAAAACAACAGACCCAATCTGCAAACATCATCTCTCCTTCTCTTGGGTACCAGGCACTGAGGACCACTAACTCACATTGCTCCTGTGATGTTGTCACAAGTGCTGCCTGACTACAGTCACTTATTTTGGTACAGTGTTGCCTATCATAATATTTATAGTTATCAAGACTTTTTTGGTTGCAAGTGATAGAGCCTAACTCAAACTGACCCAAACAAAATTAAATCCTTTTTAAAAATAAATTATTACCATCAGCTCCAAAGTCTGAAAAAAACTATAGGTTGACCTTCAGACAATTGTACCAGTATCCAAAGAGCAAACATCATCTCTCCTTCCCTTTCTCTCTCTCCTCTCTGCTTCCATCTGTGTTGGTTTTGTGCTCTGACAAACTTTCTCCATGTGAAAGGGAAGATAGGCATCAGCCTTACCAGACTCATAGGTCCTTGCAGCTTACAGTCTCCAAATGAGAGAGCATCTCTCTCTGCTTCTCTTCCTGTCTCTGTGAAGAGACCCCAGTGTCCCTGCTTGAGTCATATGCTAACCTTTGGACTTACCCATGAATTGAAGAGGCAGGTGACTGGCTTGCATGGACTACATGCGCACCTGTTCAGTCTTACTAGAATAATGTGGAGTGAGCAGGAGGAAGTTCTGAAAATGAAAGAATGTGGGAGAGACACAAAACTGAAAGTTGTACACTATGCTAGTAAATTACTCTATATTTAGTAAGAGTGTGGCTTTCGTCAACAGTAAGCAAACCAGAAGACCCTGAGGAAGCTTGAGTGAGAAGCAGCCCCACTGAGGCATATGTAATTTTTCCATGATATCTCAACCCACAGTCCACAGGAGAATGAAATGCTCATGTTTTTGTTGCTCAGTTGCTAAGTCATCTCTGACTCTCTGCAACCCCATCCTCCTCTGTCTCCCAGAGTTTGCTCAAACTCATGTCCATTGAGTGGCGATGCTATTGCCAAAATGTTCATTCAGTTCAGTTCAGTCACTCAGTCGTGTCCGACGCTTTGCGACCCCATGAATGGCAGCACACCAGGCCTCCCTGTCCATCACCAACTCCCGGAGTTCACTCAGACTCACGTCCATCGAGTCAGTGATGCCATCCAGCCATCTCATCCTCTGTCGTCCCCTTCTCCTCCTGCCCCCAATCCCTCCCAGCATCAGAGTCTTTTCCAATGAGTCAACTCTTCGCATGAGGTGGCCAGAGTACTGGAGTTTCAGCTTCAGCATCATTCCTTCCAAAGAAATCCCAGGGCTGATCTCCTTCAGAATAGATTGGTTGGATCTCCTTGCAGTCCGAGGGACTCTATAGTCCTAACTAAATGAAAACAGATATGAATAAACCTAACACTGAGAAAAATAGTGCTGAAGTCCTCTTTTTCCTCCAATTGCTGCCTATGTTCTGAAGTGCAGGCTGTTTTATGGGCAACTAATAATTGCTCTTGTTGTTGTTCAGTTGCTCAGTCATGTCTGACTCTTTGCGACCCCATGAACTGCAGCATGTCAGGATCCTCTGTCCTAATTGTCTACTCCGACCCTAAATCACTGTGTAAGTCATCCATCTTGAACGCATCTGACTAATGGAAAATATTGATTCTTCTTCCAAATATTTTCAGTCCAAGCACCTTGTTTATGTGAATTTTCCTCAACAAATATATATTATCACTGCCTTGGCCTGGCTAAACAAAGAAAATAAATACATTCATATTTCTAAAAGAAAAGTGCTTACCATTTTCAAGTTCTTCTGTCAATTCAGTGCTGTCTTAGGTTTGAAGAGGCAGCCAGCCAGGCAAATGGGATAGAAATCCTTGTATCATACATCCTCTAAATCTGTTTGGATTTTGGCCTATCCAAAGGCAATATGGTGGAGAGAACAGGGGCTTTGGAGATGGAGAGACCTGTGATCAAATTCTAGCTCTCCTATTCAGAAGCTGTGTGACTTCAGGGAAGCTATTTCAACCCTCTAAGACTGTACTGTAAAATGGAGATAATAATTGGGTTTATTATAGTAGGCCCACAGGATTAGTTAGATTTAAATGACATAATTCATGTAAATGGTGTGTGCTTAATAGAGGATAGCCATCAATCATTCATTCATTCATTCAGTGAATGTTTGAGAGTGTCTGTCTCCTGGAGAAGGGATTGGCAACCACTCCAGTATTCTTCCCTGGGAAATTCCATGGACAGAGGAGCCTGGTGGACTACAGTTGCAAAGAGTTGGACACAACTGAGCGACTAACACTTTCACTTTTCATCGTACGCCAAGGGTTTTTTTTGGGTACTAGGGAAATAGCAGTGACCAAAACAGAAAATAACTCCTGCCCTCAGTGGGGCTTACATGCTCTGTGTGGGAGATGAACTGAATAAATAGTGTGTCCAATGGTGACAAGCGCTAAGGAGAGAAATAAAAGGGAGAGCGGAGTGATGTGGTCTCCACGGGAGGGGAAGCAATTACAGAAAAAGTAGTCATGGATAGTCAGAAATGCCCCTAATATTTGCAGGGTTTGGGGGAAAGTACAAATGAAGGTCTTCATGTCAAATGTCCAAATATTTGACAATCTCTGAAATCAAATATGGACCATCCTCCACCTTAACCATAAATATTCACTCATTACATCTTAGCAGGTCATATTCAAATTTGACTTTCTCAGACCCCGCCAAGTGCTGCACTAGAAAGTAAAGAGTTCACTTGCTCTTTCCCTGCCTGCAGCAAGGCTCTGCACACAGCAAGACCGTGCACCATGAGAGCTCTAAAACAGGCGCATGTGGATGCTTGAGTCCGTAGGTGTAGGTTCTAATTGCATACCCCATAAACAGCTCCTTCTTGGCCCTCTTCTCAGGCCCGGGAGTGTGCCGACTGACAGCACTGCCTTGGATACGGGCTCAAGGGCCTTTGGGTCAGGGAACTGTGGGTACTCGGAATGTTGTCCAGAAGTGGGAAGAGAGGAGTGGGCTCTAATCAGGCAACACAGCTTAGCCCCACATACCCTCTGCCTTCTGGGGAAAGGTGAATCAGAGCTGGGCACTCTAAAGTGGGAAAGCCTAGACAGTTGCTCTTCTTACTGGGATCAAAGGACAAAATTGGTGAGGAAATCACTGACACAAGTAATTTAGGGCAAAGACACCCCCCTCCCAAAACTGAGAGAGCAAACCATGGAGATATGTTTGAAGAAGGAGTGCTGTAGTCAGCAGAAATGGCAAGTGCAAGAACCCTGAAGTAGGTGCATGCTTGGTATGCTCCAGGAGCATCAAGGAGACCAGAGTGACTGGAGTGGCACCAAGTAGAGGCGTGGTGAATAGAAAGAGGTGATTTCATACCCAGAGGCCAGATCCTAAGGCATCTTATGGGTCGTTATAGTAGCTTCGATTTCTACTTTGTGCGAGATGGGAAACCATTGACTGCTTTTGAATGTCACTGGTGGCTTAGAGGTTAAAGCGTCTGCCTGTAATACGGGAGACCTGGGTTCAATCCCTGGGTTGGGAAGATCCCCTGGAGAAGGAAATGGCAACCCACTCCAGTATTCTTGCCTGGAGAATCCCATGGACGGAGGAGCCTGGTGGGCTACAGTCCATGGGGTCGCAAAGAGTTGGACATGACTGAGCAACTTAATTTAACTTTCAATCATGTCTGACTCTTTGTGACCCCATGTACTGTATCCTTCCAGGCTACTCTGTCTATAGGATTCTCCAAGCAAGAATACTGGAATGGGTTGCTAGCCCCTTCTCCAGGGGATCTTCCCAACCCAGGGATTAAACCCTTGTCTCTTATGTCTCCTGCATGGGCAGGAGAGTTCTTTACCGCTAGTGCCACCAGCTCAATTGGTTATTGTCTCACAAATTAGCTCTACTCTGTTTCCTGGTCACATACCTTACTCAGTTTCACAAATGAGTGAAATCGATTACAACATGAATCAGACAAGAGAGTGTAAATCCATCACAACCATTGAGAAAACAGTTTAAAAAAAAAAAAAGTGTCCCTGCTGAGAGTACTATTTCTTCATATTGGAAGGACACAACCTTGAATGCTTTGCAATGATGGCAGTGGATAAAGAAAAACATTTTAAAAATGAGTTAGAGAAAGGACAGTGTGAGACTGAATAACTGTATAAAACTGAAAATGTGTTATGAAGTATTTAGGCAAGGAAATGGTTGTGACATTCTTTTCATGACCCCCAAGAGTTTCTACACCTTAAATTATTTGAGCTTTCAGTGCTGGCTGTCAGAGTCTTTGCTTCCCCCAAGAATTTGGACTCCTTTAGATGGAAGGGGCCTTCAGCATAAGAGATCCATAATTCTATGAGCCTTCTATCTGGAAGCTATTCATTGCATTGGGTATAGAAAATATCCTCACATATATACTTTATTTGATCCCAAATGTTAGAATCCAGTGTTGGCAAATTACAGTAATTTGTCAACAAATCCTCAGGGATCTGAGAAAATTACCAAGCCTCATGAAAAGAGTCGTCAAGTCCGTGTGACTGATTTTGAAATCTATCAGCAGAGCTTTCTCTGGAGGCAAGGAACCTCATGATCAGCAGACTTAGCAGTAAATAAAGCAACCTACACTGGCACCAGGGATTTGAATACTATTGCAGATGTAACCAAATGTGTAACCATTGTCCTTGGGTCCAGATGATGACACAGGGTCAAGGCGGCTGGCTTCCCATAGTACTGGAGAAATAATGAAGTGTATGTGTGTGAATGCATGTGTGTGTGATGAGGTAAAGGGATGGGGGCAGCTGACAGAGAGACGAGGAAAAAATGGGGAAAAGAAATACAACTGTAAAAATAGCAACCCACCTTAAGCAAATCGAAGAATTTCTTAGAATGCAACACTGGCTATGTGTGAATAATTGGGATGCGAATCACTTCCTCCCTGTTTTTGTTATATAATAACAATCATTTTAGTGTTATTGCTGAAAACGCAGAAGGGACCATGGCTTACTGGCTACTTTTGCACATGGCTTTTGTGTGGAATAAGTCCTCACACGTGGAGACCTATATTTCTGCCCCACAGACCTGAACCAGGCAGATTTGAGACTGGTCACTACAATAGCTTTTTGAGAGAGGAGATCCCAAAAGAATTTGCTTTGAAATGAAAGGGCAGAACAAGAGGACAGTCTACACCTTGACCTAAATCCAAACGGCAGATCTCTCAGCAAACCACCAAGAAGCAAACTGACTGCTGGATTTTGTAATCCAAGGGTTTACAAAACACTTTTTTGTTGGAGAGATTGCTACTAATTATCTTTCTTACTAAAATATGACAATGATAGCTACCCTTTATTAAATGATCACAACATACCAGGCATTTTATTTTATATGCATGATTTTCTGTCCTCAAAATAACCCTGCATGATGGAAATTATTATCCCCATAATAAAATATAGCAATTGAGACATGGAAAAGTTATCTGCTGAAGTTCAAACAGCAAGTTACAGAGGAGCTGCAATTTAATTCCAGGTCTTGTGAATGGCAAGCCCCATAGCATTTCCAATCCCCTAGCTTGCCTCTGTTAAACTGTGTGAAACTTTGTGAATATGTACATGGCCCTACATCCTCTCTCCATTCTGCCCATCTTGTTGCTCTGAGTGATACATGAATGATATGAAGTCGTCACGTGTATCAATGTCATCCATGTGTAATTGGTTCCTTGCTCTGTATTGGTTTGCTCCTTTGTTGGAATATTTATTTTGCCTTCTCTACAAACTACCAATGTACATTTTATATTTTCTCTGGGACACATAGCTCCCAACATGTTATGAATAATGAAAATCAGCCCATGAAGTTTAATTAAGAAGCTATGGAACAGACCTTTGTTGTTTTTCACTCACTAAGTCATGTCCAACTCCTTGCAACCCCATGGACTGCAGCACGCAGGCTTCCCTCTCTTTCCCCATCTCCTGGAGCTTGCTCAAACTCATGTCTGTTGAGTCAGTGATACCATCCAATCATCTTGTCCTCTGTTGTTCCCTTCTCTTCCTGCCTTCAATCTTTTCAAGAATCGGGGTCTTTTTTAATGAGTCAGCTCTTCTCATCAGGTGGCCAGAGTATTGAAGCTTCAGCGTCAGCATCAGTCCTTCCAGTGAATACTGAGGACTGATTTCCTTTAGGGTTGACTGGTATGATCTCCTTGCAGTCCAAGAGACTCTCAAGAATCTTCTCCAACGCAATTCAAAAGCATCAATTCTTCAGCACTCAGCCTTCTTTATGGTCCAACTCTCACATCCATACACAACTACTGGAAAAACCTTAGTTTTGACTCTACAGACCTTTGTCGGTGAAGTAATGTCTTTGCTTTTTAATATGCTGTCTAGGTTTGTCATAGGTTTTCTTCCAAGGAGCAAGCTTCTTTTAATTTCATGGCCACAGTCACCATCTGCCGTGATTTTGGAAGATCATGTTGGATGGGAGATATTATGGGCCATCTTGATCATCTTTCGAATATCCCAGCTGCTATGCATTGGCTTATAAAAACAAGGGTTTACTTCTTGCTCCAACAAAGTCTGCTGTGGATACAGGCAGTTCTCCAGAGCAGATGCCCTCCTGTTGACTTAGCCTTCCAACTTGCTGCTTCAATTCTTGCAGCCTCTTCATATCAGCTCATGATTTCACTGCTGCAAGCTAAGAGCAGCATGAAGCATCACACACCAGCTCTTTGATACAGCCGCCTGGAAGTCACTTCTACTCTCATTTCATGGCCCTCGTGAGCATGCCTAAATTCAGGGGAGCAAGCAAGTGGGGCCTTCCTGTGTGCCCAGAAAGAAAAGAGAGCTAGAAATATTGTAAATGACAGTAGCGTTTACTACAGCCTCAAAGATGTTGCCTGAGTGGTGAAACCGTGTGATTCTATTCTGTGCGGGTTTTTGTTAAATCATTTCATTCATCCCTTCATCCATCTAACAAATATGTTTTAGATACCTACTATGCACAATGCATCAGTAGCTAGTTCCTGGAGGGAAGTCCACTGCCCCCCAAAAGCATGTAATTTTACTTCAGAAAAACAACGGAAATTTCCATTGCTTTGTCATTGACTCCAATGGAGGTAAAGGGATGTCTCTTTCAGATCCTACACTATCCTTTTCTCTCAAAGGCATATGAAAATAAAACTTCTTTCTCCTTACTGCCCACATTGGTGATTTTATCATTTTCATACTATTGTAGTCAGAACCCTTTTCAATATTCATCCTGTATTTCCCCCTTTGCAGGCTTTAATTTCATAACAGACTACTAAGGGTGTAACTGTATTTCCAGAAAATGCAGATGGTGACTATTAATCAGACCCTGCCATGGCAATAAACTATATGATAAATGGCTTAAATCCAGTTTGGAGTTATCACACATCATTAGTCAGACAGCAGGATTCCATTTGTTGTTGTTTTAAAGGAGATTTACATTTCAGGGCTGTAAACAGTAGATAAGTCTGGACAGAAGTCCCCTGCCTTCCAAATGCAGAGATCAGAAGCTACATTTCAACAATGAAAGAAACAAAAACAGCAGGAGCTCTGTTTGGGACCAGCTTGTCCTCAGTTAGAAAGTGTGTGTTTTTAATGGAAAACTCTAGAATAGTCCTCCCGCTCTGGTAAGAAAAACTAAAGAGGAAGAAATGAGCTCTGTGATAGACTGAAACAAGAATATTGTGTTTTTGCCTCAATGACTGTCTTCCTGAGTGACTTTGGGTTGGTGGGAAATACTCTGAAACCTGGTTGATCCATAGAGCAAAGCATACTGTGAAATTTCACACTGAAATTTTCTAATTTTTTGAGAACTTAGGAAAGGTCTTATTTAAAAGCAAATAATATGAATTACAAACAATGAAAATGATTAGAGATGCACACTAAAAATACTTTCAAGGTCTGTTTATATAAATGTGTGTACTTAGTCACTCAGTCGTGTCCAACTCTTCGCAACCCGTTGGACTGTAGCCTACCAAGCTCCTCTAACCATGGGGATTCTCCAGGTAAAAATACTGGAATGGGTTGCTACACCCTCCTCCAGGGGACCTTCCCAACACAGGGATCACACCTGGGTCTCCCACATTGCAGGCAGATTCTTTACCATCTGAGCCACCAGGGAAGCCCAGATAAACGTGTAGATGGTAAAATTAAAGCTATGATAGCTAAAAGTCTTCAGCAGAGACCCCTAACTTTTGAAGCGCACCCGCAATTTAGCCTTGGTAGAAATCGTATGAGAAACTTAGCTGTCTGCTAGTATTTTACATGTGAGCTGGGTGAAAGCTGGTTATTTACAGGGTTACTAATTAATTAACGTAGGTTTTAATTTGCTAAAACTACATGGCTTCCTTAGGTCTTCCAAACTAGGTCAACCATTTAGCCCCCAGATTTAACATATAATATTTGATTAAGCCAAAAGGAATAAACAGAGATATTATCAAAACAGAGATATTACAAAACTGACAATGGTATTCTGATAATGACTTTACCTTTTAATGAAACTTCAGGTCTTTTAAGATCAGTCAAATGTAAACTGAGCTAGATGAAGATGATTGTACTAAAAGGAAATTACCAAGCAGCTCAACACTTTGAATTCTAAGAATTTTAGTTATATTAGATAAAGATTGGCAGATAAAGATTGCCAATTTCACTTATTTAGTGCATTGGAGTCCGAAACACTGTTTTACAACCCAAAGCTGTACTTTTAAAGATCACCTTCCGGCACTCTTCTAAAACGTGTGAAGGCTTACTAGTTCTCAAAAAATTAAAGAAACTCTGTGTGTATGTATTTATTTGATGTACATGTCCTACATCTTTAAAACTCTACATGTATGCATACTTGAAAAAATTCCCAAACATGGACGCTACCTATAATTTACTTCTTTTCCCTACTTAAGTGCAAGTAATGGGTATTTTAAAATCTGAAGCTTGGATCTCTCTTGTTGGCAATATCAAATTCCTGTAAAATATTAATTTTAAAAATTGTCTCTTTTAAAATCAAGGTTTGGCTTCTAGGATTTCTCCCTTCCCTGAGAGGAAAGAAACTAGTATTTACCAGGCATGTACTATGTACCCTGTGCTCACAGCAACCCCATAACGTAAATGTAGATATTCTTCTCTTACTAGTGAAAAACCCAGATCTCCTAAAGATTAAAGCTTGTTCAGGGAATTCCCTGGTTGGTTCATTGGCTAGGACTGGCACTTTCACTGCCATGGCCAGGGTCCAATCCCTGGTCAGGGCGGATCCTGCAAGCCTCGAAGTCAAAAAAAAAAAAAAAAAACACTTAATAGTGTTCCTATAAACCTAGAATTCCACCCCAAATCTATCCAGCATCAAAGCCCACTCTCTACCTCCTTACTCTTCCTTGGCTCACGTGGGAATTTCAGTAAGCAGTGACTACTCACACCTAAAATGTTGTCTTTTTTTTTTCTCTAGAGGGGCTCCCTTTATAAGCATCACAAAAAGTATCACTAATTCTCAAAAGGCCCATACTCTGGAAGTTCAGCGTAAATGGGATAGTTGGAATATCATTAGTATTAATATGTAGAAAGTGGTAGCGCCTGCATGCTCAGTCACTCAGTCTTGTCCGACTCTGTGACCCCATGGACTGTAGCCTGCTAGGTTCCTCTGCCTATGGAAATTTTCCAGGCAAAAATGCTAGAGTGGATTGCCATTTCCTTCTCCAGGGATCTTCCCAAGCCAGGGACCGAACCCATGTCCCCTGTGGCTCCTGGATTGGCAGGCAGATTCTTTACCACTGGACCACTTGGGAAGCCCCAGAGGGTCGTAGATCCATGTCTAAAGATTGATTCCACAAAGTGAATTGGATATTGAAATAATTTTCTAGATAACTAAGGTCAAAGAAACTGTATTAAGGAAACAACAATTTGAAATATTTCAAAAAGTGGGTTGTAAAATTGTCCAACTTATGTTCATGCTATATATTTGGAGAATTTTAGCTAAATTCTCCAAATATATAAAGAATATTTAGAGAATGAACACCTTTCCAAGTTCAATCCTTTAAAGATGAAAGAATTAAACCTGTGATGAATTCTTTATTGTTTCCCTATCTGCATTATAAACATAGATATATTTAACATACTTTCATAAAGTTTTAAAAATCAGTTTTCTTCCAGTTCTACCACAGTAAATGTATTGACATATGCCACCGATGAAAATCTTTTTATCCAATTGGTTCCAAAAGAAGCACCGTATATACCTAAGAAGTCATTTTTTTTTTTACCACATTTTATTGTCATTATTTTTTGAGTGTTAAAATATATTTGCCTAAGTACAAACCAAGATTTCTTTTCACAAAGTCAGTAGTGCTTTGAATTTTGTCTATATTCTGATTCTTTTACAATTGTGGTTATTCTAAGTTTGCCTCTTCTGGTTTGGAATTTGTCTTTTATTTTGGCTCTGATTTTTACAAAAGCATTTTTCTCAACAAACCCTGAGTACACATGTCAGACAATCACAGCTTTTAGCTATCATCGAATGCCATTACCATTCAGCCTTGGTTAAACTCTGCCTCCCAAGACATACATTCTGATTGTCAACATCTACTCTGAGTGAAAAATGGTTGTGCTATCTCTGCGTTTCATTTCATCACAGGAAAGAAATCTGCTTTTTAAAGCCATGGCTTAATAATTTCAGAAATAGGAAAGATAGCAGATTCATGTGAACCTGAGGAAGCATTTCATCTTCCAGAAATGAGGGCAGAAATGGAGCAACACTGCTCCTTAGGCACAGCTGGAAGCAGTGCAACTAAGTGTGAGCAGTAACTCTCAGAGAGCTGAGCAAAACAGCAGCTGGCAGCAGAAATGTGGGTCTCGTGGGAGCAGGTCCAATCACAAACCCAGTTGGTCATTTTCCCAGCTGCGGCTGCCCCCCTGCATTACTACATTAAATCTTTACTATACTTTCTACCTGGGTTGATGTAAGAAATTAGGGACAAATGCATGAGGTGGGAGGTGGGAGGTGGGAGTGGTGACATGATTGGAGATCCTTTTCTGTTCACAAGCCAGTTGGATAACTCCCCTTCCCTCTTCTTCTCCAACTCTTTTCCAAAAGAGTAAAAGAAATCTTGCTTCAGAAAGGTCTTGTGCAGAACCTGGATCTGCCTTTTTTAAATCTACCTTGATTTCCTTGGTTAATCTAATAGATGCTCTGGCCAGAGCACTACTCTCAGACAAGTACTGGGATTGCCCTTCCTCGCTCTCAGCCTTTATATTCTGAGACCTCCATCCTTCCCTACAGAGAGAGGAATTAAATTTCCACCTTTCTAAACTACTGACAGCATGTGTGATACCCCACCCTGGGCATGTGTACTTGACTTTATGGTCTCAGGAGGAGTTATAAACCCCACACTCATGGGGAAGATATCAAGGTGTTTCCTAAACCTCAATTAGTAAATAAGGTTTCCACCCACATTCTGATTACAACAGTGTTTAAGAAAGGGCTCTGTTAAAGTGTGTGTCTTCATGGGAATGCAAAGGCCTTTGTGGGATGAACTTAATTTCCAGTGTAGTAAAACAGTGTGCGCATGGCAAGGGGATGTATGTTATGAAAAAAGTAACTATACTCAAAAACACAGTTACAAACCTGTATTGCAAATAATTCCTTTGCATGTGTGTTTCCCACTACACTACAGGTTTCTTAAAGGCCAGCATCACACTTACTATATCTATATATGTGATACGAAGTGTTGTTGTTGTTCAGTTGCTCATTCATGTCCAAAACTCTTTGCGACCCCATGGACTGCAGCATGCCAGGCTTCCCGGTCATTCACGATCTCCCAGAGTTTGCTCAGACTCATGTCCATTGAGTCGATTATGCCATCAAACCATCTCATTCTCTGTCACCTCCTTCTCCTCCTGCCCTCAGTCTTTCCCAGTATCAAGGTATTTTCCAATGAGTCAGCTCTTCACATCATGTAGCCAAAGTATTGGAGCTTCAGCTTCAGCATCAGTCTTTCTAATGAATGTTCAGGGTTGATTTCCTTTAGGATTGATCTCCTTGCTGTCCAAAGATCTGTCCAGAGTTTTCTTCAGCACTGCAACTCAAAAGCATTAATTTTTGGCACTCAGCCTTCTTTATGGTCCAATTCTCACATCCATACATACATGACTACTAGAGAAACCTCTGCTTTGACTCTACAGACCTTTGTCGGCAAAGTAATGTCTCTGCTTTTTGATACACTGTCTAGGTTTGTCATAGCTTTTCTTCCAAGAAGCAAGCGTCTTTTAATTTCATGGCTGCAGTCACCTTCTGCAGTGATTTTCGGAGCCCAAGATAATAGTCTGTCACCGTTTCCATTTTTCCCCCATCTATTTGTGATGGGATCGGATGCCATGATCTTCATTTTTGAGTGTTGAGTTTTATGCCAGCTTTTCACTCTCCTCTTTCACCTTCATCAAGAGGCTCTTTATTTTGCCTTTGCTTTCTGGCCATTAAGGGGATGCCATCTGCGTATCTTAGGTTATTGATATTTCTCTTGGCAATCTTGATTCCAACTTGTGATATTACATTTATATATGTGATAAAATGTATTATATCTTATTTTATTCCCCAACCAGCAGGTCATATCAGTTCACTAATTGGTTTGTTGATAGAACCAGACTCTGGCAGTGACTTGGTGAGTCTAACGTTGTAAGAATTCCATAATCTTAGATTTGAAGATCATGATAAAGGGTTTGTTGAGGTTCTCTGTTAACTTGTTCACACTACCAATGACTAAAGGAAATTTTATGAAGTCTGTTATGAACAGCCATTCTTGAAGCAATTATTAACACCTAATTAATTGGGAGGAAAATCTTTCTTTACTCAACAGCCTTCAAATACCACATGCATTGGCTATATTTTGAAAAACATTTCAGGATGGAATCCAGGCTTTCTAACTCTCACTGAGCTTGCTAGTTTCTATGTGACTTCTCCTTGGGGCTCCTCTTTCAGATAATTATCACTGTAAGATGTTTGGTCAGCATGTGTAGTACTTTAGTTCAGTTCAGTTGTTGCTCAGTCATGTCCAACTCTTTGCAACCCCATGAATGGCAGCACGCCAGGCCTCCCTGTCCATCACCAACTCCCAGAGTTCACTCAGACTCATGTCCATCGAGTCAGTGATACCATCCAGCCATCTCATCCTCTGTCGTCCCCTTCTCCTCCTGCCCCCAATCCCTCCCAGCATCAAAGTCTTTTCCAATGAGTCAACTCTTTGCATGAGGTGGCCAAAGTACTGGAGTTTCAGCTTCAGCATCATTCCTACCAAAGAAATCCCAGGGCTGATCTTCAGAATGGACTGGTTGGATCTCCTTGCAGTCCAAGGGACTCTCAAGAGTCTCTCCAACACCACAGTTCAAAAGCATCAATTCTTTGGCGCTCAGCCTTCTTCACAGTCCAACTCTCACATCCATACATGACCACTGTAAAAACCATAGCCTTGACTAGACAGACTTTAGTCGGCAAAGTAATATCTCTGCTTTTGAATATGCTATCTAGGTTGGTCATAACTTTTCTTCCAAGGAGTAAGCGTAGTACTTAAGACTAATTAAAGTTGGGGAAAGTGAATGATGAAGTAACCATCCCAGGGCAACTACTGTTTCCTTCTCCATTCTTGTTGTTCTATTTCACTGTGAGCATTTTCCCCAACCAGCAAAAGTGCCGATCAGATCCCAAAATGATTTAGAACTCATCAATAGCCTTAGCTATTCAATATAAAACTTACAGTATCTGGGCTCTCTAGATGCATTACTGATGAGTTAACCTCAGTAGACATGGAATATAACCAAGTTTGCTTTTAAAATTGATGTGGCTTTAAGAATGTAAAGACCTTTATTGGAGAAACTTAATCTCCAATATATTAAAATAGTGTGCACATTGCAGAGATGTATATTGTGAATAAAATAATTATGCTCAAAAACATTATGAAGACCATGAAGTCAGTCCTCGTTGATGCCTTTTCTCTTTCATTCATGAATTACAAGTGAATAAATCTTAAACTAATAAGGTAGGGATGGAAGAAAGCTCAGACTTATCACACCAGTGTGGCCCAGGAATCCAACAACACATTAAAAGGATCATCCACCATAATCAAATGGAATTGATCACTGGGATGCTAATCTCAAAAATATACAAGCAACTTCTGCAGCTCAATTCCAGAAAAATAAACGACCCAATCAAAAAATGGGCCAAAGAACTAAGTAGACATTTCTCCAAAGAAGACATATGGATGGCTAACAAACACATGAAAAGATGTTCAACATCACTCATTATTAGAGAAATGCAAATCAAAACCACAATGAGGTACCACTTCACACCAGTCAGAATGGCTGCGATCCAAAAATCTGCAAGCAATAAATGCTGGAGAGGGTGTGGAGAAAAGGGAACCCTCCTACACTGTTGGTGGGAATGCAAACTAGTACAGCCACTATGGAGAACAGTGTGGAGATTCCTTAAAAAATTGCAAATAGAACTACCTTATGACCCAGCAATCCCACTTCTGGGCATACACACCGAGGAAACCAGAATTGAAAGAGACACATGTACCCCAATGTTCATCGCAGCACTGTTTACAATAGCCAGGACATGGAAACAACCTAGATGTCCATCAGCAGATGAATGGATAAGAAAGCTGTGGTACATATACACAATGGAGTATTACTCAGCCGTTAAAAAGAATTCATTTGAATCAGTTCTGATGAGATGGGTGAAACTGGAGCCAATTATACAGAGTGAAGTAAGCCAGAAAGAAAAACACCAATACAGTATACTAACACATATATATGGAATTTAGGAAGATGGCAATGACGACCCTGTATGCAAGACAGGAAAAAAGACACAGATGTGTATACCAGACTTTTGGACTCAGAGGGAGAGGGAGAGGGTGGGATGATTTGGGAGAATGGGAATTATAACATGTATACTGTCATGTAAGAATTGAATCGCCAGTCCATGTCTGACATAGGGTGCAGCTTGCTTGGGGCTGGTGCATGGGGATGACCCAGAGAGATGTTGTGGGGAGGGAGGTGGGAGGGGGGTTCATGTTTGGGAACGCATGTAAGAATTAAAGATTTTAAAATTTAAAAAAAATAAAAAATTAAAATAAAAAAAAAGTGAAAAAAAAAAGAGTTCAATATATGTAAATCATTTAATGTGATACATCACATTAACAGAATAAAGGATGAAAATCACAATTGTCTCAATAAATGTCATAAAAGCATTTGACAAAATTTAACCCTCTTCATGACAAATACCCTCAACAAACAAGAAAAGTAGGAAAGTACATCAGTATAAAACAATCCATGTATGAAAAGTCCATAGCTAACATCATAGTCAGAGGTGAAAAACTGAAAGCTCTTCTTTTAAGATCAGGAGAGAACGCAGGAAGGCCCATTTCTCACCACTTCTATTCAACCTAGTATTGGAGATTCTAGGTGGAGCAGTTAGGCAAGAAAAACAACAAACTACCTAAAAGGACATCAGGGAAACAGTCTCATTCACAGTAGCACTAAAAAGAATAAAATACTTAGGAATAAATTTAAGCAAGAAGGTGAAAGACTTGTATACAGAAAACTACAAAACACTGATGAAAAAAATTAAAGAACACACAAACAAATGGAAAGATAGCCCATGTTTATGGTGGGTTGGAAGATTTAATATTATTAGTGTCCATGCTACCCAAATCAATCCAATCCCTATCAAAATCCCAATAGCATTTTTTAGAAAAATAGAAAAAAAAAAGTTCTGTGATTCACATGGAACCAGAAAAAGACCATGAATATCCAGATAAATCTTGAGAAAGAAGAAAGAATCTGAAGGCACCAACTTGTTGACTTAAAATTATATTACAAAAGTACAGTGATCAAACATAAAGATAGGCATATATACCAGTGAAAGTGAATAGAAAGCCCAGAAACAAATTCACACATATATGGTCACTGGTCTTTAACAAGGCTTCCAAGAATACACGATGGGGAAAGGATATTCTCTTCAACAAATAGTTCTGCAATATCTGGATATTCAAATGCCAAAGAATGAAATTGAGCCCTTATCTTACAGCATACACAAAAATCAATTTAAAATGGATTAAAAACTTAAATTTAACACCTGAAACTGTAAAACTCCTAGAAGAACACATAGAGGGACAGCTTCACGACATAGGTCTTTTCAATAATTTCATGAGTATGACACCAAAAATAAACAAATGATACCGTATATCAAACTAAATACTTCTGCACAGCAAAGGAAACAATACAATGAAAAAGGAGCCTATGGATTGGAAGAAAATATTCTCATATCTGATAAGGAATTAATATCTAAAATTTGTAAGGAACTCCTACAATTCAGTAGCAAAGAAAACAAAACAAACAACAAAAAACTAATAATTAAAAATGGGCTAATGATTTGAATAGACACACTGTTGGAGATGTGGTTTCAATCCCTGGGTTAGGAAGATCCTCTGGAGGAGGATATGGCAACCCACTCCAGTATTCTTACCTGGAAAATCCCCATGGACAGAGAGGAGCCTGGTGGGCTACAGTCTATAGAGTCGCAAAAAGTCGGACACAACTGAGTGACTAACCACATACATACACACATGCTGTGGTGATCCTAAAGGCTGTTTCTTGTATTTTTCTATACTGTTTTAGGAAGTAGAAGTTTCTAAGCAGAGAAATTAATTTTGTTTGACATATTAAGCTTTTATTTATTGCTTTATTCAGTCAGGAAATATTTGTTGTGAGCCTGCCATGACCCAGACATTCAGCAAAGTTTTGGAGACACAAAAGTGAAGTGAGACCTCTGTCTCTCAGATGTTCATAATGGTCAAGGCAAACTTGTTTTGATTTGCAATAATGCAATAATAATGGTATATACAAAGTAGAGTAGATGCATAGATGAAGCGATGGAAATACTCAAGCAGAGTTAAGAAAACCCTCTATTATATAGTGTACCACAAAAAGGCACTTACAGGGTGCATTTGTTAGGAACAGGCAACCACCAAAGATGTGTCCAACCCTGAGGTTCTAAGAGCTTTGTAAAGTGGGGACTTCTTCTCTGAATCAGAAAGGAAGGCAGCTATTTAGTGTGCAGGTGTCATATATTAGGCATTGTCCACTTTTTCTTGGCGTGAATCTATCAGAGGAGCAGACACTGAAGAGTGACATTCTTAGTCTTTGCTTTTTTCATTATAATCCTCCAGGCAACTGGATGCTCCAGCAATAGATGTCAGAAAAAAAAAGAAACAACCAGATAAGTATTTTGTTGCAGTCAGAGTCTGTGCTCTGATATCAGCTTAATGTTTATGAAATCAATTTTCTCTACCTGCCAGATCATGTTAATGTGAGAACTAGCTTTTCATAACCTATCCTATTTGTTCCTGGGTGATTTGATAGGGCTGATATTTTATCAGGAATACAAAGAGATTGAGTGCTACTCTCCTAATATATTCATTACTTGCCTCATCATGCTGGTAAGTAATATGCATATGGTAATTTGAGAAACACAGTGTTCCCATTGCTCTTTTTTATTCTCAGAAATCTCTCTGTCTTTTGCAAATACTCAAAAAAAAAATCAAAGGCAAGATTATTTCAAAATTGAATTTTACATTCCTCCTCTTCTCACTTTCTGGTGCCCACACAACACGTAGAGTACATTCTTTTCTGTTTTGACCAGTGGTTTTAGACTGTGCAACCCCTTCTGCTAATAGTCTTACTGTAGAATGTTTCAGGGAGAAGGCAATGGCAACCCACGCCAGTACTCTTGCCTGGAAAATCCCATGGACGGAGGAGCCTGGTAGTGAAGTGAGCGACTTCACTTTCACTTTTCACTTTCATGCATTGGAGAAGGAAATGGCAACCCACTCCAGTGTTCTTGCCCGTAGAATCCCAGGGATGGCGGAGCCTGGTGGGCTGCCGTTTATGGGATTGCAGAGTCCGACACGACTGAAGCGACTTAGCAGCAGCAGCAGCAGCAGCAGCAGAATGTTTCAGAATAACTCAATGAAGACTCATTCACTTGTTGATTTACAAATATATATGTTAAGTACCCGGACTTTCCTGGTGGCTCAGACAGTAAAGAATTCACCTGCAGTGTAGAAGACCTGGATTCAATCTCTGGGTTTGGGAAGATTCCCTGGAGAAGGGAATGGCAACCCCTTCAGTATTCTTGCTCAGAGAATTTCATGGAAAGAAGAGCCTGATGGGCTACAGTCCGTGGGGCCACAAAGAATTGGACATGACTGAGCAACCAACACACATGTTAAGTGTCCACTGTGTGCCTGACACTATACTAGGTCTTAAACAAAGAACAATGAAAAAGATGGAAGCATCTGATTCAGGGGCTGTTTTTATCTCTTTTCAAGCTTTTCCAAAACTGTGTCATCATGACAAAAGCAAACATGAAATAGATGCCTTAAATAGAAGTGGGTTAATAATGAATGAGCTAACTCAAAAGCTCTCCAGAACACATATTTCAATCAACAGCCTTAAGTAAATTGATAAGCTGGAATCAGATCATCACTGGGCCCATGGATTTGGGGAAGAAAGCCCCATTTTAAACCTGGAATATTGAAAGTAGATACATAGATCAGTTTACTTGGAAAGAAGTGAATAATAAGGGTGTTTTACTGAGAGTAGCACTTGATTTATGTGTATTTAAACTGTCAAAATGTTTTAGTTCTTTATGGTCACTAATTCTCTTATTTATTTACTTAACAAATATTGATTTGCTACTGTGGATAAGTTAGTTGTTATAAGCACTAGGAATAAAGGGCCCTGTGGGCTTCCCTGGTGGCTCAGACAGTAAAGAATATGCCTGCAGTACAGAAGACCCAGGTTCGATCCCTCGTCAGGAAGATCCTCTGGAGAAGGGAATGGCTACCCATTCCATTATTCTTACCTAGAGAATTCCATGGATGGAGGAGCCTGGAGGGGCTATAGTCCATGGAGTCACAAAGAGTCATATACAACTAACACATTGTCTTTCACTCACTTTCATCTTCAAGTTTATATTGGATGAAAAAAAAAATGAAAACAAATAAATAGACTAAAAAATATGCCAGATATTAGAAACTTACAGCATGTGCTATGAAGAAAACAAATGGTATGTTAATGTGAGTGTGTTTAGAAGGGTGAAAGTGAAAATGAAGTCGCTCAGTTGTGCCCGACTCTTTGCGACCGCATGGACTGTAGCCTACTAGGTTTCTCTGTCCATGGGATTTTCCAGGCAAGAGTACTGGAGTGGGTTACCATTTCCTTCTCCAGGGGATTCTTCCCAACCCAGAAACCAAACCCAGGTCTCTTACATTGCAGGCAGACACTTTACCCTCTGAGCCACCAGGGAAACCTGTAGAAAGGTACTGTACATAAAGTGTTTAAACCAATCATGTAAATGGAAGCAAAAGAATTTCAAGCAGAAAACAGAATATTTACTTGCTGTTTACAGAAAAGGCTCTGTCTGGACAAAAGCAGTATACAATTATCTAAATCAAGGATTGGCAGATCTCACCTGTCATCTGTTTCTTTAAAAAAAATTTAGTCTTGTTTTTGTAAATAAGGTATTTTGAGAACACGGTCGTGCCTACTCTTATGTATTGTCTATGGTCCTTTTCATACAACAGAGGAACTTTATCATTGCAGAAAAGACCCCATGGCCCACAAAGCCAAAAATATTTATCTGCTTCTTTAGAGAAGAAGTTTGCCAATCCCTGGTCTTATATACCAGTTTGAATAATCATTACATTTGTGATCTTTTAAAAATTCTATTGTCTTTAACTCTATGAGATCAAACCAACAGTTTACAGAAACCCTGTTAAAATGCACCTAGTGAGGACAGTTGACATTTATTGAATGAAATTACATCCCAGGCATTATTTTAAGCACTCTATGTGAATTGCATTACACTTAACGCTCACAACAGCCCTACATGGTGGGTATGATTATCACTCCAGGTTATAGGAAAGGCAACTGAGACACAGGGAAGTTAAGTGACTCACTTGATATCACACAGCAGTTAAAACGTGGCATCAAGATTCAAAACCAGACAGCCTGGGCTGTAAACCCTGTCCTAACCCAACTTTGTGACTTAATATCCTGAAGCTGCACCACCATAACAAACCCCATGGCTTAAAACTGTCTATCCCTAATTTGCACAAGTAAGCCAACATCTTGCTCCAAAGAATTTAGAACTTGCTTTAGAGCCAAATTTTACAGCTATTCCTTGCTTAGCATCAGAATGTAAAGAAGGTTTCTAAGTGATTTCCTTTCAAGCTTCATTGAGAAGCATTGAGTAAATAATTCTTTTAGGAATACCTGTACTGGAAATCCAGACTATTTCTCTAATTACCCAATTATGCTCATGACTCAATGTAACAGGTGATTCTGCAATTTTCTCCCTTGATCTGGCTGTAAGAGGCACCATTAGAGCTATTGTCACTTCCCTTTTCTCCCCATCTCCTAAGGATCCAATGTAACTTAAGCATCCCCTCCCTGGATTTCTGGGTGACTTCCACTAAATTCCTAGACATCCTTAGTACAGCCATGTGTGAACTCCCCTGGAAAGCTATATCAGAAAGCCCAAATTTTGTGATGTTCAGTTCAACCTAGGCTAGCAGCCATACCCCTGAATCTCTACATGCTAATCTCTGTGAAAGATGTCTGTGTCTCTGTATGATTTTGTTGACAGCCTATTTACTTCTGAAGAGATTTCCCATAAGTTTGTATAAGCTTCCAAAACTCACTCAAATGAAACACATACACACCCAATGAAAACACTAAACTTTAGCAAATTGATAGAGGCTTCCCTTGTAGCTCAGTTGGAGAAGGAAATGGCAACCCACTCCAGTATCCTTGCCTGGAAAATCTCATGGACAGAGGAGCCTGGTGGGCTGCAGTCCATAGGGTCGCAAAGAGTCAGGCATGACTGAGCGACTAACACTTACTTACTTACCTACTTAGCAAATTGACATTTTCTCCAAGTCCAAGTCTGGGCTGTGAGTTACAGAGAAACCACATAGTGCTGAACAGTACCTTGTCACATAGATGCCATGATCTTCATCCTTATGGAGTGGTGGAGATAGGTCCAGTAAAGATAAAATGAATAGACAATGTAGTGAGTGTTATGGTAGACAAAGTATAGGATGATAGTGCAGTTCAAAGTCATGGTACCCAACAAGGATTTGAGGGCAGAAGGCATGGTCAAGGAAGGCTCCCTAAAAGATAAAATTTAGAAGGTAAAATTTGTCAGAATTGAATATAGAAGGGAGAGTACTGGAAATTAAGGAGTCATGAGTGACATCTGGTTTTATCACCAGCATTTTGTTGAATTATTAGCCTTCTCTCAGTATGTATTTCTACACACTTCCAAAATCAATAATCATCCCTTCAGATTCACACACCTTATGTAGTGTTTCATTGATGCTATTGTGTTTCAATATGTCAAAAGAATCAATCCAGTCTCACTTTGCTAGTAAACAACTGTGGGCGTTTGGACAAAATCCTGAGCTTTACTTGGCCCAGGTCTTTTCACCTTCATAATGATACTGACTATTTTTCTGGGCTCCAAAATCACTGCAGATGGTGATTGCAGCCATGAAATTAAAAGACACTTACTCCTTGGAAGGAAAGTTATGACCAACCTAGACAGCATATTAAAAAGCAGAAACATTACTTTGCCAACAAAGGTCCATCTAGTCAAGGCTATAGTTTTTCCAGTGGTCATGTATGGATGTGAGAGTTGGACTATAAAGAAAGCTGAGCACCGAAGAATTGATGCTTTTTAACTATGGTGTTGGATAAGACTCTTGAGAGTCCCTTGGACTGCAAGGAGATCCAACCAGTCCATCCTAAAGATCAGTCCTGGGTGTTCGTTGGAAGGACTGATGTCGAAGCTGAAATTCCAATACTTTGGACACCTGATGCAAAGAGCTGACTCATTGGAAAAGACCCTGATGCTGGGAAAGACTGAAGGCAGGAGGAAAAGGGGATGACAGAGGATGAGATGGTTAGATGGCATCACTGACTCAAGGGACATGAGTTTAAGCAAGCTCCGAGAGTTGGTGTTGGACAGGGAAGCCTAGTGTGCTGCAATTCATGGGGTTGCAAAGAGTCAGACACAACTGAGCACCTGAATTGATCCGAGTGGCTAGAACTCTCCTTTAAATAAAAATTAACAAGACCTCATAGCAGTGAACTCAGAAAAGCATCACTGGCTTCTTACAGGACATAGCAACTTTCCCACTGGAAGGGGCAGAGATGCTGACCTAGAACAGGACATGTGCTGAGTCCCCATCTGTCCAGGGGACCAAATCCTGTCCATTTCAAGTATTTTCACTGATCAAAAGTGCAATCAGACTTTATATGGGTGCAGAAAAGAAGTATGAACTGGTCACAGAAAAGGTGTTTAAATGAGCACACCAGATCACGTGGATACAAACCATCTGGATTATTTTCTCAGGGCTTCTGTGGCAAAGTGTCACAACCAGCTGGCTTAAAAGAACAGAAATGTATTTTCTCACAAGTTATGGAGGCTGTAAGTTGGGAACAAAGATTTCCCTGGAGCCTTGCTCCCTCTGAGACTCTGGGGAGATGCTTACCTTGTTTCTTCTTGACTTCCAGTGGTGACCAGCAGGCCCTGGTGTCTCTTGGCTTATAACTGCATCCCTTCTGTCCCTGCCTCAGTCGTCACAGGTCGTTTTCCTTGTACGTTTCTGCTTCTTAGCCATGTGCGAAGTAATTAACTAATCACATCACCCATGACCCAGTTTTCAAATCAGTTCACATTTTGAGGTATTGGGGGACTTTAACATCTCTTTTGAGGGGACATGATTCAACCCAGTATACCATCCAAACAAATGACATTGTGAGAAGATTCCATTTGCATCTAATGTTGTGACTGGGCTTCCCAGGTGGCCCTAGAAGTAAAGAACCCACCTGCCAATGCAGGAGACGTAAGAGATTCAGGTTCAATCCCTGGGTTGGAAAGATCCCCTGGAGGAGGGCACAGCAACCCACTCCAGTGTTCTTGTCTGGAGAACCCCATGGACAGAGGGGTCTGGTGGGCTATACTCCAAGCGATGACAAAGAATTAGACATGACTGAAGCAACTTAGCATGCACACACACACATTGTGACCAGGCTCCTGACTTTACACGATGTTAGAGCTAAAAATCCACTTCTGTCTGAAAAGTGAGCCCAGACTCCATGGCCAGTGCTTGCCCCTTCAGAAGCATGTGTGACGTGCTCTCAAGTGATGGGATGCCAACAAGGCAATGATCGAAGGGCAGACTGGAGCTTGCAGTGGGCAGGGTTGCTCAGAATTCATGACTCACCTCCTGTAGCTTGCCCTTGCCACCCTCGCACTTACCCTCTCAGTTCTTCCCCCTCCACCTTGCTCATCCTCTCTGCTTTGCTGGGAAACAACAGCTGATTTGAATCTAGCCATTTTGATTTGGTGGCAAGTGAACAGTAAACCAGATTAAGCCAAATGAAGCAAACCCAATGACTGTTGCAAGCAAGTTGTCCAATTATTGCTTTTTTTTTTTTTTTGCAGTGAGGGCAAAAGGCAGTAAGGGCCTTATATATCATAAGGCAAATACTAATTTGCCTGAATCAGCTTGCCAAAGGGTAATCAGCAAACGGGTTGGTGCTCATCAGAGCTGCACAGACTGGTCTCTGAGGAGGTCAGAGCCAGGAATAAACCCTACCAGAAACTCCCAGTGAATCTAGTAAGTTCCCTGCCTTCTGCATGCTGAAGCAAAGGTCCAACCTTCACCTGACTTGTAGCCTGCCTAGGGTAAGTCACTGGGCTTCTTGGCGGATTTCTGGTGCCACGGGCTCTCTTCTCTCTCTCCCTGGGTGAGGATCGGGTTCTCTGGGAGCGATGGGAAAGTGAAAATGTGTTTGCAGAATCTGTCCCTCACTCTCACCCCACTGCTTGACATTTTACCTGCCTCTGAGGTAGGTCAAGGAGTTAAACCATAATGGTTACTGACAGAGAATAGAAGGTGAGGGAACAGGAAGAAAAGAAAAGGGAAATATGTTTCAAAGGGGAAAGAAATTCGCAGTGGGTAAAATGACCAAGACATCATTTTATGATGTAATGATCTCTGAATGATAGAGGGAGTGGACTTGGCCCAGATACTGGAATATTTCCAGATTTCAGGGCCTCCTCCTGTCTTGAGCCCCAGTTCCACATTTGGCATGGTTAATCCCTTGACCTTTGTGGAAATCCTCCCTGACGTCACTGGACTAGAGGCCTGGAATGGAAAGGAAGGGCTTTGTCAGAGCTGCATGAATCCACATGGCTCATCTCCTGACAGGAAAGCTCAGTGGAGAACAGGACTCTCACTATTTAGAAACTGGACTAGGATTCCTATCCAGAAGATACAATTTGCCATCACCTTTGTGGTTTGTACAGTGCATGCATTAAGTTGCTTTGGTCATGTCTGATTCTTTGCAGCCCAATGGACTGTAGCCTGCCAGGCTCGTCTGTCCATGGGGATTCTCCAGGCAAGAGTACTGGAGTGAGTTGCCATGCCCTCCTCCAGGGGATCTTCCTGACCCAGGGTATGAACCTGCACCTCTTAACATCTCCTGCATTGGCAAGCAGGTTCTTTACCACTAACACCACCTGGGAAACCAGTTTGTATGGCCAGTGGCACAAATCAAGAACACTAAGGAGAGAACATTTTTCTCTTCATGCCTAAGTGCCACTCACAATTGTTTGGAGTTCTCTTAATTGGCATCCCAGGTCTCATCTAACTATTGTTGTAACACACATGTATTGACATAAAAGCTGCTTACATTTCCACCACCAACATCCAAAAAGATGAGGCACCATCTATTTTTTTCCCCTACCAGTTTCTGGCTATAGGGCTTTGTATTCATTAACAATTGGCTCTGTTCCTTTTGCAGTCTGGAGGCCCTGTTTCAGGTCACCAGTGATTTGGAACACTGGGTCCTTGGAAGTGAAGTTAAGAGAAAGGAAGAGAACATGGGGAAGGGACCAAAAGTAGAGCCAGATTTGAAGGTTTAGCCTGAAAGTTTAACTTAGAGAGCCAGTTATATCTAGAACTCCGACTTCCTAGCCATCAGATAGTTGACAGACAAGTTAAAAGTAAGGACAAGATTAATTATCAAGGCTCTTGGTTGGGAGTGGGGAGAGGAGGAAGGGGATAAATGCTTTCATGTTCGTCACTGTTTACTCAAAAAGAGTGTCATAATAATGGAGGTTGATGAACATGAAAGGATAGCTATTAGTTTTGCAAGTAAGTAGGGGAAATTGCACACTAACATTTCTTTTAAATATTTTTATTATATAATTTACATGCCATCAAGTTTATCCCTTTAAAGCCTACAACTTAGTGGTTTTCAGTATATTTACAGTTATGCAACCCTCATTACAACCTAGTTTTAAAACCTTTCATCAACCACAGAAGGAACTTAGTACACATTAGCAGTCATTCCCCTTTTCCCTTTTTTCCCTACCCCTGCCCCTGGCAACCACTAATCTATTTTCAGTTTCTGTGGATTGGCTTTTTCTGGACAGTTCATATAAATGGAATCATGCTATATGTGGCCTTTCAAGACTGGCTTCTCTCACTCATGATATTGATTTTGAGGTTTGTCCAAGTCGTAGCATATGACAGTACTTCATTCCTTTTTGTTGTCGAATAGGATTCCATTGGAGATGATATACCACATTTTACTTGTCCACTTATCAGTTGATGGACAACACACTTGTGTTTTATTTACAACAGCAAATTGCCACAGTCTCAACGATGTGAGTTGAACAACTTTTTGCTGAAGGTAGGAGTTAATAAAATAGCTCCTGATCTTAATATGTTAGATTTAAGAGATAAGGTTACTAAGGGATTTAAGATTTAGTTTTGATAGCAAAAAAAAATGATTTATATTCAGGTTTGTGGCAAGTAGATGTTTGCAAGATAACCTAATGATATTTGTGTAATAAGGTCGTGATATTTGTATTTGTGCTTTTCAGTTATCTCAGTAGAGTGGATCTGTATAGAGAAGTGTTCACTCATCCCTTCTAATGAAATAATTTTAGAATGCTTGAAATCTCTTCACTTCATCCACATGAAATACAGCACCTGCCTTTGTGTTCAGCCAACAAGTGCACAGCTGAGTTTGAGGCCAAGCTCCATAGCTGGTCTGCCAGGAATCTACTGGTTGTACTGTCCTATTGTACTAGTTTTTGTCTTTTCTCTGCTTCTGACTCAGGTGTGAATGAGGAAGCAGGGGAAGGAGGAGCAAGAGGCAGCAAATAAGGTTCCACAGATCTGGAAGTTTGCCTGGGATTCATATTCAAGCAGTTCTTTCTCAAGGTGTCAAAACTCTTCTTACATGGGGAGTAGTGGCCAGACTGCAGGCTCTGGAATCTAGGCATGGCCATTTCATATCTTTGTTGGGCAGGTATTTAATCTGTCTTTCTTGTTCTCATCAGCAAAGTGAAGATAATAATGGTTCTTAGTTCTCAGGATGCTTTGAGGATTCCCATGATTCCTGGCACATAGGAAACTGTTAACCATGATTATTGCTAGCATGTATTCATTACTTGCTACTTCCTGGACACTGTGCATGGAATCTTCACGGCAATCTAAAAAGGTAGTGAAGGGTATTCCCACTTTGCAGATGAAGAAATTGAGATTTAAGGAAGTGTAAATATATCTTCCTCAAGGTCAGTTGGTTCAAAAATGGCACAAGTCACTTTTATATACCTTTCGGTCTGATTCAGATTCTTTACATGTCCATTACACCAGGGTGCTTATGTGCAATGAATCGTGCTAGCCAATATGCTGACAACTGGAAGTTAGCTATAACAACATACACATTTGTTTTAATAAAAATGAATAATGAATGCAATTGGGCCACTTTGGAAAATAATGTGACCAAAACCCATGGGGAGAAATGAGCAGTAAAAGACTAAAACGAAGCTGATAGAACAAACTTAGGGCTTAAAGGACCTCAAAGTAAGGCATATCATCTGGCAAGATCTACATCCTCTCAACTCAGGGGAACCAGACCCTGTGGTTTATGGGAATTAAAAGAACATTGCACGTGGTACTTGGGTTAAAGAAGGTAACTGACTCATTTCCATTAGCTAGGAAATTAGTAGTCTCTTGTGCCTGTGTTAATGTTCCAGTTGTCAACTTAACGGTTTAAGGTGTTTCCATTGCCATCACCACTCACCCAGCAGCAGCACTTTTAAATTAGCCTTGAGAGCTAAAGAGTAAACAGAGCACAGTTTATCATTCTGTCAAGTTCAACTACCTAAGAAGGCAATATCTGATAGTCAAGCAAACAACTAGACTGCAAAGCACAAGCGTCAGCATTGACACAGCACTGATGCATTTACAGCTCCATGAGGGTTATTATCTGTGTTGCCCCAGGAGTCCAGGGGAAGACAGTGCAAGGGTCAGAAACAAATGATATTTAGATGGTCCCCAACTAGCTGGAAACCTAAAACAGACTTTCCTTCTAACATTCCCTTCTGAACAGCCTTCCTGATTACACAGTGAGAAATAAGAACAGTTTTGGATACTAATCCTAAATAATCCCAAGTTTTGGATTCTAACTCTAGGAAATATTTATTCTCTCATATTTCTGGTTAAAAAGATGTTCTCAATTCAGATTACCACAATTATAGCAATCTGCTCTTTTAATTAAAAGAGTGTGTTCTTTCCCCACTTATAGTATTAGTGGCTTCAAATGCATAAAGAACCTTTTTTAAACCAATTCATGAGGGTTTAGACATCAGGACAAAGGTAACATTTTAAGAATGTTCTTATATTGCAATCAATTGGGGATTATTTTCTAAATCAATTTCTTGAGAATTCTGGCTAAGGCCTTTTCACCATTGGAAGATTTTTTTTTTAATTGTCCTTTTAATTAGGAGTGTAACCCTGGCTTGTAGATGCTACAAGCTTTTCTGGGAGGGTGGATTTACATGTGTGGTCTCTGAGCTAAAAAAAGCAGAAAGTCCTTTGGTTCAGGTTCACTGCTGGTGGCTACCTCTTTCAACCCACGGTTGCCCCAGTCAAGATGACCACTGGTAGATTTATGCAGACTTACATTTGGGCCATGGCTATTCATTGGACTAGATCAGCCTATTTTTTGGCGATTGTAATTTGGTGCTGTCAGGCTTATAAAATCCAGCTCTAAACTCTGCCCTTCCCTGCTGGTCTATCAAGACAATCTGGACTTTGATTCTTTGTAAACTATCGATAGTTCTCTTTATTTGTTGTTGTTGTTCACTTGCTAAGTCGTGTCCGACCCTTTGTGACCCCATGGACTGAAGCACCATGCCACGCTTCCCTGTCCTCCACTGTCTCTCAGTCTGCTTATGTTTATGTCCGTTAAGTCGGTGATGCCATCTATCCGTCTCATCAGCAGCAGCCCTCTTCTTTTTCATTCTATCTTTCCCAGCATCAGGGTCTCTTTATTTACTCTACACTTATTCCCGAAAGGATTTAAAAGAACCTTGGTTAGGTATGGCTCTGCTGTCCTGTGACCTGGGGCATGTTATAACAGTCATAAAAATTCTCACTTTTCGTAGTGTTGCAGGGACTTCATGAACCTTCTCTTGAGAAAGTGGATTACCTTCAGGATACAAATTGACTTTCTGCTTCTGATAAAACTGGCAGATGGAAAATAGCTTGGGCAATAAGGGCACTGGACAAATGCAAGGGTCACCCTGTTAGTCAATGGACTAGAGTTTCAATGCAGAGTTCCAAAGAACAGCAAGGAGAGATAAGAAAGCCTTCCTCAGTGATCAATGCAAACAAATAGAGGAAAACAACAGAATGGGAAAGACTAGAGATCTCCTCAAGAAAATTAGAGTACCAAGGGAACATTTCATGCACAGATGGGCACGATAAAGGACAGAAATGATATGGACCTAACAGAAGCAGAAGATATTAAGAGGTGGCAAGAGTACACAGAAGAACTATACAAACAGATCTTTATGACCAGATAACCATGATGGTATGATCACTCACCTAGAGCCAGACATCCTGGAACGCGAAGTCAAAGGCCTTACGAAGCATCACTATGGACAAAGCTAGTGGAGGTGACGGAACTGAGTTGAGCTGTTTCAAATCCTAAAAGATGAATCTGTTAAAGTGCTGCACTCATTATGCCAGCAAATTTGGAAAACTCAGCAATGACCACAGGACTGGAAAAGGTCAGTTTTCATTCCTACCTCAAAGAAAGGCAATGCCAAAAAATCTTCAGACTACCACCCAGTTGCACTCATCTCACATGCTAGCAAAGTAATACTCAAAATTCTCCAAGACAGGCTTCAACAGTATATGAACCATGAACTTCCAGGTGTTCAAGCTGGATTTAGAAAAGGCAGAGAAACCAGATATCAAATTGCCAACATCCATTGGATCATGACAAAAGCAAGAGAGTTCCAGAAAAAACATCTATTTCTGCTTTATTGACTACATCAAAACCTTTGACTGTGTAGATCACAACAAACTGTGGAAAATTCTGAAAGAGATGGGAATACCAGACCACCTGACCTGCCTCCTGAGAAATCTATATGCAGGTCAGGAAGCAACAATTAGAACTGGACATGGAACAACAGACTGATTCCAAATTGGGACAGGATTATGTCAAGGCTCCATATTGTCACCCTGCTTATTTAACTTAAATGCAGTACATCATGCAAAAATGCCAGGCTGGATGAAGCACAAGGTGGAACTAAGATTTCCGGGAGAAATATCAATAACTTCAGATATGCAGATGACACAACCCTTATGGCAGAAAGCAAAGAACTAAAGAGCCTCTTGATGAAAGTGAAAGAAAAGAATGAAAAAGTTGGCTTAAAACTCAACATTCAGAAAACTAAGATCTTGGTATCCAGTCCCATCACTTCATGGCAAATAGATAGGGAAACAATGGCAACAGTGGCAGACTTTATTTTCTTGGGCTCCAAAATCACTGCAGAAGGTGACTGAAGACACTTGCTCATTGGAAGAAAATCTATTACCAACCTAGACAGCATATTAAAAAGCAGAAACATTACTTTGCCAACAAATGTCTGTCTAGTTAAAGCTACAGTTTTTCCAGCAGTCATATATGTATGTGAGAGTTGGACTATAAAAAGAATTGATACTTTTGAACTGTGGTCTTGGAAAAGGTTCTTGAGAGTCCCTTGGACTGCAAGGATATCCAACCAATCCATCCTAAAGGGAATCAGTCCTGAATATTCATTGGAAGGACTGATGCTGAAGCTGAAACTCCAATACTTTGATCACCTGATGCAAAGAAGTGACTCATTAGAAAAGACCCTGATGCTGGGAAGGATTGAAGGCAGGAGGAGAAGGGGATAACAGAGGATGAGATGGTTGGATGGCATCACTAACTCGATGGACTGAGTTTGAGTAAGCTCTGAGTGTCAATGATGGACAGGGAAGCCTGGCATGCTGCAGTCCATGGGGTTGCAAAGAGTCAGACATGACTGAGTGACTGAACTGAACTTAAGTGAGAATTTCAATGTGTTGGTTCAACACAGTGGGGTTTGGTTTTAACTCTGACCTCCGGAGAAGCCCTAATCATGGATATTTTTCAAGAATAGGAGGTTGGAAACATCAAGACAAGAAGGTCAGGGTGGATATCCTGCCAAGGATCCATACAGGGAACCTCTTGGAAAGAAATGAATTGAGGAACTTGTCCTAAATATGAGTAGCTGGGAAAGGTCTTTGAATATTCCCAAAAGATGATTGCAGGAATATCTAAAGTCTGGAGAAGGGATGACAGTGAAGTGAAAATTGCTCAGTTGTATCTAACTCTTTACAGATTCAGACCATGGAATTCTCTAGGCCAGATACTGGAGTGGGTAGCCATTCCCTTCTCCAGGGGATCTTCCCAACCCAGAGGTCAAACCCAGGTCTCCCACATTGCAATCGGATTCTTCACCAGCTGAGCCACCAGGGAAGCCAGGGATGATAGACTACAGCTTCAATGGCAAGACTTCAGTCTCCAGAACCATAGCATAGTTGGAAGTTCCTTTACTCATCTCTGGGCCTGATCCAAGCCATTAACCCATCTAGAGTTTCATATGGTCTCTGCTTAAGCATCCACAGTGATGAGGAGTTGGTCTCCTATCACAGGGGCTCATTTCATCTTTGGAGCATTATAGTCATTATTTAGAATGCATTCGTTTTAGTCCAGGGCTTCTGCCTTATAATATGGCCCATTCATTATGGTTCTGCTCAATAATGGACAAGTGGAATATCCAGGGAGACACTTCACTATCCTATTATTGAACTTGAATCTGTTGTTCAGTTGCTAAGCCATATCAGACTTTGTGACCCCATGGGCATGCCCATGGACCATAGCATGCTAGGCTCCTCTGTCCTCCACTATCTCCCAGAGTTTGCTCAAACTCATGCCCCTTGAGTCGGTGATGATATTTAACCATCTCATCCTCTGCCACCCTTTTCTCCTTTTGCCTTCAATCTTTCCCAGCATCAGGGTCTGCTCTTCACATCTGGTAATCAAAATATTGGAGCTTCAGCGTCAGTCCTTCCAATGAATATTCAGGACTGATTTCCTTTAGGACTGACTGGTTTGATCTCCTTACTTTCCAAGGGACTCTCAAGAGTCTTCTTCAACATCAAAGTTCAAAAGCATTAATTCTCCATTGCTCAACCTTTATGATCCAACTCTCACATCCGTACATTACTTCTGGAAAAACCATAGCTTTGACTAGACAGACCTTTGTAGGCTAAGTGATGTTTTTGCTTTTTAATTCACTATCTAGATTTGTCATAACTTTCCTTCCAAGGAACCAGCATCTTTTAATTTCACAGCTGCAGTCACCATCCACAGAGAGCAGTGATTTGGGAATTTCAATCTACCGCTATGTAATTTCCTCCAGTTAGAGGATTTCTCTTCTTGTGCCTTTGAATACACTTCCTCAATGATCATAGCAGCCCTAAATGGTTTCCCAAACAACACACAAAGCCCCTGAGTGTTGGCACATCTTCCTACTCACAACTTCTCCTCATCTTCTGTGTCTACTATATCTCTTCCTCTCCTCTGATATCTGCACCAAACTCTCTTATGATTCTTTTGGAATCTAAGCATGGACTCAAAGCAGAAGACATAGACTTCTAGTGGAAAGAGCAAAGAAACTTGCTTTGAGCCCTGGCAAATTTCTCTGAAGCTGTAAATATTCTTATTTGGCTGATGGGGTAGAAAGGGTATTATGATAGAATATAAATGAATGTTCATTATAAATTGCAATGTATTGTAAAGGCCTGAAGACTTTAACATTAAATTCAAAAAGACCTCAAGCATCATGTAGTCCCAGCTCTTCGTTTTACACTGGAATACATTAAACAGAGAAGAAAACTGATCTTTCCACGGACCACAGAAACCATTAGAGGCTGGGCTAAAGCAGAACCTGTGTTTTGTCACTCACAGTCCCTTGCTCCCTCTACTGCCCCTCTCTTGAACATTGAGGGAAATCAGTGAAATCACTCATGCACAGACCCTAAACAGTACCCAGCATGTATTAGGTACTTGATTGCTGGTGGCTGAAGAAATAGTCTAGGAAACAAATGAATGAATAAATAACTAGTACTTGTTTCTGAGGACATTTTATCATTTCCTCCAAACGAGTTTATGTTTTTAATCAGTTTTTAAGTAGGTGTCTATTAAGGAGCGTGGTTATCAAAATGCACTTGTAAAGACTGAATGAGACAATGCATTAAAGTGCTGAAAAGCTGTGTCTGGCAGTCGATAAATGTTAAGTCATTATTATCGTCCTCTGCTTTCTAGCCATTTTCTAAGCAAGATTATGCTGACACTGTAAGGACTCAACCAATCTGAAAATCACTGCAGTCTACTAACAAAAGGAATTTTGCAATTGCAAAAGTATTACTGCTGTTTGTCAGTTCTTATCCTATTCTTTTAACTAGGCTATCCATGCCCACCCCTTGTGTTTAGCATCCAGAAAGACACAAAGTGCTACATTCTTTCACTTCCTCCTCTGAACTTGTGTTTATTCAGCCCCTGGCCTTTGGGCTCTGTCTCCCATTCCAGCCCGCACTTGTCAGTTGGATCTGACAGTTTGGCTTTGCGTTGTGTGAACCTTAGCACTCTTGCTCTCTCTCTCTTTCCATTATCAACCTAAGTCAAGGTTTTGGAATCTCCCTTTGGTAGGGTCCACTCCTGAGCATCTCAGTAGTTCTCCTCCTTCTAAACAAGGCCCGTCCCCTTGACCCAAATAGGTGTGTTTTCCTCTCCTTATGCTGGACTCCCCAACCTCCAGGATCTAATGCCTGATGATTGGAGGTGGAGCTGAATGTAATAATAAAAGAAATAAACTGCACAATAAATGTAATGTCCTTGAATCATTCCAAAACCATCTCTCTGCAACACCCTTGTCCATCAAAAATTTATCTTCCACTCCTGATGCCAAAAACACTGGGGACTGCTGTATGGGATCAGGTTCTCTCCACATTGTAGCATTTGTTATTAATACTGATTTTTTTTTATACTGAGAACTGAGAATTAGAATTTTAGGCTCTTTATATTTCTGTGTTTCAGGAAAGGGAAAAAATGTTGCCAAGGGTTTTTTTTATTATTATTATTATTTCTATGTTAACCAAACTAGCTTTTTCCACCTCTTTTCATCAGTTGCCTCTGGTCTCCCAGATTGATGATGCTCAGATTCAACCTACCCTGGAAGAGTGATTCCTGAGTGCTTTATGGGGTTATTTTCCCTTCCAGGGCTTCATTCATAGATCTACAAATTGTCATAGTGATCTCTATCAAGTTGCCAAAATGCTTGAAACTTCTTTCTGAAAATCTGAAAGTATCTGAGAATTTGACAAAAAGACTAAACTTCAGCCAATGTCAGTACAAAAAAAGAGCTTGGATAAATTCATCAGTTAGAGCTATACCCGAATCTCTGATATGGACAGAAATATTATCTGTTTAATCTCTGTGTCTTATGATGAATTATCATTTAACATCTTCTCCTTTGTCAATGATATATCCATCCCCTTTATACTCCAGAATATAAGTTCCTTTGTCACCTGAATTTGATCTGTTTATAATCACAGCTCTGTCTTCAGCATCTAAAGTGTTTGGCAAACAGCAGGTAGCCAATCAGTGTTTGCTGAATACTTAAAGAATGAATGAGAAGCAGGATAGCCTTGTGTTTGGACCACAGCCTTTGACATCATCTCAGCTCGATTTTTGGTTATGCCACTTACCATCTTTGAGACCTCTGTGAATTTCAGTTTCTTCGTCAATAAAATGGGATGATGATACCTCTACCTCATTGGTTTGGGGAGAATTAAACAAGGTAATGCATATAAAGCTCTTAGCGCAGTAGCTGGCATATTTTCAGAACTTGATAAATGTTGACTGTTATGCCTGCTCTTTTCAGTGAAAATCCTGAATGTTGAAGCTTATTAGAGGTAATTGAACTAATTTGACATGACTAATACTGATGACTGTACTAAAGACAAATTAGTTTAATTCATCTGTCAGCCAGATTTTCTTTAAAGAGCCAGGTTGACAAAACATGTATTGGTCACACCCACTGTGTTTTAAAGTAGTATCCTAGGCTTTCAGGAGTGGGCAGGATGTGGAGATATATATGACACAGCCTCTCTTCTCAAGAATATAAAATCTAGAAGACTTACTATGTGTGATACTATGCTGAGTATACATATATATGAGGTATTTCTACATCATCTGAGTTACTCTCAGTGCTTTGCAGAAAATTATTCTGTAACACTCAGCTTCTCCTTTGAATACTCTCAGTGACAAGAAACCTACCACCTCTTGAGCCAACTCATCCTATTTGGGAAGTCATCACCTTTAGAAAGTGCTTCCTGAAAACTAGCACAAATCTGTTGTTGCTCAGTTGCTCAGTCATGTCTGACTCTTTGCAGCCCTATGGACTGCAGCATGCTAGGCTTCCCTGTCCTTCACTATCTCCCAGAGTTTACTCAAACTCATGTCCATTGAGTCGGTGATGCCTTCTAACCATCTCATCCTCCTCTGCCCTCTCCTCCTTTGCTTTCAATTTTTCCCAGCATCAGGGTCTTTTCCAATGACTTAGCTCTTCACATCAGGTGCCAAAGTTTTGGAGCTTCAGCTTCAGCATGAATCCTTCCAATGAATATTCAGGATTGATTCCTTTAGGGCTTACTGGTTTGATCTCCTTGCAGTCCAAGGGACTCTCAAGAGTCTTCTAAAGCACCATAATTTGAAAGCATCAATTCTTTGATGATCTGCCTTCTTTATGGTCCAACTCTCACACCTGTACATGACTACTGGAAAAACCATAGCTTTGACTAGACAGACCTTTGTTGGCAATGTGATATCTTTGGTTTTTAATATGCTGTCTAGGTTTGTCATAGCTTTCCTTCAAAGGAGCAAGCATCTTTTTATTTCATGGCACAAATCTACCCCCCTACAATTTTTACACGTTGATCTAACTCCTGACTTCTGGAAACAACCAGAATAAATCTAATAGTTCCTTTCATATCAGAAGTCAGCAGAATAATGATGACAGGCCAAATTCAGCCCACCATTTATTTTTGTAAACAAAGTTTTATTTTAACACAGTCAAGCCTATTCATTCACATATTGTCCACAACTGCTTTTGCACAATAAAGCAGTTGTAACAGAGAATGTATGGCCATCTAGGCCAAAAATACTTACTATTTGGTCCTTAAATAAAAATTGTTCAACTACTGCTCTATATGACAGACTTCAAGCACTTAGAGTCAACTAACATGTCTCCTGGAGAAGGCAATGGCACCCCACTCCAGTACTCTTGCCTGGAAAATCCCATGGATGGAGGAGCCTGGTAGGCTGCCGTCCATGGGGTCGCTAAGAGTCGGACACGACTGAGCGACTTCACTTTCACTTTTCACTTTCATGCATTGGAGAAGGAAATGGCAACCCACTCCAGTATTCTTGCCTAGAGAATCCCGGGGATGGGGGAGCCTGGTGGGCTGCCATCTCTGGGGTCGCACAGAGTCGGACACAACTGAAGCGACTTAGCAGCAGCAGCAGCAACATGTCTCGTCTTAAGGTGGGAAGCCCAGAACTGAGCCTAGAACTGTAAATGGAGACAGAATTAAGTGGCACTATCACCTTTCTTCTGGTCACCGTACTTCCAATTATGTGGTCAGAGATCAGGTCAGTCTTTGACACACAATACTGGAGACTATAAAGGACTAAATCTCTGAGATTTCCACCCCAGGAGCTTCTGTTAAGTCATGCCTCCCCATCCTGCCTCCCCAACACTGGTGAAGCCTAGTGTTGAACACTGTTCACAAAACTTTAATCTTTCCAGTCTGTCCAAAATAACCAGAAAACAATTCAGCATATATTCAAGGACTGTAGCAGTCAGGGTCAGAAAGGAAAAAGATGACATAATAGAATGTTATAATTTACATACTGGTGGGCAGAGTTGAGAAAACTGATAAAGGAATTTGTCACCAGCCTCTGCCTCGAGGGGAATGGGCAGGGAGAGGTCTTTCCAGGACCCACTGAGACATGGAACCATGGAAAGGGGATGTCCACCTGGAACTGTGACCACAGAGACAGAGACACCGCTGGAACCAGGCTAGGAAGAAGGCAGGAGTGTTGGGAGATAGGTACCCTGATGTGTTCTTCTCCCATTCTCTGCCTGCTGTGGGTGGGAACCAAACAGAGCTGAATGACAAGAGTCACAAGAGAGGAGCCAGCCCACAGGGAGCAGAAGCAGGAGGAGGTGTGGGCATGAGGGCGAAGAGTGACAAAGGCTAAATGGTGTGTGTGCATGCATGCTAAGTCGCTTCAGTCATGTCTGACTCTGTGCAACTCTATGGACTGTAGTCCGCTAAGCTCCTCTGTCCATGAGATTTTTCAGGCAAGAATACTGGAGTGGGTTGCCATACCCTTCTCCAGGAAATGGTGTGCCAGGCATTTTTTCATTCTGAATGAATAAATAGATGAATGAATGAAGTGAGTCCAAGACCTATTACTCAATCAGTGATTGTTGAAATGCAAAAGTGAGTGAAAAGACTACAATATCCTTTATATTCTCTTGCCCCAGAATCTTGACTGAATTTCCACCCCCCAGTGCACCCCTCCTGGGCTCCACTCCTGCACCCTCCCCAGCCCCTGCTGACCCCTCAGAGCTTCCCACCAAAGGGTAAAAAGAGTTTTGATTTAATTTGGGAGGTAACAGAGTAGAGCAGCAGTTGTTCTAAACAGAGTTACAACATTATCAAGGAGAGGGCTTTAAGTCTTGGAATCATTCCCAAAATCAAAAATACACTCTAGAATGTCCATAGTTTTACAATAAAAAATTCAGTATCACTGTATCCTATGGAGAAAAATGGATGGCTTCTGAGAAAGCTGCCCCGGACAGTAACATGATGAGCACTCATTTGCAGATGCCTTGGGACTGGCCATTTTATGCTCAGATGGCCTCATCACATCATAGGCTTTTATTGCAAAGATGTCTGGATTCTCTGTCTGTTCCTCTATTTCTGTTTTATAGATAAGTTCATTTTTATCTGTTTATATTCCACATTTAAGTGATATCATATGATATCTGCCTTTGTCTGATGTGCTTCAGTTTACAGTTACCAGGGGGTAAGTAGGAGTGAGGGATAAATTGGAAGATTGGGACTGACATATATACACTAATAATATATATAAAACAGATAACTAATAAGGACCTACTGTATAGCAAACAGAATGCTACTCAATACTCTGTAAAGGCCTATATGGAAAAAGAAAGTAAAAAAGAGTGGGTGTAATATATGTATGGGGCTTCCCTGGTGGCTCAGTGATAAAGAACCCGCCTGCCAATGCAGGAGACGTGATGTCTATCCCTGAGTCGGGAAAATCCTATGAGTAGGGAATGGCTACCCACTCTAGTATTCTTGCCTGGTAAACCCCATGGACAGAGGAACTTGGCAGGCTACAGTCCATAGGGTTGCTAAAGAGTTAGACACGACTCAGTGACTAAACAACAATGTGTGTATAACTGATTCACTTTGCTGTACACATGAAACCAAATAACATTGTAAATCAACTACACTTCAATTTAAATGTTTAAAAAAAAGGATGTCTGGTCTGTCCATTCATTAGGCCAGTAGCGATGATGTTGAGAGAGTAGGGTATCTGAGAGAAACTCAAGATGCATAAAGCTGCTGGTAGGAACCCACAGCTACCGACTGTCTAATTCCTCCTCCAGGGGTTAAATCAACATGGAGAATACTCAGCACTGGATTCTTCAAACAATAATCCCCAGAAGTCTGGATTTTGAAGACATAGAAATTATTTTTAAGTATTATTTATTCTGCTACTCTGGTTAGATTGTTTTTGCATGGGGTGTGCAAGAGAAAATTGAGCGCTAAATTAAGAATTGTTAGTGTGTGTGTGTGTGTGTGTGTGTGTGTGTGTGTGTGTGTGTGAGCACAGGCATACACATGCGCTCAGTTATGTCTGACTCTTTGTGACTGCATGGACTGTAGCCCACTAGGCTCCTCTGTCCACGGAATTCTCCAGGCAAGAATACTGAAGTAGGGGATCTTCCCAATCCTGGGGATCGAACCTGAGTCTCCTGCATCTCCTGCATTGGAAAATGGATTCTTTACCACTGTGCCACCTGGGAAGGGGCTTGGTTATCTATATGCATTTAGCAGCCTATTTTGTATTCAAGTCCTGAAATCTTTTTTCCTAAATCAGATCTATACTATTTTTAATATTTATTTTTATTTATCTGTTTGACCACACTGGGTCTTAATTGCAGCATGTGAGATCTAGTTCCACAACCAGGAATTGAACCAAGGCCCCCTGATTTGGGGAACACAGAGTCTTAGCCACTGGACCACCAGGGAAGCCCCTCAGATCCGCTCTATTAGCAATTGTCACTTTATGCCTCATGAAGCCTGGCCAATTAGTCCCCAGAGTTTAAAACATCTTAGACAAAATCTAGAGCCAGATATACTGGAAGGAATGAGATAGGAATCACGATTCTGGATGGCCACAGCCCAGCTGATAGAAGCCCACACCCAATAGCCCGGGGAACAACATGGTTACAACCAAAAATCATTCACATTTTGAAAAGCAGGCTTCTGCCAATGCTCATATGAACCCATAAGAAAGAATCCAACTTGAGCTTTGAGTTGGAGTGGCCAGGTTCCCAGTTCAGTTATGTCTATGACAGGATATGTCAATAAATTTCATTTAGGATCTCCAGGGCCAGATTTGCAAAATCGAATCCCAATTAGGATAACTGACAACATATGACAAAGATCTGTAGATTAGGTAATGGTACTATATCAGTGATTTTTACTATTTGGTAGAGAATATGCCTGCCAATGCAGGAGACACAGGGGATGCAGATTCGATCCCTGGGTTGGGAAGATCCCCTGGAGGAGGAAATGGCAACACACTCACATATTCTTGCCTGGAAAATTCCATGGACAGAGGAGTTTGGCAGGCTACAGTCCATGGGGTCACAAAGAGTCAAACACAACTGAGCATGCATGTACTGTTAGTATCAGTATCAATTTTCTGATTTTAATTAATTACATTACAGTTATGTAAGAGAATGCCCCTGCTCTTAGGAAAACATACTGAAATACTGAAGGGTAAAGAGACATAATGACTTATTCTCAAATGATTCAGTAAAAATAATCACTTCTGTATACAGAAAAGAATAGACCAAATGTCACAAAATATTAACAATTAGGAGATCTGGGTAAAGGATATATAATTTTTTAAATATTTTTTCAAGTTATCTATAAGTTTTAAAATTACTTCATAATAAGGAGAAGGAAATGGCAACCCACTCCAGTATTCTTGCCTGGAGAATCCCATGAGCAGAGGAGCCTGGCTAGCTACAGTCCATTGGGTTGCAAGAATCGGACATGATTTAGTGACTAAACCACCACCACCAAGGTTGCTAGAGGGCTTCCATAGAGTCTCAGATGGTAAAGAATCTGCCTGCAATGCAGGTGACCTGGGTTCGATACCTGGGTCTGGAAGATCCCCTGGGAAAGGGAATGACCCACTCCAGTATTCTTGCCTGGAGGATTTTCCATGGATAGGGGAGCCTAGTGGATTACAGTCCATGGGGTCTGTAGTTGGACATGACTGAGCGACTAAGGTTGCTAGAAAACTAATTTTTTTTTTTTAAAAAAGCTAGAGTTGGCTTATGCCATCACTTAAGTGCAGTAATTTCAGTCTTGCTATTGCTGCAAAGTGAGTCAGAAATTGCATCTCCTGTTTCGTCATCTTTGAGCTAAAATGAGTCATTTCCTCTTTCAGCTAAAGAACGCTTCTGTTCATGGAGGCAAATGCTAAGGATGCTTTCCAAGTGAACCCTGAGGTAAGGGGAACTTGACACGTGCCCCTCTGTCACATCACCCATCTGTCCTGCTGTCGCTTCATCCAAGCTCAAGCAGGGACTTTTCTCTCTGGGCTCACAGACAGAATAATTCCAAAGCTGTCAATATCCACGTTGTTGCATTCTGCTGTTCTCAAAGACCTTTTTCAACTCCCTACCCTGTCCTACCCAGAAAACCCTTCTCTGTTTTTGTCAAAGAAAATACCATACCTGTTAACACATGATATCTTCTCAGGGTGCAGTTATGGGAGATTTCAATTTTCTCTGTATAGTTTTCTGAACTTGAGAGAATTTCAACAATGACTGTTTTATTCTTTTTTTAATATAAATGTATTTATTTAAATTGGAGGCTAATTACTTTACAATATTGTATTGGTTTTGCCATACATCAACATGAATCCACTACGGGTGTACATGTGTTCCCCATCCCTCCCACCTCTCTCCCCATCCCATCCCTCTGGGTCATCCCAGTGCGCAGCCCTGAGCATCCTATATCATGCATGTAACCTGGACTGGTGATTCGTTTCACATATGATATTATACATGTTTCAATGCCATTCTCCCAAATTATCCCACCCTCGCCCTCTCCCACAGAGTCCAAAAGACTGTTCTATACATCTGTGTCTCTTTTGCTGTCTCGCATACAAGGTTATCGTTACCATCTTTCTAAATACCATATATATACATTAGTATACCGTATTGGTGTTTTTCTTTCCGGCTTACTTCACTCTGTATAATAGGCTCCAGTTTCATCCACTTCATTAGAACTGATTCAAATGTATTCTTTTTAATGGCTGAGTAATACTCCATTGTGTATATGTACCACTGCTTTCTTATCCATTCATCTGCTGATGGACATCTAGGTTGCTTCCATGTCCTGGCTATTATAAACAGTGCTGCAATGAATATTGGGGTACACGTGTCTCTTTCAATTCTGGTTTCCTTGGTGTGTATGCCCAGCAGTGGGATTGCTGGATCATAAGGTAGCTCTATTTCCAGTGTTTTAAGGAATCTCCACACTGTTCTCCATAGTGGCTATACTAGTTTACATTCCCATCAACAGTGTAAGAGGGTTCCCTTTTCTCCACACCCTCTCCAGCATTTATTGCTTGTAGACTTTTGGATAGCAGCCATTCTGACTGGCATGAAATGGTACCTCATTGTGGTTTTGATTTGCATTTCTCTGATAATGAGTGATGTTGAGCATCTTTTCATGTGTTTGTTAGCCACTTGTATGTCTTCTTTGGAGAAATGCCTGTTTAGTTCTTTGGTCCATTTTTGATTGGGTCATTTATTTTTCTGGAATTGAGCTACAGGAGTTGCTTGTATATTTTTGAGATTAATTATTTGTCAGTTGCTTCATTTGCTATTATTTTCTCCATTCTGAAGTCTGTCTTTTCACCTTGCTTATATTTTCCTTTGTTGTGCAGAAGCTTTTAAGTTTAATTAGGTCCCATTTGTTTATTTTTGCTTTTATTTCCAATATTCTAGAAGGTGGGTCATAGAGGATCCTGCTGTCATTTATGTCAGAGAGTGTTTTGCATATGCTCTCCTCTAGGAGTTTTATAGTTTCTGGTCTTACGTTTAGATCTTTAATCCATTTTGAGTTTATTTTTGTGTTTGGTGTTAAAAAGTGTTCTAGTTTCATTCTTTTATAAGTGATTGACCAGTTTTCCCAGCACCACTTGTTAAAGAGATTGTCTTTTCTTCATTGTATATTCTTGCCTCCTTTGTCCATAGGTGCATGGACTTACGCAGCTATAAGGTGTCCATAGGTGCGTGGATTTATCTCTGGGCTTTTTATTTTGTTCCATTGATCTATATTTCTGTCTTTGTGCCAGTACCATACTGTCTTGATGACTGTGGCTTTGTAGTAGAGCCTGAAGTCAGGCAGGTTGATTCCTCCAGTTCCATTCTTCTTTCTCAAGATTGCATTGGCTATTTGAGGTTTTTTGTATTTCATACAAATTGTGAAATTATTTGTTCTAGCTCTGTGAAAAATACCGTTGGTAGCTTGATAGGGATTGCATTGAATCTCTAGATTGCTTTGGGTAGCATACTCATTTTCACTATATTGATTCTTCTGATCCATAAACACGGTATATTTCTCCATCTATTAATGTCCTTTTTGATTTCTTTCACCAGTGTTTTATAGTTTCTTATATATAGGTCTTTAGTTTCTTTAGGTAGGTATGTTCCTAAGTATTTTATTCTTTTCGTTGCAAAGGTGAATGGAATTGTTTCCTTAATTTCTCTTTCTGTTTTCTCATTATTAGTGCATAGGAATGCAAGGGATTTCTGTGTGTTGATTTTATATCCTGCAACTTTACTATATTCATTGATTATCTCTAGTAATTTTCTGGTGGAGTCTTTAGGGTTTTCCATGTACAGGATCATGTCATCTGCAAACAGTGAGAGTTTTACTTCTTCTTTTCCAATTTGGATTCCTTTTATTTCTTTTTCTGCTCTGATTGCTGTGGCCAAAACTTCCAAAACTCTGTTGAATAGTAGTGGTGAGAGTGGGCACCCTTGTCTTGTTCCTGACTCTAGGTGAAATGCTTTCAATTTTTCACCATTGAGGATAATGTTTGCTGTGGGTTTGTCATATATAGCTTTTATTATACTGAGGTATGTTCCTTCTATTCCTGCTTTCTGGAGAGTTTTTATCATACATGGATGTTGAGTTTTGTCAAAGGCTTTCTCTGCATCTATTGAGATAATCATATGGCTTTTATTTTTCAATTTGTTAATGTGGTGTATTACATTGATTGATTTGCAGATATTGAAGAATCCTTGCATCCCTGGGATAAAGCCCACTTGGTCATGATGTACGATCTTTTTGATGTGTTGTTGGATTCTGATTGCTAGAATTTTGTTAAGGATTTTTGCGACTATGTTCGTCAGTGATCTTGGCCTGTAGTTTTCCTTTTTTGTGGCATCTTTGTCAGGTTTTGGTATTAGAGTGATGGTGGCCTCATAGAATGAGTTTGGAAGTTTACCTTCCTCTGAAATTTTCTGGAAGAGTTTGAGTAGGATAGGTATTAGCTCTTCTCTAAATTTTTGGTAGAATTCAGCTGTGAAACCGTCTGGACCTGGACTTTTGTTTGCTGGAAGATTTCTGATTACAGTTTCAATTTCCATGCTTGTAATGTGTCTGTTAAGATTTTCTATTTCTTCCTGGTTCAGTTTTGGAAAGTTGTACTTTTCTAAGAATTTGTCCATTTGTTTCAAGTTGTCCATTTTACTGGCATATAATTGCTGATTGTAGTCTCTTATGATCCTTTGTATTTCTGTGTTGTCTGTTGTGATCTCTCCATTTTCATTTCTAATTTTATTGATTTGATTTTTCTCTCTTTGTTCCTTGATGAGTCCGGCTAATGGTTTGTCAATTTTATTTATCTTTTCAAAGAACCAGCTTTTGGCTTTGTTGATTTTTGCTATGGTCTCTTTTGATTCTTTTGCATTTATTTCTGCCCTAATTTTTAAGATTTCTTTCCTTCTAGTAGCCCTGGGGTTCTTCATTTCTTCTTTTTTCTAGTTGTTTTAGTTGTAGAGTTAGGTTATTTATTTGACTTTGTTCTTGTTTCTTAAGGTATGCCTGTATTGCTATGAACTTTCCCCTTAGCACTGCTTTTACAGTGTCCCGCAGGTTTTACTCCTTGGAAGAAAATTTATGACCAACCTAGATAGCATATTCAAAAGCAGACACATTACTTTGCCAACTAAGGTCCGTCTAGTCAAGGCTATGGTTTTTTCCGGTAGTCATGTATGGATGTGAGAGTTGGACTGTGAAGAAGGCTGAGCACCAAAGAATTGATGCTTTTGAACTGTGGTGTTGAAGAAGACTCTTGAGAGTCCCTTGGACTGCAAGGAGATCCAACCAGTCCATTCTGAAGGAGATCAACCCTGGGATTTCTTTGGAAGGAATGCTGCTAAAGCTGAAACTCCAGTGCTTTGGCCACCTCATGTGAAGAGTTGACTCATTGGAAAAGACTCTGATGCTGGGAGGGATTGGGGGCAGGAGGAGAAGGGGACGACCGAGGATGAGATGACTGGATGGCATCACTGACTCGATGGACGTGAATCTGAGTGAACTCCAGGAGTTGATGATGGACAGGGAGGCCTGGCGTGCTGCGATTCATGGGGTCACAAAGAGTCGGACATGACTGAGTGACTGAACTGAACTGAACTGAACAGGTTTTGAGTTGCTGTGTTTTCATTTTCATTCATTTCTATGCATGTTTTGATTTCTTCTGTGATTTGTTGGTTATTCAGCAGCGTGTTGTTCAGCCTCCATATGTTGAAATTTTTAATAGTTTTTCTCCTGCAATTGAGATCTAATCTTACTGCCTTGTGGTCAGAAAAGATGCATGGATTGATTCCAATTTTTTTTTAATTTACCCAGGTTAGATTTATGGCCCAGGATGTGACCTATCCTGGAGAAGGTTCCTTGTGCGCTTGAGAAAAAAGGTGAAATTCATTGTTTGGGGGTGAAACGTCCTATAGATATCAATTAGATCTAACTGGTCTATTGTATCATTTAAAGTTTGTGTTTCCTTGTTAATTTTCTGTTTAGTTGATCTATCCATAGGTGTGAGTGGGATATTAAGGTCTCTCACTATTATTGTGTTATTGTTAATTTCCCCTTTTATACTTGTTAGCATTTGTCTTACATATTGTGGTGCTCCTATGTTGGGTGCATATATATTTATAATTGTTATATCTTCTTCTTGCATTGATCCTTTGATCACTATGTAGTGTCCTTCTTTGTCTCTTTTCACAGCCTTTGTTTTAAGTCTATTTTATCTGATATGAGTATTGCTACTCCTGCTTTCTTTTTCCAGCCCTTCACTTTCAGTCTGTATGTGTCCCTTGTTTTGAGGTGAGTCTCTTATAGACAACATATATAGGGGTCTTGTTTTTGTATCCATTCATCCAGTCTTTGTCTTTTGGTTGGGGCATTCAATCCATTTACGTTTAAGGTAATTATTGTTAAGTATGATACGTTGTCATTTACTTTATTGTTTTGGGTTCAAGTTTATACACCCTTGTTGTGTTTCCTGTCTAGAGAAGATCCTTTAGCATTTGTTGGAGAGCTGGTTTGGTGGTGCTGAATTCTCTCCGCTTTTGCTTGTCTGTAAAGCTTTTGATTTCTCCTTCATATTTGAATGAGATCCTTGCTGGGTACAATAATCTGGGCTGTAGGTTATTTTCTTTCATCACTTTAAGTATGTCTTGCCATTCCCTCCTGGCCTGAAGAGTTTCTATTGAAAGATCAGCTGTTATCCTTATAGGAATCCCCTTGTGTGTTATTTATTATTTTTCCCTTGGTGCTTTTAATATTTTTCTTTGTGTTTGATCTTTGTTAATTTGGTTAATATGTGTCTTGGGGTGTTTTGCCTTGGGTTTATCCTGTTTGCGACTCTCTGGGTTTCTTGGACTTGGGTGATTATTTCCTTTCCCATTTTAGGGAATTTTTCAACTATTATCTCCTCAAGTATTTTCTCATCGTCTTTCTTTTTGTCTTCTTCTGGGACTCCTATGATTCAAATGTTGGGGCATTTAACATTGTCCTGGAGGTTTCTGAGATTGTCCTCATTTCTTTTAATTCGTTTTTCTTTTTTCCTCTCTGATTCATTTATTTTACCATTCTATCTTCTAATTCAATTCACTAATCCTATCTTCTGGCTCTGTTATTCTACTATTTGTTGCCTCCAGAGTGTTTTTTATCTCATTTATTGCATTATTCATTATAAATTGACTCTTTTTTATTTCTTCTAGGTCTTTGTTAAACCTTTCTTGCATCTTCTCAGTCCTTGTCTCCAGGCTATTTATCTGTGATTCCATTTTGATTTCAAGATTTTGGATCATTTTCACTATCATTATTTGGAATTCTTTATCAGGTAGATTCCCTATCTCTTCCTCTTTGGTTTCGTGGGCATTTATCCTGTTCCTTTTCCTGCTGGGTATTCTTCTATCTCTTCATCTTGTTTATATTGCTGAGTTTGGGGTGGTCTTTCTGTATTCTGGCAGTTTATGGAGTTCTCTTTATTGTGGAGTTTCCTCGCTGTGGGTAGGTTTGTACAGGTGGCTTGTCAAGGTTTCTTGGTTAGGGAAGCCTGTGTCGGTGTTCTGGTGGGTAGAGCTGGATTTCTTCTCTCCGCAGTGCAATGAAGTGTCCAGTAATGAGTTATGAGATGTCAGTGGTTTTGGAGTGACTTTGGGCAGCCTGTATATTGGAGCTCAGGGCTGTGGTCCTGTGTTGCTGGAGAATTTGCATGGTATGTCTTTCTCTGGAACTTGTTGGCCCTTGGGTGGTGGTTGGTTTCAGTGTAGGTATGGAGGCGTTTGATGAGCTCCTGTCAATTAATGTTTCCTGGAGTCAGGAGTTCTCTGGTGTTCTCAGGGTTTCAACTTAAGCCTCCTGCTTCTGGGTTTCAGTCTTATTTTTACAGTAGTCTCAAGACTTCTCCTTTTATACAGCACTGTTGACAAAAAATCTAGGTTAAAGATGAAAAGTTTCTCCACAGTGAGAAACATCCAGAGAGGCTCACAGAGTTACATGGAGAAGAGAAGAGGGAGGAGGGAGTTAGAGGTGATGAGGATGAGATGAGGTAGAATCAAAAGAGGAGACAGCAAGCTAGCCAGTAATCACTTCCTTATGTGCACTCCACAACTGGACCACTCAGAGATGTTCACAGAGTTATACAGAGAAAAGAAGAGGGAGGAAGGAGATAGAGGTGACCAGGAGGATAAAAAGGGGGAATCAAAAGGGGAGAGACAGATCCAGCCAGTAATCAGTTCCCTAAGTGTTCTCCACCATCTGGAACACACAGAGATTCAGAGTTGGGTAGAGAAGAGAGGGGGTAGGGAGGAGACACAGGACACCTGGTGGAGAAAAAGGAGAGTCCAAAGGGGGAGAGAGAAGTCAAGCCAGTAATCTCGCTCCCAAGTAAAAATGGGTACTGAAGATTGGGTTCTTAAAAGTACAAAATTGATAACAAATACCAAAGAGCAAAGATTAAAAATCTTGAATGGTGCTTTAAGAAAAGAGTTGATGCATATATAGTATCTGATGCAGTGCCTCAAAGTTACACCAGGAGTGTTCAGAGTCTCCAGTAGAGGGGTGGGTTGACGGTGGCCTGCTGCAGAGTCGGGGGCACTGAGTGCAGCAGTGCCTGTGTGGGACCTTTGGAAGGAGCTTGTCTCTCTTTTAATCTTTTATATTTTTTCCTACCTCCTTTCGAAGACAATGGGCTGCTTTTCTGGGTGCCTGATGTCCTCTGACAGCATTCAGAAGTTGTTTTGTGGAATTTACTCAGTGTTCAAATGTTCTTTTGGTGAATTTGGGGGGGAAAGTGATCTCCCTGTCCAATTCCTCCGCCATCTTAGGACCACCCCTGACTGTTTTATTCTTATAAAATCAGAAAAAAAGAAGTTTCATGTTTGCTTTTATTTTCCCAAGAAGCTCTGCATAAAATTTTTTTTAATATTTATTTATTTGGCTGCACCTGGTTCTTCTTGCAGCATGTGAATTCTTAGTTGCAGCATGTGGGATCTAGTTCCTCTGCCAGAGATTGAACCCAGGCATCCTGTGTTGAGAGTGCAGAGTCTTAGCCTTTGGACCACCAGGGAAGTCCCTTTGCATAAATTCTTGCCATGACTTTCTGTCCCCCTTTCAGCCCCTGAATATTGTAACAGCTGCATGTCCTCTCCCTCTCAACTCACTAACAGTCCTTATGGAAAGACTGATATATGCTGGGCTCTGCAACTCCCCCATCCACTACCCACAAGGAAAGTCACTTCATGGCCCCATGACCCACTGAGCGCCAGGCACAATCTGCTAACTTGGATCTCACAAGTTACTGGTTCCCTCTCCCCACCTACAATATCCTCTTGCCATTCTGGAGTTGGAGTCGGATAGAAGTACTTACCTCACATGTTCCCTCTTCATGCCAACTCACATACCATGCTCCAATTCCATCTCCCTAAGATACCAGGCCCAGCTGGTATCTGATAATACTTCATAACCTGACAAATGGGTCATGAAGTATTATGAGTCCATTTGACAGATGGAGGAACCAAATCTCCCTCTGTATACACTACAGTAAAATGGAACCTAGACCCTTGGAGACCAGTTTGACCTGGTCAACCTGTGTCACCCTGAGGATGCACTCTATCGTTCAGAGGAAGTTAAGGACTCATGAAAATATGAAACTGACGGTAGGTGTTGTGAGAGGGCATCAGAGAGGAGACACACTGAAACCATAATCACAGAACACTAGTCAACCTGATTACACAGACCACAGCCTTGTCTAACCCAATGAAACTAAGCCATGCCATTTGGGGCCACCCAAGACGGGTGGGTCATGGTGGAGAGGTCTGACAGAATGTGGTCCACTGGAAAAGGGAATGGCAAGCCACTTCAGTATTCTTGCCTTGAGAACCCCATGAACAGTATGAAAAGGCAAAATGATAGGATACTGAAAGAGGAACTCCCCAAGTCAGTAGGTGCCCAATATGCTACTGGAGATCAGTGGAGAAATAACTCCAGAAAGAATGAAGGGATGGAGCCAAAGCAAAAACAATACCCAGTTGTGGATGTGACTGGTGATAGAAGCAAGGTCCAATGCTGTAAAGAGCAATATTGCATAGGAGCCTGGAATGTCAAGTCCATGAATCAAGGCAAATTGGCAGTGGTCAAACAAGAGATGGCAAGAGTGAACATCGACATTCTAGGAATCAGTGAACTAAAATGGACTGGAATGGGTGAATTTAATTCAGATGACCATTATATCAACTGCCGTGGGCAGGGTTGCCTTAGAATAAATGGAGTAGCCATCATGGTCAACAAAAGAGTCCAAAATGCAGTACTTGGATGCAATCTCAAAACTGACAGAATGATCTCTATTCGTTTCCAAGGCAAACCGTTCAATATCACAGTAATCCAAGTCTTTGCCCCAATCAGTAATGCTGTAGAAGCTGAAGTTGAACAGTTCTATGAAGACCTACAAGACCTTTTAGAACTAACATCCAAAAAAAAAATATCCTTTTCATTATAGGGGACTGGAATGCAAAAGTAGGAAGTCAAGAAACACCTGGGGTAACAGGAAAATTTGGCCTTGGAATCCGGAATGAAGCAGAGCAAAGGCTAATAGAGTTTTGCCAAGAGAACACACTGTTCATAGCAAACACCCTCTTCCAACAACACAAGAGAGGACTCTACACATGGACATCACCAGATGGTCAACACTGAAATCAGATTGATTATATTCTTTGCAGCCAAAGATGGAGAAGCTCTATACAGTCAGCAAAAACAAGACCAAGAGCTGACTGTGGCTCAGATCATGAACTCCTTATTGCCAAATTCTGACTTAAATTAAAGAAAGTAGGGAAAACCACTAGACCATTCAGGTATGACCTAAATCAAATCCCTTATGACTATACAGTGGAAGTGAGAAATAATTTAAGGGACTAGATCTGATAGATAGAGTGCCTGATGAACTATGGACAGAGGTTCGTGACATTGTACAGGAGACAGGGATCAAGAACATCCCCATGGAAAAGAAATGCAAGAAAGCAAAATGGCTGTCTGAGGAGGCCTTACAAATAGCTGTGAAAAGAAGAGAAGTGAAAAACAAAGGAGAAAAGGAAAGATATAAGCATCTGAATGCAGAGTTCCAAAGAATAGCAAGGAGAGATAAGAAAGCCTTCTTCAGCAATCAGTGCAAAGAAATAGAGGAAAAGAACAGAATGGGAAAGACTAGAGATCTCTTCAAGAAAATCAGAGATACCAAGGGAACATTTCATGCAAAGATGGGCTTGATAAAAGACAGAAATGGTATGGACCTAACAGAAGCAGAAGATATTAAGAAGAGGTGGCAAGAATACACAGAAGAATTGTACAAAAAAGATCTTCACGACCCAGATAATCACGATGGTGTGATCACTCACCTAGAGCCAGACATCCTGGAATGTGAAGTCAAGTGGTCCTTAGAAAGCATCACTATGAACAAAGTTAGTGGAGGTGATGGAATTCCAGTTGGGCTATTTCAAATCCTGAAAAATGATGCTGTGAAAATGCTGTGCTCAATATGCCAGCAAATTTGGAAAACTCAGCAGTGGCCACAGGACTGGAAAAGGTCAGTTTTCATTCCAATCCCAAAGAAAGGCAATGCCAAAGGATGCTCAACCTACTGCACAATTGCACTCATCTCACACACTAGTAAAGTAATGCTCAAAATTCTCCAAGCCAGGCTTCAGCAGTACATGAACCATGAACTTCCTGATGTTCAAGTTGGTTTTAGAAAAGGCAGAGGAACCAGAGATCAAATTGCCAACATCTACTGTATCATCGAAAAAGCAAGAGAGTTTCAGAAAAACATCTATTTCTGCTTTATTGACTACGCCAAAGCCTTTGACTGTGTGGATCATGATATCTGTGGAAAATTCTGAAAGAGATGGGAGTTCCAGACCACCTGACCTGCCTCTTGAGAAACCTATATGCAGGTCAGGAAGCAACAGTTAGAACTGGACATGGAACAACAGACTGGTTCCAAATAGGAAAGGAGTGCTCAAGACTGTATATAGTCACCCCGCTTATTTAACTTATATGCAGAGTACATCATGAGAAACGCTGGGCTGGAAGAAGCACAAGCTGGAATCAAGATTGCTGGGAGAAATATCAATAACCTCAGATATGCAGATGACACCACCCTTATGGCAGAAAGTGAAGAGGAACTAAAAAGCCTCTTGATGAAAGTGAAAGACGAGAGTGGAAAATTTGGCTTAAAGCTCAACATTCAGAAAACAAAGATCATGGCATCTGGTCCCATCACTTCATGGGAAATATATGGGGAAACAGTGGAAACAGTGTCAGACTTTATTTTGGGGGGCTCCAAAATCACTACAGATGGTGATTGCAGCCATGAAATTAAAATATGCTTACTCCTTGGAAGGAAAGTTATGACCAACCTAGATAGCATAGTCAAAAGCAGACACATTACTTTGGCAACAAAGGTCCGTCTAGTCAAGGCTATGGTTTTTCCAGTGGTCATGTATGGATGTGAGAGTTCGACTGTGAAGAAAGCTGAGCGCCAAAGAATTGATGCTTTTGAACTGTGGTGTTGAAATAGACTCTTGTGAGTCCCTTGGACTGCAAGGAGATCCAAGCAATCCATCCTAAAGGAGATCAGTCCTGTGTGTTCATTGGAAGGACTGATGCTAAGGCTGAAACTCCAATACTTTGGCCACCTCATGCAGAGTTGACTCATTGGAAAAGACTCTGATGCTGGGAGGGATTGAGGGCAGGAGGAGAAGGGGACGACAGAGGATGAGATGGCTGGATGGCATCACAGACTTGATGGCCATGAGTTTGGGTGAACCCCAGGAGTTGGTGATGGACAGGGAAGCCTGGCGTGCTGCAATTCATGGGGTCGCAAAGAGTCAGACATGACTGAGCAATTGAACTGAACTGAAGCCATGAATAGATGAGAATTCTGGCCAAAATTATTCTATGATATCCTAAATCTATCCCAGGATACTTACTAGCCTTCCAACATTGAAAATGATGATCTTTTGAGGACCGCTGATGCTTCCCTGAAAGCTCAGTTGGTGAAGAATCTTCTTGCAATGTAGGAGACCCTGGTTCAAGACCTGGGTTGGGAAGATCCACTGGGAGAAGGGGCAGGCTACCCACTCCAGTATTCTTGGGCTTCCCTTATGGGTCAGCTGGTAAAGAATCTGCCTGCAATGTGGGATATCTGGGTTCAATCCCTGTGTTGGGAAGATCCCCTGGAGAAGGGAAAGGCTACCCACTCCAGTATTTGGCCTGGAGAATCCCATGGACTGTATAGATCATTGGGTTGCAAAGAGTCAGACACAACTGAATGACTCTCACATTCTGATGCTTCAGTGTCAAGAATCCAGCCTGGACTTTCCCTCTGGGCCAGAGTTTCTTACTTTTAACACTGCTGATGTTCTAGAACAGATAATTCTTTGTTGTGGGGCTCTTTTGTGTATTGTAGCATGCTTGGCAGCACCCCTTGATCCAACCCAACAAATGGCAATATTCTTCCCCTCACCCCACTTGTAATGATCAACCAAGTCTTCAGATGTTGACTAAGGTTCCAGAGAGGACAAATTCCACCCCCTCAAGTAGTGACAATAAAATCATATTTCCAGACATTGCCAAATGTCCCCTGGGTTGGGGGAAGCAAAATCCTCCAACCAGTGCCCACCAGTGGAAAAGCCCTGCTCTTAGTTACCTTGGCCTAGCAAGAACTTATATTTTTCATGCAAGTAGATTGGAATCAATAGTGTTCAGAGAGTAGACATCAGCAAGGACTTGGAGAAGGAGATGCCATGAGTTGTCAAAATGCTTCCGCACAACGAGACCCTGTGGCTGAAAGTCCAGGAATACTTGGTAGCATTACAACTGAAGTGTCAACCCAGCCAGACTGCAGGCTTCTCAGAGTTTCTTCTTCCGAAGCTTCTGCTCCTTGATGCCAAATGCCTCGTGAGATTTGGTTGAGTAAAAGACAAACGAGAGAAGGAAGGATAACACTGAACACTTGAGCAACCCTTACCTTTGGGAGGTCCAGAAAAACACAGTGTGATCTGAGGTGGGGTGGGGAGGGGAGGGCATTGGTGACTCTTTTTTGTTTATATGTATGTGTGTGCATGCTAAGTCACTTCAGTCACATCTGACTCTTTGTGACTGTATGAACTGTAGCTCAGCAGGCTCCTTTGTCCACGGGATTCTGCAGACAAGAATACTGGAGAGGGTTGCCATGCCCTCCTCCAAGGGATCTTCCCAACCCAGGGATCAAACACAAGTCTCTTACACCTCCTGAATTGGTATACAAGTTCTTTACCACTGAGCCACCTGGGAAGCCTGTTTATAAATATAAAGTGCATCCACCCCTCATTATCTTCACCCTTTACCCAACCTAGTTAGTATTTGACATGAAAGTGTTGGCTTCTGATGCCAGTAGGTATCTGAAAACACAGGCAAGAACTTGAGAGCTGTCCCCTGGTTGTCCAAGAGAAACAGAAATGCTGCTCAGTTTCAGGGTGAAAGGAACATCCAAAAAAGCAATGTTCAGAAAAGAATTCAGAAGGAAATAAAAAGGGGGATTGGAATTAAGAGTAGAATTCCAATTCCCATCTGTGACCCCACTGCAAGGGCCACAGTCCGTTTTGTGGCCTTCAGTATGGTTTCTGGTCTTTTCAAAATATTAACCCTTCAAGCCTGTCCCCATGGCAGTGATCTCTCCCTAACAACCTCTCTCTGACACCTCCCCACCCAGGGTGGAACAGAATGCCACTCTGACGGGCATGCCAGGTTCTTTTGCAAGATCTTGGCATTCTTTGGGCTCTGCCCATTCCAACCCTTCCACCTCCAGTTCTTTCCCAGGCTCCCATCTACACAGCTTTAACCTTAACTCTCTCCAGGCTTTAAGAGACTAGCAGGAACTGCAGAGCAGCCCAGGGCACCGGGGAGGATATGCCTGTCCATAGCATATACTTTGAAGTGAATCTAAAGCTCTAAACCTGTAATCTTTTCACCTACTGGGCTTGCATGCCAGAGTCCTTCAAATGCCTGTCATTTGAGCCTCTGCATTGACTAAAGTATGGCATTGTGGAAAACCTACACATTTACCTAATAGGAGTAAGATTTTAATTTACTGGTAAGAATTTTGATTTACAATGTTGTGTTAATTTCTGCTGTTTAGCAAAGTGATTTATATATATATATATATATATGTATATATATATTCCTTTTATATTCTTTTTCATTAGGGCTTATCATAGGATGTTGAATATAGTTCCATGTGCTGTATAGTAGAACCTTGTTGTTTATCCACTCTATATATAATAGCTTACATCCGCTAACCCCAACCTTCCACTCCATCCTTCCCCCAACCCCCTCTCCTTGGCAACCGCAAGTCTGTTTTCTGTGTCCAGGAGGCTGTTTCTGATTTGCTGATAGGTTCATTTGTGTCATATTTTAGATTCCACATATAAATGATATCATACGATATTTGTCTTTCTCTTTCTGACTTACTTCATTTAGTATGATCATCTCTAGTTGCATGCATGTTACTGCAAATGGCATTATCTCATTCTTTTTAGTGACTGAGTAGCAGTCCATTGTACATTTGTGTTACATGATTTATTTTTATTTTATTTTTATGTGTTTATTTATTTACTTATTTTTGGCTGTGCTGGGTCTTTGTTGCTACATGCAGGCTTTCTCTAGTTGCGGCGAGCGGGGGCTACTCTTTGTTGCAGTGTGCAGGCTTCTCATTGCAACGGCTTCTCTTGCTATGGAGCACAGGCTTTAGAGCTCAGACTCAGTAGTTGTGGCACATAGGCTTATTAGTTGCCCCGTGGGCATTGTGGGATCTTCCTGGACTAGAGATTGAACCCACATCCCCAGGCTCGGCAGGCAGATTCTTTACTACTGGACCACCAGGGAAGTCCTGTACTACATCTTCTTTATCCATCATCTGCAGAACAGATTAATTGTGATGAGAGTAGAAGGACTGAAATGATCGAGGTATTGAGCTCCACACCTGCACAGTTCAATACACTAGCCACTGGCTTCATGCAGCCATTTTAATGTAAGTTTGTTAAGATTAAATAGTATTAAAAATTCAGTTCCTTAGTCACACTGGCCACCTTTCAAACATTCGACAATCACATATGGCTGTGGCTGCCACATTGGAAAGAGAATACATAGATCTTTTCCATCATTGTAGAAAGTCTTGTGCCACTTTCCTTTCAGATTTGCTAGTACTGCCAGTGTAGAGTTCTGGGAACCAGAGAGAGCCTGAAATCACCAGCTGTGTAGGGAAGGACAAAAAAGAGTCAGAGAGAGAACAGAAGGTCAAAGAGAAAGCAAAAATTCACCAAAGGCCAACTGTGTTTGCTTTGCCAAGGGTCCAGCCCTGAGCAAACGTGCATCCACCCTACCACAAAGCTCTTCGTGTTGACACCAGCAAATAATGGAGAGACTGGCATGGGCTTTGGGCCCTATTGCCTCTACTGTATGGGTCCCTGGGGTCTGTGGTTCCTTGTGAACCAAGAGACCCTGTCCTGAATCCTGAACTGAGAGTGTCACAGGAGTCACCAGGTCCCAGCCAAAGGGAGATCATCACCAGGTAGCACACAGCAGCCCCTCAGTATCCAAGAGTCCTAAAGCAAGGATGTTTGAGAGTTCCCAAATCAAGACCTTCAGGGAGACCAGAGTACCTTCTCCATCCAGACTTAGACCTCTGTTCATAGACTCTGAGGGACATGGAGGATCCTTATTGACTACTGGGACTCATTAAAAGTGAAAATCCAGTAATTACTCTGCATAGCTGTCTTTGGACATGTGCACACACTGGCAAAGGAAATATGGAATCCGATTGGTTGTTTTGCCTGTATATAAATGGCACTGGCAGTCCCATGGACTACTTTCATAATCTCCATTCATCTCATCCTCACAATAATGGACTGAGGAAAGACAGACAGATGGGAGCCTCTGAACCCTCTCTATTAGAAGAAATTCATCTCAGAAAGAGGAAGAGATGGGCCAAAATCAGTCTGACTGAGAAAGAGCAGAACCAGCTCTAGACACCACTTTCTGCTGCTTGCGTCACATCTCAGGTGATTGGGGTCACTTTGTACCTGTCCAGATCTGTAAGTGTGTCAGCTCCAAAGGACGTGGACTCCACCTGGATCATGCTGCAGCCTCAGTTCACATCTAGTCCCAAGCCCCAACCATCTCATGGACTCTTTGTTACCAAATAACCCTCCATGCATGAGGTGTGCTCCATCATGTCTGACTCTTTGTGACCCCATAGTCTGTACCCCTCCAGGCTCCTCTGTCTATGGGGATTCTCCAGGTAAGAATACTGGAATGGATTGCCATTTCCTATCACAGGGGAATATTCCTGACCCAGGAATCAAACCCCCATCTCCTGCATTGGCAGGCAGACTCTTTATCAACTAATCCTTCAGAACAGCCAAACAAAGGGCTAGACTGAGAACACCGAAGGAACTTTTCCCGGAAGACCCTCCCAGAAAATATCAAAGGAAATGGTGCTCAAGGCAGCCCAGGCACCAGAGCTGTTGACTCTGTTTTCCTATGCCTGAGACACAGGAAGATACAGTTCTTTTGGCTCCTGAGACTTTGAGTCCATGGTTCGAGACCCTGAAACATGCAGGTGGCTTTTGTTTGCTAGAGAAGAATCCAGAAAACTGAACCAAGTGAGTTTATTTATAGGACTTCCAATAGTTGGTACCAAATATTTGTGATTTTTCTCAAATTTGAGAAAATGTCTCATGATGTGGGAATCGTTTATATACCAGGCTAAATGACCAGTGAGATTCCATATTTCCTTTGCCAGAGCATGCACACTCAAACAACAGATTAAAAAACAAGAGTAATTACTGGATTTTTACTTCTAATGAGTCCCAGCACTAAATATGCCATTGTCCAGAGAACTGGAAAAAAAAATCAAAATGATAATCAAACATATAAAGCAATAGTGAAGAAAGGATTACTTTCAGTTCAGTTCAGTTCAGTCACTCAGTCATGTCCAACTCTTTGCGACCCCATGAATTGCAGCACGCCAGGCCTCCCTGTCCATCATCAACTCCCGGAGTTCACTCAGATTCACGTCCATCGAGTCAGTGATGCCATCCAGCCATCTCATTCTCTGTCATCCCCTTCTCCTCCTGCCCCCAATCCCTCCCAGCATCAAAGTCTTTTCCAATGAGTCAACTCTTCTCATGAGGTGGCCAAAGTACTGGAGTTTCAGCTTTAGCATCATTCCTTCCAAAGAAATCCCAGGGTTGATCTCCATCAGAATGGACTGGTTGGATCTTCTTGCAGTCCAAGGGACTCTCAAGAGTCTATTTCAACACCACAGTTCAAAAGCATCAATTCTTTGGTGCTCAGCCTCTTCACAGTCCAACTCTCACATCCATACATGACCACTGGAAAAACCATAGCCTTGACTAGACGGACTGTAGTCAGCAAAGTAATGTCTCTGCTTTTGAATATGCTACCTAGGTTGGTCATAACTTTTCTTCCAAGGAGTAAGCGTCTTTTAATTTCATGGCTGCAGTCACCATCTGCAGTGATTTTGGAGCCCCCAAAAATAAAGTCTGACACTGTTTCCATTGTTTCCCCATCTATTTCCCATGAAGTGATGGGACCAGATGCCATGATCTTCGTTTTCTGAATGTTGAGCTTTAAGCCAACTTTTTCACTCTCCTCTTTCACTTTCATCAAGAGGCTTTTTAGTTCCTCTTCACTTTCTGCCATAAGGGTGGTGTCATCTGCATATCTGAGGTTATTGATATTTCTCCTGGCAATCTTGGTTCCAGCTTGTGTTTCTTCCAGTCCAGAGTTTCTCATGATGTACTCTGCATATCAGTTAAATAAGCAGGGTGACAGTATACAGCCTTGACGTACTCCAGAGATACCCCATGCCCAAGGTAAGAGAAACCCAAGTAAGATGATAGGTGTTGCAAGAGGGCATCAGAGGGCAGAAACACTGAAACCATACTCACAGAAAACTAGTCAATCTAATCACACTAGGACCACAGCCTTGTCTAACTCAATGAAACTAAGCCATGCCCGCAGGGCAACCCAAGACAGGCGGGTCATGGTGGAGAGGTCTGACAGAATGTGGTCCACTGGAGAAGGGAATGGCAAACCACTTCAGTATTCTTGCCTTGAGAACCCCATGAACAGTATGAACAGTAAGAAAAGGATTACTTTAAATGTGCCCAAATAACACAATACTCCTGGCCACATGCTACTTTGTCTCTTCTCTTCATAGCATCATCCTAATAGTTCTCAGCCAATGTCAACCTTTTCCACCTGTAAGCCACTAGTGTTGAAACATTACCCATATCACCAATTAGACCACTGAGCTGTCCATGCCAACATTTGATGAAATTTTCCCCCCAAGGCCAGATGCCTGGCTAAAACAGGGCTAAATAATGAGCATATAACACTCATCAAAGAAGTCCTGAGAAAACCAGTCCCAGCTTTTCTTCAGCAACTCACAGTAACATCAAGGACCCAGGCTCTTTCCATCCGGGGAGACTTTTCCTCCCCACTCTCTCTTTTGGCCAGGGAGGAAGAACATCTTCACCAGTAGATTCCAGAAGATTTCTTCCATGTCTCAGTGGCCAGAACTGGGTGGGATAACCACTCTTAAACCAATCACAGACAAATGAAAAGTGAGATTACCATGGTTCCTGTAGACTGATACCTCTTCTTTGGAACTGGATGGCTAATAGATGACAAAACTGAGCTCTGTGTGTGAAAACAAAGGGGAAATGGTTGCTGGAGAAGCAACCAGGAGCATCCGCCATGCCCAGTTATATGAAGGGCTGTGAATAGAGAAGCAAGTGGGGCTTTCTCTTCCTCATCCCTCAGGCGCTGCCCCAGGGAAGCCCCAACCTTCTTGAGAAGGTTAAATCTGCTCACTGTTGGCTCTCATGGCCCCTGTGGAGTCCTTTTAATACTTGTGTCATTTACACTAAAATGTTTTACTAGCTTTTCTCTTCTCTACCAGCCTGAGTACTAGGAGGATTGCTTTAGCACAAGGCTATATTCTCAGGACCCTGCTTGTGTCTGGTGCGTCAGAGATGCTCAGTGGACATTTGAAGGTGGATGGTTGGGTGGATGAATGGATGGATGGATGGACTGATGGTTCAATGGATGAATGGATTGTTGTTCCAGTCACTAAACTAGGTTCACCTTGAAGCTTTCTGAAAATGCATTAGAAGAGGGTGAATCCTGGTTCCCATTCTCCTCCCTTTTTCTCACAATGAGTCTTCTCTGGGAGTACTTTTCGCTGTCCCTGCAGATCCAGCCAGCTCAGGTCCTTAGCTGTTACATCTTTTATTGGACAGGTGGCTTTTTTTATTGAGAGAGGTCTCCTGAGGGAAGATGAGTAAAAAGAAAAGAATAAAACAGAGTAAATATGAGCCAGTAAGAGAGACAAGTAATTATCCTGCTGGGTAAGTATCCTTGATGCTCTGAATGAAAAAGTTTGAAAGAACATATTGTACAAGAGTGAGAACACGTGATTAAATCATGTAGAGACAAGATGTGCTGGTACGAGATGGAGCAAGGTGAGGGGAGCAAGAGACTGGCACCGGAAATAGTTTCAGGATATGCTGAGATGCTCAGATTTCTGGCTGTAGACTTAACCCTTGAACACTTCAGCTGCCCTTCTTCTTAACCACCCTTTGGACTTTCAGATGCTCCTATCTTTTTCACTTTCTTTCCCTCTTTTCCATACTTCAACGTTCCAGTTCCTCTTGCTTTTCATACCAAGGATGCCCAGAAGCTGAAGGGCCAGGGTAAAACAAGTACCCAGTTTTCCTTAGAGAACCCAAATGAACTTCTTGAACTCTATTTTAATAAAATGATCCCACCATTCTTTGAAGCTCTACAAAAGGAGTTTTTCCATGAAACTGCCTGTCATCCACTTGTTAAAAGTTTAATGGCAAATAATGGCTAGTTGCCCCTGGGAATTTTAAATAACTCTAAGATGGACATAGTTCTGAAAAACAGAGCAAGTTCTTAAAAACAATGTGAGCAGGACCTCAGAAACTATTGAAACCCATCTTTCTTGCCCAAGAGATGGGTCATGTGCTCAGACTCACACACTGATTAACACTAGGAAGCTGGCTGTCAACAGCTGAAAATTTTGCCACAACACAGAGAAACAGTTTCTGTACCCCACCCTCGAGGGAACTTCATCCATGTATTTACACCCTAAAATGCCAGGTTTTCATGAAGAGATTGTTTATATGGTGTTAGCAGTTTTATTGAAATGTTCTCCCTCAATTATGAAAGTAGTAACTTTTTATTTTATTTAAGTATTTTAGTAATATTTTATTACTGAAATAATATTTTATAATTTTAGAATCGTCCTCCCAGAGATAACCCCTGCAGATATATTGGGTGCATATATTTAAGTATATTCCCAGTTTTTCTTCTGTGCACATGTGGAAACACACATATTGTTAGAATTAAGGTCAAACGCATCCAATTTCTGTACCCAGTTATCTTCTTTCTTCCACTTATTTGCATATGATTAAAGTTCTGTCACATTATTTTAAAGATTAAATAATATTTTGCTGTATATCTATACCATGATTTTTCCTGGTGGCTCAGATGGTAAAGAAACTGCTTGCAATGCAGGAGAACCTGGGTTCGATCGCTTGGTCAGGAAAATCCCCTGCAGGAGGAAATGACAAGCCACTCCAGTATTCTTGCCTGGAGAATCCCAGGGATAAAGGAACCTGGCGGGCTACAGTCTACAGTGTCGCAGAAGAGTAGGACACGACTGAGCAACTAACACCACACATGATCTAGTTAAATAAGCCTTTATGATTTGATACTTAGATAATTCCCAATATTCTTTTTTATAAATAGCATGAGAGGATTTGTGTCTGTGTGTATACAAAATTGTTTTTTCATATCTCTGTTCATTTGTGATGAATTTCTAGAAGTATATTTTGTAAGTCAAAGTGTATCTACATTCTTAAGGCTTTTAACACATATTACCAGAAAAACTGCACCAATTTACTCTCAAAAGGCAAGGCACCAGTTCTGCCTCTACTGTTGAACAGCCAGAAGCACTTGCAAACTCAGTGATCCATCTCGAAATCTCATGGGGTTGGTGGAAAAGATAAAATATTTTATAAGAAAATAACTTGAAAATTTTAAATCCAATTAAAACACACATTGTTATTATTATCAATTTTTTAGACCAGCCAAGATAAACAAAGCATTACCTCTCTCAACAACATATGCCAATGACTTTTAGCCCATTAGAGAGTAAAATCCTTCCCAATTTCCCTCTAAATGCAACCAACACCAAGTACGTTTCGTTCATTCAAAACCATTTACTGAGTACCTTTTATGCATTGAGCTTTGTATTAAGTATGAGGAATATAGAAGAAAAAAACATAAACACAGTTCTTGAGACTGGTCTGGGTGGGTTCAGGAAGAATGATAAATCAAGATTCATAATCAGTGCTTGATGGGGTCCAGTCCTGGTACTCTGTGGACTGTGCATCCCCCACTCTGGGGAGACCCAAGGAAGTCCCTGCCTCAAGACAGGAAAGCTGAAATTGGAGATGAGGAGGCAGCTGGGCTTTCAAGTGAGTGGCCATGTATCAATATTTATTGCTTCTGAAACAGCATGGAGAAATCACATTTTCCCCTCAGCCCCATGCCTACATAGAAAGGGAGCCACTTCAGTGGGGGGAAGACTCTAACAAGCCACGTGATGAAAAGGCTGAGGGCCCCCCCCCCACGCCCGACTCTCACGAGGCATACTTTGAGGAACATGCAATATTTATAATTTCTCTAGAAATCATCCTGGTATTTTAGTAAATGAAACATACAAGCTGAAGAAGAACAACATGGCTTGGGGTTTAGAGCAGAGTAGAAGGAAGATAAAGGGGCAAGTCAAGGCAGCTGGCAGGGAGAGGAACTCTGGAGAGGAAGACGGAAATGTTTCCTAGGGGATTTGGCCAACTGTCTGGACCATGGAATGTGGTTCCTATCTACCCATAGAATCCTTGCTCCTGTTAACCCATGAAGTGACATGAAGCTAAGTGTGATGTCCAGAAGGGTAAGGAGGGAGAAGGAAGATGGCATGGTGGTTTCTCAGCATATAAGTGCTCCTGAAGACTGCTTCTAAGCAGGAAACTCATCTACTGAACTCCACCAGGTATTAAAATGAACATTATCTGCTCCTATTCCCAGACTGACTCACTGGCCCCACTTGAGCTCCGTGTGCTTGGCACTGGCACAGAGCTTGAAGGCAAAGGTGGGGATTATAATGGGTTTCTGAGCAATCAAGGACTTTCAAAAAGGCATTCCAGACATCTAGGTGCAGATCAGACCCTCTGCTGAGGCACTCCCATGAAAAGCATCCATCACTACTTATATTTTGACTTGTAAATAAGTTGGTAATTGACAAAACTGGAGGCATCAGCAAACCAACAAACTTCCCTTCCAAATTATATTTTTCTTGTCATAGTATTAAAATTAATCTCTGTCTCTGAAGCTGAATTGAGAAGCCTAGGATAGGACATCTACCTGACCAGGGATGAAAAAACAAGATCATTATGGATAATATTCCAAGAAGAGTGTTTACAAAGATAAGGAGAAATTAACTAAGTTTTTAGATGCTGACTTCCTAATCTTTTTTTTTTATTCCCCTTGGTAGTCTCAGAGAGAGTTGTCTGGAAGACACACCAACTACATGTTATACAAAAAAAGTGATGTTATTATTGTAAAGCAGTGAGTCAACAGTGATATACTGGGTTCCACCAGGCCAATATCATGGCAGCCAAATATGCAGATATTTGCATCAGTTCAGTTCAGTCACTCAGTCGTGTCCGACTCTTTGCGACCCCATGGACTGCAGCACGCCAGGCCTCCCTGTCCATCACCAACTCCCGGAGCTTGCTCAAACTCATGTCCATTGAGTTGGTGATGCCATCCAACCATCTCATCCTCTGTCATCCCCTTCTCCTACTGCCTTCAGTCTTTCCCAGCATCAGGGTTTTTTCCAATGAGTCAGTTCTTCACATCAGGTGGCCAAAGTATTGGAGCTTCAGCTTCAGCATCAGTCCTTCCAATGAATATTCAGGACTAATTTCCTTTAGGATGGACTGGTTTGATCTCCCTGAAGTCCAAGGGATTCTCAAGAGTCTTCTCCAATACCACAGTACAAAAGCATCAATCCTTCAGCCCTCAGCTTTCTTTATAGTCCAACTCTCACACCCATACATGACTACTGGAAAAACCATAGCTTTGACTAGACAGACCTTTGTTGGCAAAGTAATGTCTCTGCTTTTTAGTATGCTGTCTAGGTTGATCATAGCTTTTCTTCCAAGGAGCAAGCATCTTTTAATTTCTGATTTTAGAGCCCCAAAACATAAAGTCTCTCACTGTTTCCTTTGGTTCCTCATCTATTTGCTATGAAGTGATGGAACCTGATACCTTGATCTTAGTTTTCTGAATGTTGAGTTTTAAGCCAACTTTTTCACCCTCCTCTTTCACTTTCATCAAGAAGCTTTTTAGTTCTCCTTCACTTTCTGTCATATTTGCATAAGCCCACTCTATTTCCATATGAAAATACATTGCACAGAAACCTAGCAAACAATTGGGAGTTAGGTCTACTGTTTGTCAATGCACACTAATTGGGTCGTGGACTTATTAAGAAATCTATGGAGGGATTCTTTTATAATTGACAATAGCACTTTCCTTTCAAGATATTCTGCATATTTTATCTGTTTTTTCTAAGTGCAATTGTCTTACTTTGCACTACAGAAGTGTATCACTAGTTAAGCTCACTTATCCAGCAACTACCTCTCCATTGACTTTGTCACCCATCTTCTCTCCTACATTTCAAATTGCTGAATCTGAACAACTTTTTTGGAGGAATCCATAATGTATCAGAATATATCCCTCAATGATAGGGATCGCCTGTTGATTAATGGGAAGAATGTGTTATAGAGCTCAAGGTCAAGTGCTCTTTCAGTGGATCTGTGAATCAAAATAATAAATTATATATGGCTTTGTAAAAGTAGTCAGTCAGCCATCCAACAGGGGATGTTGAACACCTGTGGACACATATGAATGTGACAGCGTAGTGGGTGGGGTTGAACATGCAGAGGAAGCAAGGCAGAGGTTAGTCCGAGACTTTGATGATGACGTTCAAGACACAGCGGTGACCTTGAGCCAGAGGTCAAAGACTTCTTTCCTATTTACAGCTCTTCTCCTCAGTTAAATATGGTAATTACCATCTAAGCTAAGTTGTGCTTATTGTCTTTGGATTATCCCTGGATAAGTTATGCTATGTAAGACTAGTCATTATAACACCCAACCTCTGTTTGTCTCAGAAGCTTAATGACCAGAAGTTTGTTTCACACCCAAGTCCCAGTCCAATGGGCGTTAGCAGAAGATGCAGGATTCCTCTATCTGTGGGCTGTACTAAGCCCTTAAGAATGAAGTCTCCTATTTCATTTTCCTCTGGGTGGTAATGGATCAGAGAGAGAATATGTGAATATCTTATGAGACCAGGACTAGAAGAGAAGTACATCTGCCCATATCACAGGCCCCAACTCCTTCACTTGACTCTAACTACGGGGGAGTCAATGAATCAAACTTTAACTCCCTGCCCAAAGGAAAAGGAGAAACAAATTCTGGTGAACACTAGAAGCTTTTGCTACTCCTGTGGTGTCCCGCATTCTAACTAACTGAAAAAAGGAAAAAGCAGGAATTAGAGAGGAAAAACGCTTTTGCCACATTCTTAAGAATTTCTTCTTAGACACTGTAACTTCCTCAGATGTGTACACAGCCTGCTGTCAGTGCTCTAAAGAGTCTCCCATCAGGCACTAGGCAAAAACATTTCATCTCTCCAGGCCTTAGTTGCCCAGCGTGTAAAAGGGAAACATTAGATCAAAATCCTTTCAAGTCTTTTGGCCTCTTTTGTATCCAAAATGCCCTGCTTCTAGAACTCCTGCTGTTCATTTCCTCCGGAGACAAATAAACAGGGTGCCAGAGAGGTAATGCTAGTTGATCAACAGTGTATTTTTTATTTTATTTTAACTTCTCACTCCCCAAGCCCACCTTTCTAGAAATTAAAATATACATAGTAGACAAGTTTATTACCAATATGAGTGATTATATTTACGGCAAAGTTGTTTTGTGTCTGGATGAACAGTATATTCACAGACACATATGGAACACATACAGAGATCCCTCTGTGAAAAAACAATCTTGCTTGAACAGTCTGGCAAAACATATGTTCTCCTTCTACTGCTCTTGCCCTTGATTAGTCAGTTCTGCAATGATAACAAAACGGTGTTCCCTCAGTAGCTTACAACATGTTTCCTTTTTGCTCACTCTGCATAAGGACTGTGGCTTAGCTGCAGGTTGGCCATGGCTCTGCTGGGATGGGCTGGACTGAGCTGGCTTATCTGGGCTCCACCTGTTTTCTCATTCTGAAACCCAGATGGAGGAAGGGGGCACCATGTGGAAAACCTGAGAACAAGAGCAGGAAGGCCTCAGTCAATAAATACAGTAGCTTGCAGTTGTATTTAAGGCTTCTGTTCAGATACAATAAAAACAATCACAACCCTTCCCTCTCCGTTGACCAGAGCTTTTCACGTGGTCAAGTCCAAAGTCATAGAGATGAGAAGTGCAACTCCACCCACACACATGGCGTGCAGGTGATGCCTTAAAGAATGACTCACAATGGAAGAGTTGTGAGTTTAGATTTTCTTCAATGACATTGCTGAGGACTATAACCCAGGAGACAGCCTTTCAGGGAGAGAACTCTTCTGAAGACGTACAAGAGGAGAAAGTTTATATATGAATTTTGGCTGGGGAAAATACGTGCAATTCAGCATACAGCTTGCAAAATATTGCTGCTGAAATACACACACTGCTATGTATAAAACAGATAACTAACAAGGACCTACGGTATAGCACAAGGAGCTCTACTCGACATCTTGTAATTACCTATAATGAAAAAGAATCTAAATAAGAATATATATGTTGTTCAGTTGCTTAGTCATGTCCAACTCTTTGTGACCCCATAGACTGCAGCATGCCAGGCTTCCCTGTCCTTCACCATCTCTCGGAAAGCTTGCTCAAACTCATGTGCATTGAGTCGGCGATGCCATCCAACCATCTCACCGTCTGTTGTCCCCTTCTTCTCCTGCCTTCAATCTTTCCCAGCATCAGTGTCTTTCCTGGTGAGTCGGCTGTTTGCATCAGGTGGCCAGAGTATTGGAGTTTCAGCTGCAGCATCACTCCTTCCAATGTATATTCAGGACTGATTTTCTTTAGGATTGATTGGTTTGATCTCCTTGCAGTCCAAGGGACTCTTAAAAGTCTTCTCCAACACCACAGTTCAAAAACATCAATTCTTTGGTGCTTAGACTTCTTTATTGTCCAATGCTCACATCCATACAAGACTACTGGAAAAACCATAGCTTTGACTATATGGACCTTTATTGGCAAAGTAATGTCTCTACTTTGCAATATGCTGTCTAGGTTGTCACTGCTTCCACTGTTTCCCCATCTGTTTGCCATGAAGTGATGGGACTAGATGCCATGATCTTCATTTTTTGAATGTTGAGTCTTAAGCCAGCTTTTTCACTCTCCTCTTTCACTTTCATCAAGAGGCTCTTTAGTTCTTCTTTGCTTTCTGCCATAAGGGTGGTGTCATCTGTATATCTGAGGTTATTACATTTCTTTATCTTTTATATATATAAATATATAATATAATTTTTAAAATTATATATAAAATATATAATTATATAATAATATTATATATATATAAAATCACCTTGCTGTACACCTGAAACTAATACAGCATTGTAAATCAACTATATTTCAATAATAATTGAAAAAAATTACTGCTGGTCATAATGAATGGATATCTCAAGTTGCTCTTCTATGTGTGTGGGAAGATGCAAGAACCTGTATTCATTAAAACCCACCCTGAGCTATACACTAGTGGTAAAGTACCTATCTGCCAGTGCAGGAGACATAAGAGATGTGGGTTTGATCCCCTGTGTTGGGAAGATCTCCTGGAGGAGGGCATGTCAACTTACTCCAGGACTCTTGTGTGGAGAATCTCATGGACAGACGAACTTGGTGGGCTACAGTCCATAGGGTCGCAAATAGTCAGACATGACTGAAGTGACTTAGTGTGCATGCACGTATGAGCCATACATCTAACTGTCCAAGGGGCTGTTTTTCCAAAGCTGACTGCCTCATCCTGTTTTCCATCCTGAATTCTTCTCAAGGTGCACTGTTAGTCATTCACAGACTGTGGCTGGCTACTTCATCTTTGTAGAATTGAGTGCTGAGCAGGCTCTTTGTTCTTCTTCGTTCACACAAGAGTGTGTCCACTGCCAATGGATGGGAGTATAGAACCCTCTGACTGGGAAGGAGCACAGAGGTTGGGACTATAATCCAGTCAGCTCACATCCCCATCACTCCACTGAAATACTAACTGTAACATTTCTAATGGAGAGGAAGCCACTCTACCTTAGTTCTTCTGCTGTGGGAAGTTCTTGGGTGGGAGAGAGTTAGGAGGGAGAAGCAGTCAACAGTGGTGGGATGGAGAATATTTAACAAATATTTGTATAGTCCTCCCTGTAGACTGGGCACTATTTAAGCCCATTACAAATACTAACTCATTGAATCTTCATCATAGCTCTAAGGAAGGTTGATCCTTTCTGTATTCCCATTTTAGAGAGACTATGGCACAGAGAATTTAAGCAAGTAAACTGTGATCACACATCTAGTAACTGACAACAAGATTCCAACTCAGATAATTGGTTCCAAAATCTTTCCTCTTAAATATTCTGAAAGAAAGAGGGATAGGAGGATTCTAGCACCATGGATTAATTGGTTGCTGATATGCTGTGATTTTAGGGGAGCAATGAAACCAGTTCCCTCTGGAATGGACAGACGTAGTTTCAGTAAGATGTGACATGTTTTCCAGAACATACACAGGACTGAACGTTCTGAGACCAATGGGGTTTAAACCACTGTCCTAAGCACTATCGTGCATGATCTCTTCTCTCGCAGATCTTACAGCCTAGTGGAGAAACACACACCATCAACAACAACAACAAATAATAATAATAGGGAAAAATATCATAGGTCAGATGATGGTATATGCTGTAGAGAACAGTGGAGCAAGGCAGGGGATGAGGAAAGTGGAGCAGTGCTGAACAGGGTTTGAAGACTAGTCAACAAAGGTCTTGCTGATAAGGTGTCAGCAAGCAATGGCCTGAAGGAGGTGAGGGAGATAGATATTTAATGAATGAATGAATGAATATTTAAGCATATTCAGTCTTCCCAGTGAGACATCAAACAAGTTATCTTACTCGGCCTTAGCCAGGCTGCCTGGCTCCCTGACATGATTCAAACTGATCTTCCGGTTGAATCCCACACCTCTTCCTGTCATGTGGTTGCTTCTGGCTTCGTCAATGAATCTCCTTCAGGGTGGAAGAGGATACAACCATGATTTTCTCTTTAAATGACTGGGGGTTTAGGGGTTTTTTCTGGGAATATGCAGGGATCGTGTGGTAGCAAATGCTCACCTGTTCTGGGCTGGGAGTGGGAGGAAGGGGACTGATTTGGGCTGTTATTACTAATCTGTGTGGGCCTTCCCAGGTGGGCTACAATCCATAAGGTCACGAAGAGTCAGACACGACTCTGCAGATGTGACTGGCTAAGCACACACGCACGCACTAGTTATGTGCTTGCACATGCACATTACGCAGGACTGAGCATATTTTGACAGGGAAGTGAGCCAGATGTGAAAACAGCTAACAGATTTACTGAGAAATGAGGGAATGGAGGAAATGGGAGTGTGAAGCTTTTGGAAATGTGCAGAGATTAATTCTAACTGATATCAAGAATGCGGAGAGGTGTTTTCCAGCTCTCTAAGAATGAGAGCAATCAGACCAAGAGGAACCAGGACCTTGAAACCAATCAGTCCTCCAAGAAGAACAGGAGAGTGGACGGACAGTGAAAAGAGCAGCCAGAAGGCAGATTGGTGACCAGCTGAGCTGCAAGGAGGCAGTATGTGGGAATTCTGCCAGAAAGATGGTCTGGTCACACACTGTGGATGACTGGGGCCGGCAGAATGTGGGATGCAGGCCAGCCCTAGGAGTCACTGGTCCATTATCTGTGACTCTCCATGCCCACTGATCTGGGCATTGAGCAGAGAATCAGTCTGAAGGGCCTGGTTTTGGGAGAACTAGGGTCTTGACCACTGACCAGGCAGGATCCTGGCACCAGGAATGGAATAGGACCCAATGCAAGCCTTCCCTGGGCTTCTCTCATGGATGGACATTCACCCCAGAACTTCCTGGGAGAGTTCAAGTGGCTCCCCACTGTGGAGAGTCGTGGGCAAGGTGGCCGGGCAGGTCAGGGCATGCTCCAGGCTGAGTGAATAGACCCAGGCTGAAAAGGTTCTATCAGAGAACCCCAGGAGACCATGGGAGGCACACAAACAAGGGTCAAGGTGAGCTGAGTTCTTAGGTTATGGTTACAGGGTTTTTTGTTTGGTTTGATTTTGGTTTCTGTACCCTAGTAAGAAAGCTAACCTGTTAAGCAATTGGAGGTCTTGCTAACCTTAGATTGCAGATGTCAACAGGAAGTAGGAAAATAATAACCCCGCAGCCTCAACTCTCAGGGGCAGCAATGAGGGGAGTCTGACCAGGGCTCTGAGGAGAGCAGGGTTCAGTCAGCACAGACAGGAAGAAAGATGAGAGGAAAGGGAAGAAGGAAGGGAGCTAGGATCCATGATGTCTCCCCCAGACAAAAAGCTGTCTGCAAACTGGCATTAAGCTGGCCTGAAAGTTTTGACTACTCCTAAGCCCTCCTCTTACTTGTGGGGACTCTGAGCCCGGGGAGGTGGCGTTAGGGGTGGGCTGCTTCAGTGCTTAACAACTGCTCTCCCAGGAGAAGGAAAGAAGAAGAAAAAAATTCTGATTTTGCCAATTCCCATCATATAAGTGTGGGAATTTATACAATGGCTGCTCTCTCTGACTGATTTCAAGCTACCAACCTGAAGCCCACTGGCTTACAGCATTTCTGAAAATGTAACAGTTGCTTTCTGGTGTGAACCTCCACCCTTGACAGAGAGTCCCTTAGACCTCATAGCCCTTCTCATAAGAAACACTCAGTTCAGTGCAATCCTTTTAGGAAAGTGCCCTTTCCAGGCCCAGAGGATGGAGGAAGATGCAATCCTATCTCCTAACCAGTATCTGCCTTCCCTAGTCCTTTGTGCTAGAACTGAGGCTTCATAAGGATCATCTAAATGTTTAAATGCCGGTTCTGGTACCAACTGGCAATCAGATAAATAATCCCTGGAGATCTCATGCACAGAGTAATGATTATAGATAACCATGTATTATAACGGAGAAGGTAGTGGCACCCCACTCCGGTACTCTTGTCTGGAAAATCCCGTGGATGGAGGAGCCTGGTGGGCTGCAGTCCATGGGGTCGCTAAGAGTCGGACACAACTGAGCGACTGCACTTTCACTTTTCACTTTCATGCATTGGAGAAGGAAATGGCAACCCACTCCAGTGTTCTTGCCTGGAGAATCCCAGGGATAGAGAAGCCTGGTGGACTGCCGTCTATGGCGTCACACAGTCGTTCACGCCTGAAGTGACTTAGCAGTAGCAGTTTGTATTATAATGTTCAGAGTTCCTAAGAGACTAGATTTTAATCATTCCCATCACAGGAAAGAAATGATTGGTTTGTGGCTTGGTAGAGGTTTCAGCTAATGCTGCGCAATTATGCCATGCCCTGCTAAGTCCCTTCAGTCGTTTCCAACTCTGCAACCCTGTGTACTGCAACCTGCCAGGCTCCTCTGACCTTGGGTTTCTCCAGGCAAGAGTACTGGAGTGGATTGCTGTGCCCTCCTCTAGAGAATCTTCCCAACTCAGGAATCAAACCCACGTCTGTTACTTCTTCTACCTTGGCAGGCAGGTTCTTTACCACTAGTGCCACCTAGGAAGCCTGCTACACAATTATATTCCAATACAATTTTTTAATTTACAAAAGTACCCCTTCCTAGGTCTCACCCTCCAAAAATGTCAACTCATTATACCTGGGATAAGCAGTGGTGCCCAGGAGAGACTCCAGAAGCAGTGCCCAAGAACATCCACTGCTCTTGAAGGACCAGCTCTAGAGTCCAGCAGCACCCTGAATCAGAGCAGGGTTTGGGAACGGGGTGGGGGTTGCTGAAAGAACCCTTTACTAGAAAGAGAGATGCTTTAGATGGCTCAGAACCCGTGGTCCCAAAGTCCTCTGACCTATCCACCAAACCATGGCTGGTTGGGTTCTGTGCACTGGAGCCTCTTGAAGGTAGGGTCCACTGCTCCTTTGCAGCCATCAGAAGTGGAAAGCTTAACAACCTCAGATCGTGGAGCCCAACTGCAGAGTTCCTTTCCCTCCATCCACTGCTTGCTGGCTGCATGACCTTAGACAACTCATGGAGTGTTTCTCGGCCCCAGGTCCTCATCTGTGAAAGGGCCTGGCATGTAGTGCATTCTACATGAGGGTTTGTCAGTTTTATCACCATGCAGTTCTGAGCACACTGGGGGCTTTTAAGATAAGGTTGGTGGTTTAAACCACTTACCCCCATGAACTTCTGTTTCCTCACCCTTTACTTGAGAGCAGTGAAGTAGTGGTGGGAACAATAATAGCTTTCCTGCCCACTGCACAGGACTATTCTAAGAATAAACTAAGACTGTGAGGGGAAAGTGCTTTAAAATCTATAGATCACCATGTAAATGTTTTGTCATTCTGTCTTTGAGGTTGTTAATTTGAGGCAGGACTCCCAGTCTCCTGAGTGGGTTCCCATTTCTTCTGTGCTGCCTGCACTGTGTGATGGTGGGCAGAGCCTCTCTGAGAATTGGTTTCCTCTCCCATCCAGGGGAGCCTCCCAACAGAGGCATAATATGTGTTAGGTGGCATTAGTGGTTCCTGGTCCTGGCTTTATATTAAAATCATCTGGAGGGCTTTGTTAAAATGTCCACGTGCTTGTGGATCCAATTCTGAATCGATCAGAATTTCTTGGTACAAGATGTAGAAGTTGGTCCTTTTAGTAAGCTCCCTTTGTTGTTCAGTTGCTAAGTCATGTCTGACTCTGTGACATCATGGACTGCAGCACACCAGGCTTCCCTGTCCTTCACCATCTGCTGGAGTTTTCTCAAACTCACGTCCATTGAGTCAGTGATACCATCCAACCATCTCATCCTCTGTTGTCCACTCCTGCTTCTTCCCTCGGTCTCTCCCAGCATCAGGGTCCTTTCCAATGAGTCAGCTCTTCGCATCAGGTAGCCAAAGTATCAGAGCTTCAGCTTCAGCATCAGTCCTTCCAATGAGTACTCAAGGTTGATTTCCTTTAGGATTGACGGGTTTGACCTCCTTGCAGTCCAAGGGACTCTCAAGAGTCTTCTGCAGCACCACAGTTCGAAAGTTTCAATTCTTTGGCCCTCAGTCTTCTTTATGGTCCAACTCTCACCTCCATAAATGGCTTCATAGTTCTAATGTGAATCTAATGGCCCCCTACATGGTCCTAATGTGAGTCCTGGATTGAAAACCACTGAAATCTGTGGAACAGCTCTGTAAACTGCAAAACATAGTGTACAATTTGTGGATTTTTGTTGTTGTTGTTGTTAGTTGATGATCTTGTGAGGAACTAGTTCCTCTGAAAGTCGGCCCAAAGGGCATTTTCCACCATCTGCCTGAAGACTGCACTGACTGGGGAGAAGTGAAACTCACTCAGTTCGTGTTCTTGCCTTCAAGCCAAGGAGGCTAAATGAAAACAAGCCTCTCTCAAATCAAAGATCCTGCTGGGATGTTGGGGCCAGTGAGTGGTGTTGGTTTAATTGGATTTGGAAGCCATGCCACCAGCCGTGGGGAAGCATTCAGTATTCTGTTTTATTAAAGTGACTCCTGTGCAAAGGCACATGTATCACCCTGTGCATTTACCCAGTCAGGTTAAGGGCCAGAAGGTCTTTCTATGTGCATCCCCAGATGTGATTCCAACCCCTAACTTGGCTCCAGTTGGCACAGTTGCAATCTCTGCCCATTGTCTGCCTCTTTCAGCACATGGCCATGCCATGCCCCCGACACCCCCTCTGCTTAGATGCCTCTTTACAGACAGAGTCTTCGAGATGTTCTGAGATTCACAAGAGAGGAGGGAGGGGGTGGCTGGAATCAGAGGTGGACATTTTTGACTAGTCTCTCTAATATTTCTAGTAACATCTACACCACCATGATAGTCTAACTAAACTGCTGGGTTCAGCTGGGATGGTCATTTTATATAGAAGTGATTCCCTTATGGAAGGTGCCAGATGTTCCCCACCAAAGGGTATCTCAGGACAAGGGACGAGATGGCCACCTGTTTGAGAAGCAATAAAATGGAAACTTGATCACCGCAGAGATTAAAAAATAATAACAATAATGGGTGACATATGAGCAAGAGTCTGGCTTGGAAAGCTCACAGACTAATGTGTGAGTCTGATTTCTGGGCCATGGACTGATAAACTTCATTGCTGTGGGCACATGTTTGCATTGAACCCAGGAAGAGCTGGAAGCTTCATATCCTCACACCCTTGGGCCAGGGCTGCATCTCCAACATTCAATGTCTGCATTTAAGAGCAGCTGCCATGTGGTCCTGAAAATTTCTTCAGGTTCCCCTGTCAAAGACAGGATGCTAAATTCACTCCAAATCCAGAGTTTGTTAATACTACCACAGGACCACTTCCTCTGTGTGCAGAATTTCCTCCTCTACCTTAGATTCTTGTTCTGCTTTTCCAACTTTAAGGCTTCAGTGATACACTTATTCTACAGATATTGACTGTTGATTTGGACACATTTTACTTTCTTCAGTTACAAAATTACTGCTGACAGTGCCTGCACCCATGAAATTAAAAGATACTTGCTCCTTGGAAGGAAAGCTATGATGAACCTAGACGACATATTAAAAAGCAAAGACATCACTTTGCTGATGACGGTCCATATAGCCAAAGCTATGGTTTTTCCAGTAGTCACGTATGGCTGTGAGAGTTGGACCATAAAGAAGGCTTCAGTCCAGTTCAGTCTCTCAGTCCTCTCTGACTCTTTGCGACCCCATGAATCACAGCACACCAGGCTTCCCTGTCCATCACCAATTCCTGGAGTTCACTCAAATTCATATCCTTTGAGTCGGTGATGCCATCCAGCCATCTCATCCTCTGTCATCCCCTTCTCCTCCTGCCCCCAATCCCTCCCAGCATCAGGGTCTTTTCCAATGAGTCAGCTCTTCGCATGAGGTGGTCAAACTATTGAAGTTTCAGCTTTAGCATCAGTCTTCCAATGAACACCCAGGACTGATCTCCTTTAGGATGGACTGGTTGGACCTCCTTGCAGTCCAAGGGGCTCTCAAGAGTCTTCTCCAACACCACAGTTCAAAAGCATCAATTCTTTGGCACTCAGCTTTCTTCACAGTCCAATTCTCACGTCCATACATGACTACTGGAAAAACCATAGCCTTGACTAGATGGAACTTAGTTGCCAAAGTAGTGTCTCTGCTTTTGAATAAGCTGTCTAGGTTGGTCATAACTTTTCTTCCAAAGAGTAAGCATTTTTTAATTTCATGGCTGTAATCACCATCTGCAGTGATTTTGGAGCCCCAAAAAATAAAGTCTGACACTGTTTCCATTGTTTCCCCATTTATTTCCCATGAAGTAATGGGACCAGATGCCATGATCTTCGTTTTCTGAATGTTGAGCGTTAAGCCAACTTTTTCACTCTCTTCTTTCACTTTCATTAAGAGGCTTTTTAGTTCCTCTTCACTTTCTGCCACAAGGGTGGTGTCATCTGCATATCTGAGATTATTGATATTTCTCCTGGCAATCTTGATTCCAGCTTGTGCTTCTTCCAGCCCAGCATTTCTCATGATGTTCTCTGCATAGAAGTTAAATAAGCAGGGTGACAATATACAGCCTTGACGTACTCCTTTTCCTATTTGGAACCAGTCTGTTGTTCCATGTCCAGTTCTAACTGTTGCTTCCTGACCTGCATATAGGTTTCTCAAGAAGAGGTCATGTGGTCTGGTATTCCCATCTCTTTCAGAGTTTTCCACAGTTTCTTGTGATCCACACAGTCAAAGATTTTGGCATAGTCTTAGCGCCAATAAATTGATGCTTTCAAGTTGTAGGGCTGGAGAAGGCTCTTGAGAGTTCCTTGGACAGCAAGGAGATCAAACCTGTCAATCCTAAAGAAAATCAACCATGTATATTTATTAGAAGGATGGTTTTGAAGCTGAAGCTCCAATATTTTGGCTGCCTGATGCAAAGAGATGACTCATTGGAAAAGACCCTGATGCTGGGAAAGATTGAAGGTAGGAGGAGAAGGGGGCAACAGAGGATGAGATGGTTAGATAGCATCACTGACTCAATGGATGTGAATTGGAACAAACTCTGGGAGATAGTGAAGGACAGGGTAGCCTGGTGTGCTATCGTCAATTCATGGGGTTGCAAAGAGTCAGATACAACTTAGCAACAACAGCAGCAACAACAGAGCTTGTATAATGGCCCTAATCTTGAGCCTGGTATGAAATAAGTAAACCCTCCTGCTGCTTGCTCCTCCCACCCTGAGCAGATTATCTCCTCTGTTTTCCAAACTAAATGTTGGCATTCGATATTAGAAACAAAAGCCAGATTCCTAGAAATCAAAAAGTACTGTGGGGTTCTCACCATGTTCTGTTAGCCTCAGGCCATCAAACAGGTAGAGCTGCAGGCAGGTAAGGAGACCCAGAGTGTAGAGGACCTGACCCAGCAGACCCCAAAGGAAGCAACAAACACAGTTCCTAACATTTCAGACCATGAATGGATGTATTTAAAATTTGCTGCAAGAAATGAGATGGTTTGCATTTTTAGGACAAGACAGGCATTTGAAACTTAATTTGCATTTATAATCAAGATGTATGGCAGGCGGTATCCTAACCATTAAACGTAGAGAACAAAAAGTTGGGAAAGAACATAAAGCAGGTATAAGGTATGTGGGTCTCCTCTGCCATCAGAATCTTGATAAGTCTTAGCAAAATTCAAAGTTTATCAAAAACTGGAAACCTCAAATGTCCATCAAGAGTAGAATGAGGAAATAAATTATGGTCTTTCTTTCAGTGTAATATGAAGATGAATGACGTGAACTAAAAATGAATTTTTAGTAAAACTCCATGTAACAACAAAGCTGAATCATACAACAATGTGAAATGAAAGAAGCCAGACACGCACAGTCAAAATATGCATATTGTATGATTCTGTTTCTATAAAGTCCAAAAGTAAGCAGAACTCATCTTCAGTGTTAGAAGTCAGAAAACTGGTTCCTCTTGGAAACGGTTGGGTAGAGACTGGGAGGAGGCACTGGGGGAATTTCTAGGATGCTATTAGTGTTCTGTTTCTTGACCTGGTTGTAACATAGACGTGTCCATCTTGTGATAATTCATTGAGCAGAATACTTGTGATTTGTGCATTTCACATTTGTGACAGTCCTTCAAGAAATTCAAATCTTGGATGGAACCCTGCTTGTCTGTGGTAATTAAGCTTGCAAGAGTTAGGTAGGTCCTCCAAACCCCTGCCCTCCATGCTAGGCCCATTTCTAGAGTCAGAGGAGCTTAGCCAAAAATCTGAGTAGAACATCAGAGCAACAGTGACAAATGAGGCAAGACAAGGTGGGAACTGTGTTTGCCTCGGAACCATCTGACACCAGGTCTTGGGAACAAGTCCCACAAAAGTGTAGCACTGAGATTTCTGGCATTTGGGTTGGTTCAGGGGCCTGATGAACTAGAATATGCAGATAGAGTCTACCTAGGGTAGAGAGTAAAAGCTCAGGTCTGTTATTTTTAACTCTCAGGAGACCCTCCTCCCCCAGCCTTCTCTCCTATGAAATGCTCTCCCTGCTGTGGGCAGTGGAATCTGCCCAAGCTATGGGACCATGGCTCTGATTTTGCATCAGGGAGAGTGGGTCTTGTTTCTCAGAAGAGCAAGTGGCCAGGGCAAAAACTGCCAGACTGGGGACTTCCCAGTTGGTCCAGTGGTTAAGAATCTGCCTTCCAATGCAGAGGATGAAGGTTCCATCCCTGATTAGGGAACTAAGATCCCCTGTGCTGCAGGGCAACTAAGCCCATGCACCCAAATAAATAAACATTAAGGAAGAAAAAACTGCCAGACTGCTTTCTCAAGTTTTGCCCTGTGTAGATGAGACTTGGCTTAATGGGAAAGGTGAAGAAGGGGAGCTTTCCAGGCTTAGCATTGATGCACAAAATGAGAAGAAAGGGGAGGGTGGCATTCTACCACAGTGGGACATACACTGTGACAATGGATATTAGGTAACGGGTGGAACATAAAGATAGTAGAATCTTTAAGGATTTGGAAGCAAGGAAGCCAAAGCAGTTTGTCATGGGCAAGGCATGAGGGTGCTGACTTGCTACAGACCTGCTTTTCCGTTTTCATTCTTGAATTTTTAAACCACAGTCACACTCAGAGAGCTATTGAGGAATGAGGCCAAGATCATTGTCCTCTGGTGGCGGTATGAGGTTCACTTTTTCCTAGTTGAACTGCCAACATTTGGAGCCATTTACCACTATAACCATCACTGCAAGCAGTCTGTGGACACTCTGGATGTTCCAGCCCAAGTTGGAGTGAATAATCTTGATCAAGATCCTGCTTGCAATGGGGAAGTGAACTCAAACAATAAAGTTTTATTTAAGTTACTTACACTTTTTCATTGAAGTATAGTTGGTTTACAAATGTGTTCATTTCTGGTATGCAACAAAGTGATTCAGATTTTAGATCTGAATATAATATCTGATCCAAACATTCAAGTATTTTTGAGGGGGTTCTCTTCCATTATAGGTTATTATATGATATTTAATATAGTTCCCTGTACTGTATAATAAGACCTTGTTGTTTATTTTATATATAGGAATGTATATCTGTTTATCCCAAACAGTTAATTTATCCCTTTCCCACTCACTTTCCCCTTCAGTAACCGTAAGTTTGTTTTCTATGTCTGTGAGCCTATTTCTGTTCTGTAAATATGTTCATTTGTATCATCTTTTAGATTCCACATGTAAATAATATCATATGCTATTTGTCTTTCTTTCTCTGACTTACTTCATTTAGTATGAGAATCTCTAGGTCCATCCATGTTACTGCAAATGGCATTATTTCAGTCGTTTTTATGGCTGAGTAATATTCCATCGTGTATATATACCAGATCTTCTTTGTCTATTCATCTGTCCATGGACACTTAGATTGCTTGCATGTCTTGTCTATTGAATATAGTGTTACAGTGACATTCGGGTATATGTATCTTAGATAAATGCCAAGGAGTGAGATTGCTGAATCATATGGTAACTCTGTTTTTAGTATGAGACAAAATTTATCCCCAGCCTAGTGTTCACCATTCATAAAAAAATGGTCCATGCACAGTGGGAGATGTGCCTAGTGCAGGAAGAGACCGCAGTAGGTGATCAGGTTAACATTCAGCATAGCACCCGTAGAAGTGGGAAGTTGGGATTATCTTTCTCTCTGAAGGTTTATTTACTCCAGCACTGTGTTTGCCCTGCTGGAGAGTAAGATGCAGAGTAAATTGGGAATCATTATTGAAACATAGTAATGGGACCGCAATGAGAATATCCAGTTCCCAGACACAGCGGTTTCAAGAAAGCAGAAAGTACACATGGCTACTTACCAGATTCCAGGATATCTTAGGAATAAAATGCTTCCTGAAAGCACTTTTATTGGAAAATGTTATTTAGAAGAGTTTCAAGTTTATTTTAGAACTTTTTCAGTCAGTGGGTAGCACACCCATCCCCAGGCCAAGCTGAGATCACAAGATGTGCAGGACAAAGAACTCTTTCAGGCCTCAGTGGACCCAGTGAAACTGGATTAGGGTGAACAGTGTTTAAGATCCTCAGAGGCAGGCATGGCCACTCTGCTGTCTCTCTGCTTCATAATTTCTCAACTTCTACCCTTTCCGCTGCTTTCTTATTCCTGTTCCATTTTCCAGTTTCAATCCCCAACATAAAACGCTGAACCTGTATCGTCACTGAGAATTCTATTTCCGAGTATGTCTCAAGGGGCATGATAGCAGGTGGAAAGAACTTCAAGAAGTTGTTTGTTAGGTGATGTCTGGCTGGCAGATGGAGATCCACCCTCTGACCAGGAGGAGTTGGCAAAGCCTGGTCTTTTCAAGGCTCATCAAGCAGCATTCAGTATTTTCCAACATCCCTGGATGGGCAGCCTTGCTCCTGCATGCCCTTCCCCCAATTTAAAAAAAAAAAAAGTAAAATTTAAAAGGAAAAAGTAAGTCATGGGCTTCCAAGAATTTATACTTACTTCATCAAATCTATTGTTTTCCAAGAGTTGTTTGGAGTCCAAAAAGGCTAATGAGTCTTTTCCAAATGTCTTTCAAAATCCTTTCTTCTTAAAAGGACATTTAGAGGCTTTGAAAATTGTTCCAAGGGTAAAAATAATATTAATAATAAATTTCTCAAAACTCTCAACCCCTGTAGGTTCAAAATTTGCTTAATCCTTCAAATGCAAAGGACTTTGAATTGTTACTGGGAATTGTCATTTTTTGTTTATGAGGCTTTTCCAAAGGGTAAGAGTCATCACATGGAAGTCCACTAGAGTTCACTACATGGCTCACAGCCTTGCCCATGACCCGGGACACTTCCAGAGTCTTCTGAAGCAGAACCTTCAAGAGAGCCTTCCCCCTCTTTCTTGGTGGCATCCATGGGGCCAGGTGGGAGTTAAACTGAAAGCATCAACTTTTCAGCCTGCCTTATTTTTGGCTAGTAGATCAAAGTCCTCCCAGAACAGTTCTATTGTAGGGCATGCAATCTGTATCACATAAAACAGGTGATCTATTATTGGGTGGCTTCACTGGTGGCTCAGACAGTAAAGAATTCACCTGCAATGCAGGAGACAAGGTTCCAACCCTGGGTCAGGAAGATCCCCTGGAGAAGGGAATGGCTACCCACTCCAGTATTCTTGCCTGAGAAATCCCGTGAACAGAGGAGCCTGGCAAGCTACAGTCCATGGGGTTTCAGAGTCAGATACAACTGAGCAACTAACCCTGTGGGGTGCAAAGAGAACAATTTTTCCTTAGGGTGTGTGCAAAGGAGTCCTTTGTGCTCAGCTGACCTTGAACGTTGTCTTCGGATGACCTCTGGTGGTGGAATTTTTCCCAGCATATGCACAGCTATGTTTCTGAGCCAAGCTATCCTTGTTACATTTTCCTACATTCCTTTCCTCCTGTTTTGTTATTCACATTCAGCAAGGAGCAAGAATCAGTTGCAAACACTCAGAATAAAGTGGTGCATGTGCCTCACCAGACTTTTGGTGTTTCAAAAAGTTGCCTGTGCCTTCTCTTTTAGTGAACCTCTGATATATTTCCTGTAGAAAGAGCAAGGAGCCAACATGAAGGAAAATGCAGCATCCAGAGTGCTTTTCATTCTGCTACTTTTTCTCTACGCCAGCCTTCTGAATGGTAAGTAAGAGACTGTCCTGTTCTCTTTCACTTCCTGGGCTATTTGCACAAGAGGAGGAGAGAATCCATCCCAGTCCTTTTGCAACACAGTTACAGGAAATGAAAATGTCCATGGCATTTGCTTCTCTTCAATTATTTACAATATTATGGGGATTAAAATGAAGGCAAACATTAATGCAAAAGACTGGATGCAGTTAATGCCACATCCTGGCACCATGCTCTGACTTCCATCCTCATTCTGGGAGTGCAGAGAAACAACCCTGCCAGGGACATATCACAATTTCAGTCCAGGTTCTGTCCCTTACTGGCTGTGCAACCTTGAGCCAGTTAACTTAGTTCCCGGGATTTACACACTTTCAAAGTGAGGATAATGACGTTTCCTCCACCTCAGATGAAAAGTTGTGTGAGAAAAATCTTTGAAAACCTGTTAAGAGATCTAAGGGGATTGCTGTTACATGGTGGAAAACAGGAACACTCAACTCTGCTATGCGGGAAATGAAATTCACAAGTAGGCTAGCACATGCGAGCCTATGTGTGTACATTTCAGTGTGTCTACCCCAGTCTATTTGTAAGTGTGTATACTTGTGTATATCTCTGTATCTATTAGCTTCCCTGTACATACCTGGTGGAAAATGCTCCTCTGTGTGTACCTATATGCATACCCATTTGTGGGTGCATATTTCTGCATATGTATCTATGTGTGGACCAGTATCTACTTCTGTTAGTATGCAGCTGCGTATATTGTTCCTCTGTGATCTGAGGGTGTGTTTCTGATATGAGCTCTTCTGTCTGAGCACGTGTGTGTTGGGGGTGGGGAGTACCTCTGTGGTTGTCCCTGTGTTTGTGTGCATTTTACAGGGAAAGTGAGACCGTCCATTCACTGTAATCATCTCTTCTAAAGTGGGTGAAAGAAACATTTGACTAATTACATTTCACAGCTTTACCTTCCTCTCCTGAGTTTTCTCGAGGTACTGTTAATAACCAGTGAAATGTGAGAGAGAGAAGCTTTCAGAAAGAGAAAAAGGAATGTGGAGATTGGTACAATCCATATGGAAACTTTAAGTATTCAACTAAGCCCCAAATAATCAACAGTTGCCTTAATTGGCTTCTAAATATGCTCATTATTGAGCTGTAAACTTCGTGTGTTTTTAAAATATAAGCTTTTCCTTCTACCTCACACACTCCTCCCTAGCCACAAGAAAAATCAAACAAAAAATCACCTCACCCTGTGAAATTTTCCTGAAGAAATATTCCCTAGAGGTCAAGCAATGTTCCAAAATGGGCAGAGCTAAGCCCAGACTGGCTGGCATGAACGGTTTTCAGGGGATCTAGGAGCTGGCTGGGCTCCAGCTGACTCAGCCCGGAGACCTTGGCCCAGCCTTGTATCCCATCATCCCATTCCATTCAGTTCTTTCTGGCCAGTTTTGCCTAGTGTCCTCCTTCCCACCCATGTCCTCCTTCCCACCCATGTCCTCCTCTGAACTTGTTCTTCCTGATGCTGCTTTGCTAGCAGTTATAGCTCAGAAGCCAGCCTGAGGGATGAAGGACCAGTGTGGTGGAAAACAGACAAGCCCCCAAGGTTCAAGGATCGCCTCCTGGAAGCGCCCCTCTCTGCTCTAGATTTCCTGAATGAAACACCACGTGGGGTTACATGGCTGGGGATACGGGGACTCTTTCCCTTCCTAGACCTGACAGATAAGGAACAGAAGAGGGGCTTCGGTGGCTAAGCAACTCAAAAACTCCATCCACATTGGGTTTTCCACATCACCTTTTTCAGCCCCACTAGCTTCCAGCTGGGACTAGGTAATGATGGTAGCTCCTAACCAGGAGAACAGCTACCCACTCAGCCACCTCTAGGAGCTCCCATGCCTCCTACCCCCAAAAAGAGCCAAGAATTACAAAAGAACCCTTTGCCATCTCACCACATAAAGACCCAGGGAGAGAGGGGAAAATATATACAAAAAGGGGACTGAAAACCCAGCTTCAGAAGTGGAGACAGGGAGGATGGGAGCCACACTATGAGACTGAATCATAGGTCAATGCTGAACAGAATCAAGGAAGAGTGAAGCAGAAAAGGAAGGGATGGGAGAAGATGGGGGGAGAAGCAGCTAGAGGGGGAGCATGGGTGGCACAGTGAAAGAGCAAAAGAGCAGAGAATTGGGTTCACTATGTGGGAGTGGCAGAAAGATGAGGGTCAGTGAGCAGAAGACAGAGGTCCAGGGAGCATCAGATCAGCAAATGATCACAGGATGCTTGTGTCTCAAGGCGAATTCTTTTTAAATGATCACCTTGGTGCTGTGGACACATATCTGCTCCACAGACACCTTGGGATTCTGGAAGGGCCAGATCCTGCTCAATCCATGTGTATCCCTTGCACCCTTGCTGCTCACCATTGGTGAAATGTTACAGTTAGTCACCGATCCTGGGTTGCTGGTATCTGCATCTCACAGTACGTGCACACACACTCACATACACACACACCCCATCACAAAGCTCTCTCTCTCTCTGAATCCTGCCAACTTCAGGGCAGCCCACAGAAGAATGTTGCAGGATGCTGACATCTTGGCACTTCTGAGTCCTACCTCCCACCCCTAGGCCTACTCTCCTTGAGACCTCATCACTGGCCTGGCCCCATCTACCTGCTTCTGTCACCAAAAGAATGGTCAAAGATTTGAACGGACCTTAATGTTGACTCCAGTACCTTCTGACAGCAGAATGGTCACAGAGTTGAATGGACCTTAATATTGACTCCAGTACCTTCTTTTTCTAGGACAGTCACCTCCTGAAAAACCCAAGCTTATTAAATGTCGGTCTCCTGGAAAGGAAACGTTCACCTGCTGGTGGGAGCCCGGGGCAGATGGAGGACTTCCTACCAATTACACACTGACTTACCACAAGGAAGGGTAAAATGTTCTCTTCTCTCCTAGCAAAACAAACCCCACATGGGTATCCTCGCCCTCCAGGCCATAGGACCACTGACCCTGGGTTAATTTCTGTGCTTCCCTGAATGGGCACTAATAACCTCCCACTACTGGGGGCAGGGACTCTAACGTCCACGTCCACATCCTCCTCCTAATGTCCCAGCCGGGCTCCCTCGTGTCCATAAACTCCACCACCAACGAGGTGACACCAATCCATCCGTGTTACCGTCGCCTGTCGTAAGCTTGAGTTGTACCCCAAAGTCACATGTAAGTGTTTCCCAAGTTAATTTTGGGTGCTTATCTATCAACCTTGTGCCAGTTGTCATTTTTTTTATAATCATTGCTTTTGCAATCTGAGAGTATTTTTATGTAATCCTTGACAACTGCGGTACATTAGCTGTTTGAACTTGTTTCACATACAAGAAAATAACAAGCCCTACAAGGAAAGGAAGATGAAGTTTTTCCTTAGGAAATCCAAGGACCCATGATCTCCCAGATTGGGTACTGGGAGCTAAAAAATTGCAGTGCAAACTCAACAGGGCCATCTCTGGGCAAGGAGTTCGTCACAGTTACAGTGAGACCCTCCTGGAAATCCAGGGATGGCTGTATATCCTTCCCAGTGAAGAAAACATTTATTTAAGGAACAGCTGGCCTGCCTCCCAGTGACTGCACTTAGTGGTACACAAACCTGACATCCCCTGTGAGACCCCAAGGGGTGTCAGACACACAGCCCTCAGGAGCTCAAAGCAGCAGCATGGTGAAACAAGCCTGCTCACCTGTGTGACAAGTCTCGCGTGGAGCCCCCAGGTCTAAATGTGAGCAGCCTGAGGAGCCTCTGGGACCTGAAGTACCTCCTTTCAGAGTCAGTCTCCTCTGTGGCTACCTGAGTGTAATTGGAAATATACTGCAGTTTGTATCCCTTCAGCTTTTTTAGTCACATGTAATTCAACACATTTGTGCAATAACTGCTGCCTTGGGCATGCCCGCCTCCACACCACCCTGGTTTGTATGATGCAAGAGAAAGTCCTGAGATGACCCAATGGTAATTTCCTGAGGATGGCGGTGCCTTGGCCACGGAAAACTCAAGTGTATATTGGCAGGGGGCGTATAGTACAAAGTCCACAACAATCTGTAGACAGGAAGGGTTGGTGAGAAACAGAGTCACTGGGGCTCTGATGTGACTCCTCCCCCCCTTCTCCAGCTCTTCCTCCCTGAGTCACTCCTTGCTGACATGGACAGGGTCGAGAAGCTTGGGGAACCCTTCTCCAGCTCTGTTTTTTGCCTGTCCCTCCAAATTCAGTTATATTGACATACTAGGCTCTTTACACCACTTTTTTAAAAAAAACTAGACTCTTTATACCACCTTCTTGGTGGTGGTAGTTTAGTTGCTAAGTTATGTCTGACTCTTGTGACCCCATAGACTATAACCCACCAGGCTCCTCTGTCCATGGGATTCTCCAGGCAAGAATACTGGAGTGGGTTGCCATTTCCTTCTCCAGGGGATCTTCCTGACCCAGGGATCAAGCCCATGTCTCCTGTATTGCAGGCAGATTCTTTACCACTGAGCCAGCAAGGAAGCTCCATACCACTTTCTTACTGACTCCTAATATGTTACTTGTTGCAGAGAAACACTCATCCATGAATGTCCAGACTACAAAACCGGGGGCCCCAACTCCTGCTACTTTAGCAAGAAGTACACCTCCATATGGAAGATGTATGTCATCACAGTAAGCGCCATCAACCAGATGGGAATCAGTTCCTCAGATCCACTTTATGTGGATGTGACTTACATAGGTAAGGGGATGTGTGACAGGTGAGGAATGTGTTAATTTGATATGAATCTACCGAGAGTTAAACTCAGTTTAAGTCTCCTTGTCTTAGGGATGGATCCCCGAAAGGAAAGATGAAAAAATTCACAATATCCTCACCAACTGAGTGTTTTAAACCCATTTGTATTCTTGCCAGTAGGACAGTAAAGATCCTTGTGCCTTGCCTTGACCCTTCTTCCCCTTCCCTTGCACCCAGCAGCAATGTTCTATTTAGCTTCCGTTGTCAGTCCTTCTCTCCAGCCCACCCCCTGCAACCAATGTCCCCTTCCCCCTTGGCAAGCTGGGGTCTCCTTTCTGAGATTTCTCTCCCTGAAACACACTGCTTCGTGGAGTAGCAACTCTTAGAAGACATTCATCTGCTTCTCCACCCACAGGAATTTCTCCAGCTACTTTGCCCCAAATTCAGTTCTCAATATGCATATGTTCCTCAGCAACTGGAGTATTCTTCTCAAAATAAACTATACTTGGGGAGTAAATAGTGCTACTTGAACAGAAGGCTGAAATGCAAGATCACAACCATGAGGTTTGGAGAACACATGAGTAAAGTAAAACAAAAATCTGTCCAAGAGCTGCTTCTTGCTTTGCATGAGCAACACTGAGCTTCAGGGCGATGAGGCATAACTGCAGTGGCCTCTGTGGTTTGGTTGTTGTTGTTGAGTCTCTCAGTCGTGTCCGACTCTTTGTGACCCCACGGACTGTATCACACCAGGCTTCCCTGTCCTTCACTATCTCCTGGAGTTTGCTCAAACTCATGTCCATTGAGTCGGTGATGCCATCCAACCATCTCATCATCTGTTGCCCACTTCTGCTCCTGCCCTCAGTCTCTCCCACATCGGGATCTTTTCCAATGAGTTGGCTCTTCACATCAGGTGGCCAAATTATTGGAGCTTCAGCTTCAGCATCAGTCCTTCCAGTGAATATTCATGGTTGATTTCCTTTAGGATTGACTGATTTGATCTCCTGATAGTCCAAGGGACTCTCAACAGTCTTCTCTAGTACCAAAGTTCAAGGGCATCAATTCTTCTGCTTTTGGTTGAGTAGCAATGACAAAGGGAATCTTAGGACAAGAGATGGCTTGGCCAGGACTGGATTCAGCCTTCCTATTAGGTTGCCTAAGGAGTAGTTAATTAGGTTCAAGGTCACCAAAGTCTTCCTGACTTACCTAGCACCAACAGACAAAGAAAATCAGGCTAAGGCTCTCAAGTATTGGGCTATATATCATCCTATTGGCATGTTATCAGTGGTTGATCCTTAAAAACTAGAAAAGCGTCTAACATCAGCTCGTACGCATTTCAATACTGTCTCTTCCCCCCATCCAGCAAGTGATTACAGTGAGCCTGGGGGTGGAAATAGAATTTAATCTTAGCTTAAGAAAATCAAAAAGTACCACTTACAAATAGGAATAAAATAAATTCCATTCATATCAATAGACTTAAGACATGAAGCCTTTAAAAAGCTAAACGCCAAATAATTCCATTTCCTTAGGCTGTTTCTTATTTTTTTACTGAAGTGTAATTGCTTTACAGGGAGAAGGCAATGGCACCCCGCTCCAGTACTCTTGCCTGGAAAATCCCATGCTTTACAGCGGTGTGCTAGTTTCTGCTGAGTGAATCAGCAATAATTATACATGTATCTCCCGCATCTTGAGCCTCCTCCCACCCCCACCCCACCTCTCTGCATCATCACCGAGCACCGAGCCAAGCTCTCCCACTGGCTATGTTTTACACATGGTGGTGTGTCTCTCTCAATTTGTCCTACCCTCTCCTTACCCCGCTGTGTTCACAAGCCCATTCTCTATGTCTGCATCCCTATTCCTGCCCTGAAAAGAGGTTCACCAGCACCATTTTTCTAGATTCTATATATTTGTATTAATGTTCAGTATTTGCTTTCCTTTTCTCTACAGATTCTAGATTCACCCACATCACTACGAGTGATGCAATTTCATTCTTTTTCATGGCTGAGTAATATCCCATTGTAAATATGTATAACCTCTTTATCCATTCATCTGCTGATGAACATTTATGTTGCTTCTGTGTACTGGCTTCAGTGAACCTTGGGGTACCTGTACCTTTTTGAATTATGGTTTTCTCAGGGTATATGCCTGGTAGTGGAATTGCTCAGTCATACACTAGCTCTATTTTTAATTTTTTTTTCACAGGCTCTTTTTAAAATTGCCTTGCCATCAAATAATCTGCCCTAAAATATTTAATATTTGAGGTCAAAACAGTGAGCAAAAGAAGTTCTGTAATGTACTGAGGCGGCTGCTATGAGGAAATTTGCATGCATGCTCAGTCATGTCTGACTCTTTGTGACTCCGTGAACTGCAAAACACCAGGTTTCCTTCACTATCTCCCAGAATTTGCTCAAATTCATATCCATTGAGTAGGTGATGCCATTCAACCATCTCATTTTCTGTCACCTGCTTCTCCTCCTGTCCTCAATCTTTCCCAGCATCAAGGTCTTCCAATTAGTCTGCTCTTTGCATCAGGTGGCTACAGTATCGGAGATTCAGCTTAGCATCAGTCTTCCAATAAATTTGTTGTTGTTCAGTTGCTCAGTAGTGTCCAACTGTTTGCAACCCCATGAACGTAGCCTGCCTGGTTTCTCTGTCCTTCACCATCTGCTGGAGCTTGATCAAACTCTTCTCCATTGAGTCCATGATGCCATCTAACCATCTCATCCTCTGTTATCCCCTTCTCCTCCTGCCTTCAATCTTTCCCAGCATCAGGGTCTTTTCCAGTGAGTCAGTTCTTCTCATCACATAGCCAAAGAATTAGAGCTTCAGCTTCAACATTATCCTCCCAATGAATATTCAGGATTGATTTCCTTTAGAATTGACTGATTTGATCTCCTTGCAGTCCAAAGGACTCTCAAGAATCTTCTCCAAAAATATTCAAAAGCATCAATTCAAAAGTTCAAAAGCATCAATTCTTAGGCGCTCAGCCTTTTTATGGTCCAGCACTCACATCCACACATGACTACTAGAAAAACTTTTTCCACTGCTGTGGCCACTGCTGAGTTTTCCCAATTTGCTGGCATATTGAGTGAAGCATTTTCAAAGCATCATCTTCCAGGATTTGAAATAGCTCAACTGGAATTCCATCACCTCCACTAACTTTGTTTGTAGGGATGCTTCCTAAGGCCCACTTGACTTCACATTCCAGGATGTCTGGCTCTAGGTGAGTGTTCACACCATCATGGTTATCTGAGTCTTTAAGATCTTTCACATCTCTCCTTGCTATTCTTTGGAACTCTGCATTCAGATGGGTTCAGTTCAGTTCAGTCACTCAGTCATGTCTGATTCTTTGTGACCGCATGGACTGCAACATGCCAGACCTCCCTGTCCATCACCAACTCCCAAAGTTTACTCAAACTCATGTCCGTTGAGTCCATGATGCCATCCAACCATCTCATCCTCTGTCGTCCCCTTCTCCTCCTGCCTTCAATCTTTCCCAACATCAGAGTCAGATGGGTATATCTTTCCTTTTCTCCTTCCTCTCACTTCTCATCTCTTCTTTTCTCAACTATTTGTAAGGCCCCCTCAGACAACCATTTTGCATTTTTACCTTTCCTTTTCTTCAGGATGGTTTTGATCACCGCCTCCTGTACAGTGTTACAAATCTCTGTCCATAGTTCTTCAGGCTCTTCATCTATCAGAGCTAATCCTTGAATCTATTTCTCACTTCCACTGTTAAATTATAAAGGATTTATTTAGGACATATCTGAATGGCCTAGTGGTTTTCACTACTTTCTTCAATTTAAGTCTGAATTTAGTAATAAGGAGTTCATGATCTGAGCCACAATCAGCTCCCGGTCTTGTTTTGCTGACTACATAGAGCTTATCCATCTTCAGCTGCAAAGAATATAATCAACCTGATTTTGGTGTTGACCATCTGGTGATGTCCATGTCTAGAGTCTTCTCCTGTGTTGTTGGAAAAGGATGTTTACTATGATGAGTGTGTTCTCTTGACAAAACTCTGTTAACCTTTGCCCTGCTTCATTCCATATTCCAAGGCCAAACTTGCCAGTTATTCCAGGTGTTTCTTGACTTCCTACTTTTGCATTCCAGTCTCCTATGATGAAAAGGACATCTTTTGGGGATGTTAGTTCTGGAAGCTCTTGTAGGTCTTCATAGAGCCATTCAACTTCAGCTTCTTTGGCATTAGTATTTGGGGCATAAATTTGGATTACTGTGATATTGAATGGTTTGCCTCAGAAATGAAGAGAGATCATTCTGTCATTTTTGAGATTGCATCCAAGTACTGCATTTCAGACTCTTTTGTTGACTATGAGGGTTACTCCATTTCTTCTAAGAGATTCTTACCCACAGTAGTAGATATAATGGTCATCTGATTTAAATTCACCCATTCCAATCTATTTTAGTTCACTGATTCTTAAAATGTTGATGTTCACTCTTGCCATCTTCTGTTTGACCAGTTCCAATTTACTTTGACTCATGGACCTAACATTCCAGGTCCCTATGCAATATTTCTCTTCACAGTATTGAACTTTACTTTCATCACCAGACACATCCACAGCTAGTCATTGTTTCCACTTTGGCTCAGCCTCTTCATTCCTTCTGGAGCTATTTCTCTGCTCTTCTCCAGTAGCATATTGGGCACCTAGCAACCTGGGGAGTTTGTCTTTCAGTATCATGTCTTTGCCTTTTCACACTCTTCATGGGAATAGTAAGGATTGATTTCCCTTAGGATTGACTAATTTGATCTCTGTACTATTCAAGGGAATCTCAAGAGTCTTCTTCAGAACCACAGTTCAAAAGCATCAATTCTTCAGCCTTCTTCTCACATCCACACATGACTACTAGAAAAACCATAGCTTTGACTGTAAGGACCTCTGTTGGCAAAGTAATGCCTCTGCTTTTTATATGCTGTCTAATTTGGCATAGCTTGTCTTCCAAGGAGCAAGTGTCTTTTAATTTCATGGCTGAAGTCACCATCTGCAGTGATTTTTGAGCCCAAGAAAATAAAGTCTCTCACTGTTTCCATTGTTCCCCATCTATTTGCCATGAAGTGATGGGACCAGATGCCTTGATCTTCGTTTTTTTGAATGTTGAGTTTTAAGCCAGCTTTTTCACTCTCCTCTTTCACCTTCATCAAGAGGCTCTTTAGTTCCTCTTCACTTTCTGCCATTAGGATAGTGTCGTCTACATATTTGAGGTTATTGATATTTCTCCCAGCAATCTTGATTCCAGCTGAAGCTTGATCTAGCCCGGCATTTCACATAATGTGTTCATTTGAAAAGACCCTGATGCTGGGAAAGATTTAGGGCAGGAGGAGAAGGAGACAACAGAGGATGAGATAGTTGGATGGCATTACTAACTCAATGGATATGAATTTAAGTAAACTCCAGGAATTGGTGATGGACAGGGAGGCCTGGCATGCTGCAGTTCATGGGGTCTCAAAGAGTCAGACACAACTGAGCGACTGAACTGAACTGAACTCTACATTTAAGTTAAATAAGCAAGGTGACAATATACAGCCTTGACGTACTCCTTTCCTAATTTGGAATCAGTCTGTTGTTCCATGTTCTAACTGTTGCTTCTTGACCTGCATACAGGTTTCTCAGGAGGCAGATAAAATTTTCTGGTATTCCCATCACTTAAGAATTTTCCACAGTTTGTTGTGATTCACATGGTCAAAGGCTTTAGCATAGTCAGTGAAGCAGATCTTTTCAAAATTATTAAAGAAGTGTTCTTAGAATTCTCATTAACCCTGCTGCTTACAGCATTGGTGAGGGGCCACAGAAGTTCATTGACAACTTACATTTAACCGCAGTAAAGTCTATAAGCTTGAACCTCATCAAGTGATAACCTGCAGTACAGAATATTGGTACATATCTCAGAAATATTTAAGTCTGCTGAAAACACTTGAAAGCAATGATTCTCAACTAGGTGCTCTTTTGCCTCGCACAGGATTTTTGGCAATAGCAGGAAATATTTTTGATTGTTGCAACACAGAGAGGGAAGATATCTAATGGAGGAGAACCCAGGGATGATGCTAACATCCTACAGTGTTCAGAACAGCCCCTACCACAAAGAATTTTCTTGTCCAAAATATACATAATGCTGAGGTTGAGAAAGTTTGCTTTCAAGGATTCATCTTGAACATTTTACTTGCACTTTTATACAAAGATGTTTTGATCAGAGGCATTTCTCAATCTTGTGTTCAGCTTAAAACTTATAATAACTGATGTTTATTTAGTAAATCCAGATAAAACCATCTTTCTTAGGTATTTCTGTAGTAATCTACAAGGATTAGGATTAGCGGCAAATTTTCTCAAGTTCATTTTTCAGAAAGGTTACAATGCCAAGTCCACTAGAGTTACACTCACTCTTCTCTCACCTGGAATTGAGATTGATTTGAGGAGGTAAGAAATGAATGGAGAAAATGTGACTGGCCAGCGAGACTGAAATTAGGGTAAGGCAACCCAGCACCCTAGGCCCGTCACTCTTTTAAATTAATCTTAGTCAAGTATAGTTAATTTAGAATGTTGTGTTCATTTCTGCTGGACAGCAAAGTGATTCAGGGTGCTGGTTTGCCTTACTGTAATTTCAGTCTTGATGGCCAGTGTTATATATATATACACACACACACAGTTTTCTAATATTCTTTTCCATTATAGTTTGTCACAGGATATTGTATGTAGTTCCGTGTGCTATACGCTAGGACCTTGCTGCTTATCCATTCAATATGAGTTTGCATCTGCTCACCCCAAACTCCCAATGCATCCATCCCTCACTCTTTTTCCCCCTTGCCAACCACAAGTCTGTTCTCCATGTCTATGATTCTGTTTTGTAGATAAGTTCACCTGTGTCATATTTTAGATTCCACATACAAGTGATATCAAATGATGTTTGTCTTTTTCTTTCTAACTTACTTCAGTTAGTATGATAAGCTTTAGGTCCATTCATGTTGCTACAAATGGCATTATTTCATTCTTTTTTAATGGGTGAGTAGTATTCCATTGAGTGTGTGTGTGTGTGTGTGTGTGTGTATGTGTGTGTTTATGCTGTGCTTAGTCGCTCAGTCATGTCCAACTCTTTGCGACCCCATGGACTGTACCCACCAGCTCCTCTGTCCATGGGATTCTCCAGGCAAGAATGCTGGAGTGGGTTGCCATTTACTTCTCTCTCTCTCTCTCTCTCTCTATATATATATATATATATGTGTGTGTGTGTGTGTGTGTGTGTGTTTACATAAATTTATACATATTTATTTTGCATTTATTTATATTTTATATAAATTTATATCTTTATATAATATATATGTATATAAATTTATACATATATAATCACATCTTCTTTACCCATTTATCTGTCAATGGACATTTAGGTTGCTTTTATGTCTTGACTATTGTGAATACTGCTGCTATGAATATAGAAGTGTATGTATCTTTTTGAATTATAGTTTTATCTGGATATATGCCCAGAGTAGAATTGCTAAATCATATGACAATTCTATTTTTAGATTTTTGAGGCACCTCCATGCTGTTTTCCATAGTGACTGGCACCAACTTACATTCCCACCAACAGTGTAGGAGGGTTCCCTTTTTGCCATACTCTCTCCAGCATTTGTTATTTATAGATTTTTTAAATTATGGCCATTCTGACTGGTGTGAGGTGATACCTCATTGTAGTTTTATTTGCATTCCTCTAATAGTTACTGATGTTGAGCATCTTTTCATGTGCCTCTTGGTCATCTGTATGTCTTCTTCAGAGAAATGTCTATTTAGGTCTTTTGCCCATTTTTCAATTGGTTTTTGTTTTTGTTTTTCTTATTAAGTTGTATTAGTTGTTTGTATATGATAGAAATTAAGCCCTTGTTGGTTACACCATTTGCAAATATTTTCTCCCATTCTGTAGGTTGTCTTTTCAATTTGTTTATGGAACCCTTTGCTTTGCAAAAGCTTGTAGGTTTGATTAGGTCTCATTTGTTTAGTTTTGCTTTTATTTTTATTTTCTTGGTACACGCTAGTGGTAAAGAACCCACCTGCCAATGCAGGTTAGATGTAAGAGACTCGGGTTGAATCCCTGGGTCAGGAAGATCCCCTGAAGGAGGGCATGGCAACCCACTCCAGTATTCGTACCAAGAGAATTCAAAGGACAGAGAAGCCTGGAGGGCTGCAGTCCATAGTGTCTCACAGAGTTGGACACACCTAAAGTAACTTAGCATGCATGCATGCAGACTGACCTAAGAAAGCTTTGATATGATTTACATCAGAGAATGTTTTGCCTATGTTCTCTTCTAAGAGTTTTATGGTGTCTGTCTTATATTTAAGTCTTTAAGCCATTTTGAGTTTATTTTTGTGTATGGTGCAAGGGAGTGTTCTAACTTCATTAATTTACATGCAGCTGTCCAGCTTTTCAGAATGTGGTCCACTGGAGAAGGGAATGGCAAACCACTTCAGTATTCTTGCCTTGAAAACCCCATGAACAGTATGAAAAGGCAAAATGATAGGATACTGAAAGAGGAACTCCCCAGGTCAGTAGGTGCCCAATATGCTACTGGAGATCAGTGGAGAAATAACTCCAGAAAGAATGAAAGGATGGAGCCAAAGCAAAAACAATACACAGCTCTGGATGTGACTGGTGATAGAAGCAAGGTCCAATGCTGTAAAGAACAATATTGCATAGGAACCTGGAATGTCAGGTCCATGAATCAAGGCAAATTGGAAGTGGTCAAACAAGAGATGGCAAGAGTGAACGTCGACATTCTAGGAATCAGCAAACTAACATGGACTGGAATGGGTGAATTTAACTCAGATGACCATTATATCTACTACTGTGGGCAGGAATCCCTCAGAAGAAGTGGAGTAGCCATCACAGTCAACAAAAGAATCTGAAATGCAGTAGTTGGATGCAATCTCAAAATGACGGAATGATCTCTGTTCGTCTCCAAAGCAAACCATTCAATATCACAGTAATCCAAGTCTATGCCCCAACCAGTACTGCTGAAGGAGCTGAAGTTGAACAGGTCTATGAAGACCTACAAGACTTCTTAGAACTAACACCCAAAAAAGATGTCCTTTTCATTATAGGAGACTGGAATGCAAAAGTAGGAAGTTAAGAAACACCTGGAGTAACAGCCAAATTTGGCCGTGGAATGCAGAATGAAGCAAGGCAAAGACTAATAGAGTTTTGCAAAGAAAATGCACTGGTCATAGCAAACAGCCTCTTCCAACAACACAAGAGAAGACTCTACACGTGGATATCACCAGATGGTCAACACCAAAATCAGATTGATTATATTCTTTGCAGCCAAGGATGGAGAAGCTCTATACAGTCAACAAAAACAAGACCAGGAGCTGACTGTGGCTCAGATCATGAACTCATTATTACCAAATTCAGACTGAAATTGAAGAAAGTAGGGAAAACCACTGGACCATTCAGGTATGACCTAAATCAAATCCCTTATGATTATACAGTGGAAGTGAGAAATAGATTTAAGGGCCTAGATCTGATAGATAGAGTGCCTGATGAACTATGGAATGAGGTTCGTGACATTGTAGAGGAGACAGGGATCAAGACCATCCCCATGGAAAAGAAATGCAAAAAGGCAAAATGGCTGTCTGGGGAGGGCTTACAAATAGCTGTGGAAAGAAGAGAAGTGAAAAGCAGAGGAGAAAAGGAAAGATATAAGCATCTGGATGCAGAGTTTCAAAGAATAGCAAGAAGAGATAAGAAAGCCTTCTTCAGCGATCAATGCAAAGAAATAGAGGAAAAGAACAGAATGGGAAGGACTAGAGATCTCTTCAAGAAAATTAGAGATACCAAGGGAACATTTCAGGCAAAGATGGGCTCAATAAGGGACAGAAATGGTATGGGCCTAACAGAAGCAGAAGATATTAAGAAGAGATGGCAAGAATACACAGAAGAACTGTACAAAAAAGAGATTCATGACCCAGATAATCACGATGGTGTGATCACTCATCTAGAGCCAGACATCCTGGAATGTGAAGTCAAGTGGGCCTTAGAAAGCATCACTACGAACAAAGCTAGTGGAGGTGATGGAATTCCAGCTGAGCTATTTCAAATCCTGAAAGATGATGCTGTGAAAGTGCTGCACTCAATATGCCAGCAAATTTGGAAAACTCAGCAGTGGCCACAGAAAACTCAGCAGTGGCCACAAGACTGGAAAATGTCAGTTTTCATTCTAATCCCAAAGAAAGGCTATGCCAAAGAATGTTCAAACTACTGCACAATTGCACTCATCTCACATGCTAGTAAAGTAATGCTCAAAATTCTGCAAGCCAGGCTTCAGCAATACATGAACCATGAACTTCCTGATATTCAAGATGGTTTTAGAAAAGGCAGAGGAACCAGAGATCAAATTGCCAACATCTGCTGGATCCTGGAAAAAGCAAGAGAGTTCCAGAAAAACATCTATTTCTGCTTTATTGACTATGCCAAAGCCTTTGACTGTGTGGATCACAATAAACTGTGGAAAACTCTGAAAGAGATGGGAGTACCAGACCACATGACCTACCTCTTGAGAAATCTGTATGCAAGTGAGGAAGCAACAGTTAGAACTGGACATGGAACAACAGACTGGTTCCAAATAGGAAAAGGAGTACGTCAAGGCTGTATATTGTCACCCTGCTTATTTAACTTCTATGCAGAGTACATCATGAGAAACGCTGGACTGGAAGAAACACAAGCTAGAATCAAGAGGGCTGGGAGAAATAGCAATAACCTCAGATATGCAGATGACACCACCCTTATGGCAGAAAGTGAAGAGGAACTAAAAATCCTCTTGATGAAAGTGAAAGAGGAGAGTGAAAAATTTGGCTTAAAGCTCAACAATCAGAAAACGAAGATCATGACATCTGGTCCCATCACTTCATGGGAAATGGATGGGGAAACATCGGAAACAGTGTCAGACTTTATTTTTTGGGGCTCCAAAATCACTGCAGATGGTGATTGCAGCCATGAAATTAAAGGATACTTACTCCTTGGAAGAAAAGTTATGACCAACCTAGATAGCATATTCAAAAGCAGAGACATTACTTTGCCAACTAAGGTCTGTCTAGTCAAGGCTATGGTTTTTCCAGTAGTCATGTATGGATGTGAGAATTGGACTGTGAACAAGGCTGAGCACTGAGGAATTGATGCTTTTGAACTGTGTTGTTGGAGAAGACTCTTGAGAGTCCCTTGGACTGCAAGGAGATCCAACCAGTCCATTCTGAAGGAGATCAGCCCTGGGTGTTCTTTGGAAAGAATGATGCTAAAGCTGAAACTCCAGTACTTTGGCCACCTCATGCAAAGAGTTGACTCATTGGAAAAGACTCTGATGCTGGGAGGGATTGGGGGCAGGAGGAGAAGGGGCCGACGGAGGATGAGATGGCTGAATGGCATCACTGACTCGATGGACGTGAGTCTGAGTGAACTCTGGGAGATGGTGATGGACAGGGAGGCCTGATGTGCTGCAGTCCATGGGGTCGCAAAGAGTCGGACACAACTGAGTGACTGAACTGAACTGACCTGTGCAGCTTTTCCAGTACCACCTCCTGCAGAAATTGTTTTTTCTCCATTGTTCATTCTTGCCTCCCTTGTCAAACATTAATTGATCGTGGGTGTGTGGATTTATTTCTGAGCTCTCTCTTCTGGTCCATTGATGTGTATGTCTGTTTTTGTGCCAAGACAATGCTGGTTTCATTACTGTAGCTCTTTAGTATTTTCTGAAGTCTGGGAGAGTCATGCCTCCACCTTTTTTCCTTTTCCTCAGAATTGCTTGGGCAATTTTATAGTCCTTTTGGCTTTTATAGTTCTATATAAACTTTAGGATTATTTGTTCTACTTATGTGAAAAGTCTCAAGGGTAATTTGATAAGGATTACATTAAATCTGTAGATTGCTTTGGCTAGTATGGCCTAGGCACTGCAGTCTTAAGGAGGAACTCACAGACCTGCACTTGAAGAAACCAGGGTGTAAGTGCCTCCTTCATTTTTTATTTTATTGTGGTAAAATACCTATAACATAGAGCTCACTGTTTTAACCATTTTAAAGTGTGCCATTCAGTAGTATTAGTTCATTCACAATGTTATGCAACAATCACCACAATCTAGTTCCAGAACTCTTTCATCACTCAAACTAAAAGCTTCCTACCCATTCAGCAGTTTCTCTGGATTCCCCTCCATGGCCCTAGCCCCAGAGCAACTACTAATATGCATTATGTCTCTATAGATTTGTCTATTCTGAATATTTCATATACATGGAATCATATACTATTTGGCCCTTTGTGTCTGGCATCTTTCACTAAGCATTATGTTCTCAAGGTTCATCTGTGTTGTAGCTGTATCAAGACTTTCTTCCTTTTGGCTGAATAATGGAACATTATAAGGATATCATTTATCCATTCATCAGTTGATGGACATTTGGGTTGCTTCACCTATTGGCTCTTGTAAATAGTACTGTTATGAACATTCATAAATGAGTTCTTGTTCTAACACCTGCTATCAGTTTTTCTGGGTATATATTTAGGAGTGACATTGCTGGGTGACATGATAATTTCATGTTTAACTTTTTGAGCACCTGTCAGACTTTTCCACAGTGGCTACTCCATGTTACATTCCCACCGGCAATGTATGAAGGTTCCAAAGTCTCCAACATTCTTGCCAACACTTGTTAATTTTCATTTTTTCAATCCTAGCCATTCTAGTGGGTATGAAGTGATGTGCCATTGCGGTTTTGATTTGTGTTTCCTGAATGACTAATGACTTTGAGCACCAACAGGTGCTTCTTGGCTATTTTTGCCACCTTAAATGTGTACCCTATGTGACTCACTTGCTTCAGCCTAATCTCAACTCTGCTGATCAGCACCTGACATCAAATACAAAGTGGCTCATAAACATGGAGGGAAAAGGTAGACAGATCTGCCTCTTAAGTCTTATAGTTCTGGATTCAAATATCCCTATTTGACTAAAGATGGAGTTTCTTTCATATCTGCAGTTGAACCAGAGCCTCCTATGAACCTGACTTTGGAATTAAAACATCCAGAAGATAGAAAACCATATCTATGGATCAAATGGTCTCCACCCACCCTGACTGATGTAAAATCTGGTTGGTTCAGTATCCAGTATGAAATTCGATTAAAACCTGAGAAAGCAACTGACTGGGAGGTGAGTCAGTTGGAAACTTTTGGAAGGAACTGTGTCCTTTGGCAAAGATGAAGACCCCAACTGAGAACCGGTCATGCCTCCTGATTATTAGGCTGGCATGTTTTCTTCCTAATACTGATGTGATCCTCACATATGTGGAAAGGCTTTCTCCCTACATCCATCCATCTCCCTGCATCTCCTGGGATGGATGGGGACTCAAAATCATAGCTCTCCCAGGACTAGATCCTTGCAATTGAACAGCCTTTTCTGCAAGGTTTCCAACCCACCTCTCTCAGGATATCTTAGATCGAAACGTCTATGAGAGTTCTTAAGTGTCACTAAGTTGGAGGAAAAAAATCTCAATGTAATCAGTCCATGGTTAATGGCTTTTTTATTTACTTTTAAATTCTTCATTGTAAAGAAATAGTAAAATAAATTATAGACATTATAATAATCTATTCTTAAATATTTTAGTTGCTGTTGTTATTTAGTCACTAAGTTGTGTCTGACTCTTTTGCAACCTCATGGACTGTAACCTACCAGGCGCCTCTGCCCATGGTATTTTCCAAGCAAGAATACTGGAGTGTGTTGCCATTTCTTTCTCCAGGAGATCTTCCCAACCTAGGGATTGAACCCACATCTCCTGCATTGGCAGGCAGATTCTTTACCACTAAGCCACCAGTGAAGGGATATTTCCAAACATAGCCAAAAATAATATGATCACATGTAGAAAATTAATTGAAATTAATTGAAAATTAATTGAAATTCATTAATATCATCTTTTGTAATTATTTAATATCATTTAATGGCTAGTCCACATTTTAATTCCCCCAACTACTTCAAAAATATTTCAGTAGCTAGTTTGTCTTAACCAGAATCCACTTCAAGATCACATACTGGCTGACTCATGTACCTATTCAATCTCAACGTGCTAAGGAGACCAAGCCACTTGTCTCAAAGAATGTCCCACCTTCTGCATCTGTCTGATTAGTTCTTTATAAGGTCAAGGTCATTTAGCCAGTTTCTCTGTCCGCACATTTCCTGTAATCAGACATTAAAAGACTTGATTAGATTCCAGTTGAACAATTTTTGGTGAGGAAATTTCAGAGGTGATGTTATATGCTTCACATTGCATCATATCAGGAGACAAACCCATTCTGGTCAACCTACCGTAAATGATGCTAAAACTGGTTGCTGGACTGGGGAGGTCACATCCTGATCCCTTGATTGTAAAGTCATGTTTGATTTATGCACAACTGCTTCAGTGTTCATAAATGCCCAGTTCTCTTTCACCTAGGGGCTTCACACCCATGAATAATCCTTGAGTCAATTATTTTATTAGGTTTGGAAAATAACAAATTTCCAATTTTGTTAAGTAGGCATCCTCTATAATGTAGAATTCAGAAGGTAAGGTGTAGGGAGCAGTATATTTGTCTTTCTGAAATAGTGTTCCAAATGGAAAAGTAGAAAACCTGTTGTTTTTTGTGTGAGCAGTGTTTAACAGGAGGAAGCGATGGGTGGAGAGGGTGAAATGGTATGAGCAGGGTATGTACTGTGATCATCTGGCCTGACTTCTTTGTTAATGTATCTCCTAAAGGAAAAGTTTCTTCATAACACAAGTCAGAGTGACTTCTGTTTTCCTTGGCCCTCCCTAGACTCATTTTGCTCCAAAGCTGACTCAGCTTAAGATTTTCAACTTATATCCAGGACAGAAATACCTTGTGCAGATTCGCTGCAAGCCAGACCATGGATACTGGAGTGAGTGGAGCCCAGAGAGCTCCATCCAGATACCTAATGGTAAGTGTCTTGAAATTCCCCAAGGAGAAGGGAATTCTGCCTGCAATCTGCCATTGTTTTATTGCTAAATATTTTTAAATGGAATGGGTTTAGTAAACTTGTATGTTGTAACTACTAACAAAGAAACTATTTTGAGTCTTAAGCCGAAGAATGAGTAGAGGTGGATTTATCATCTCTCCACTCAATACAGAGACGTCTGGAAGTATAGCATCTTTCCCTGGGCCACTGTGAGTGAGGATCAGTTTCTATTAGTAGGATAGGATACATCTGCAGACATGAGCTTGGAGTGTCTCCAAGGGCTTGATGGTCAATTATTCTGCCCTCCACATCTGCCCAATCCCTATCATTCAAGGTCATCATCTAGAATTTGCAAGATGCTATCCCACCTGACTGCAAGGAGATCCAACCAATCCATTCTAAGGAAGATCAGTCCTGGGTGTTCTTTGGAAGGAATGATGCTAAAGCTGAAACTCCAGTTCTTTGGCCACCTCATGCGAAGAGATGACTCATTGGAAAAGACTCTGATGCTGGGAGGGATTGGGGGCAGGAGGAAAAGGGGACGACAGAGGAAGAGATGGCTGGATGGCATCACCGACTTGATGGACATGAGTTTAAGTGAACTCCAGAAGTTGGTGATGGACAGGGAGGCCTGGTGTGCTGCAATTCATGGGGTCACGAGTCAGACACGACTGAGTGACTGAACTGAACTGAACTGAACTGATCCCACCTGAAAGGCATGTACTGATTTTCAGTCCTTGATGACAATTACATGTTTATCTCATTCAAGGAACAGTGTGTAGAAGGCATCCAATTCTTCAAGTGCCATTAAACGTAGTGGCTGGTTTTCTACAAAGGAATGGTTCATCTTTCATTTCTAAAGTACTTTACAAAGTCTTTACCTTGTTTGGTCCTCCCAACCATCTCAGGTATTCAGAAAGAATAGAATTGCCATTAGCAACTGCAAGAGAGGAAACTGAAGCTCAGTGGAGTTAGAAGTCTTGCCCAGAACCACATGGCAAAGCCTAGCTCTTGTGACTACTGGCCTGACCAAAATATCAGGGTTTGCACTGGCATAGTGAACATAGCACTGAACTACAGGCCATAAGACTGTGTATCCAGTCCTAGCTCTTCCTAAATAAAAGCACAGGGTCTAGAAGCAGAAGGCCTGGGTTCAAATCCCAGATGGCAACTTTATGACTACCTGCCTCTGAATATACCACTCCTTGAGTCTCAGTTCCTCATCTTTACATACAGCAATGTATGCAAAGCAATGTATGTAAAGAGCTTAACATCATATGGCTTTTACTAGGAACTTAATAAATGTTAGCTTGTTGTTATTTTTACTGTAACTGACCATGTCCTCATGGATTTCCTCTGCAAGTATCACCTAAAATGATATTTTAAAGCACTTTGAAATTTTTAAAATACTGTAAAATATATGCTGCATATTAAAATTTAATAATATTGGGGGGAAAAGTAAATCCATCATTAACACTACTCTGTTTGGATTGCTCTTCAAATCAAAAAAGGTATAGAGGGGCAAGGGACTTATGTTCAAAAGTCTCATTTCTTTGTTTGTTTTAAACAATGCTGTGTGTGATCAGAGCTTTCTGGCTGTTTGTTTTTAGACTTCCCAGTGAAGGATACAAGCATGTGGATCTTTGTGGGCGTCCTTTCTGCTGTCATCTGTTTGATTATGGTCTGGGCAGTGGCTTTGAAGGGCTATAGGTATTTCACTCTACCCTCCTCTCAGTCATGGTTGTCAGGGATAATGGCCAAAAAAGACAATATAGAAATGATAGAAACCTACAGATTATTCAAGCACCTCGTTTTAGCCATTAGTGGCCTGTGTTTACCATGAAAAAGCTTTTATCAGTGCTAGCAAAAGTACAATAGACTCATTTGAAGCTGATGTTCTTTCCATCAAATGGAGGCTGACAGTTGCGAAATAGTAGAATCTGCCAAGAGTAGCAAACAATCCACTAGTCATTTCAGAATCAGTCAGAGTTAACTAGCCAGAGTTCATTTCAATGTCGGCCTTTGTGGCTCAGATGGTAAAGAATCTGCCTGCAATGCAGGAGACCCAGGTTCAGTCCCATAATTGGGAAGATCCCCTGGAGAAGGAAGTGGCTACCCACTCCAGTATTCTTCCCTGGAGAATTCCATGAACAGAAGAGCCTGGCAGGCTACAGTCCATGGGGTCACAAAGAGTCAGACACTACTCTTTGTCAAACACTTAACACTCTATAGTTATTCATTGTTGTCACCTTAGTAGTTTCATGTAGCCTCAGAACTCCTAACTTCTACCTACCATAGTCCATGTAGCGGCCATTTGGAGATAAGGCTAATCTTTCAAAAATTACAAAGTGGTAATATGTACCATTTCTCTTATCTCATAAATCATTTTATAGCATGGTGACCTGTATCCTCCCACCAGTTCCAGGGCCAAAAATAAAAGGATTTGATATTCATCTGCTGGAGGTAAGTGCCAGGGTGGAGACTGTCTTGTGACTTGCCGCTGTGTACTTGTCATCTTTACACATGTGCACACCAACCCCATCAGTGCAGTCTGGCTAGCTTGGCCATCCATGGCTGGTTGTCCCTCCCTTTCAGCAGGGGTGTTCACAGAAAGATGTGAGAGGCATGAGGGTAATTACTGTCAGTAAGCGTCAGAGGGCAATGAAAGAAAGCCAAGAAAACATCAGCACAGAGGAATGCTTGTTAGGTTTATCAGATCTGTTCATAAGCTCTGTCATAAACATTTTATGCAAATAATCAGTTGAGAAAGTGGGTGAATATCTGATGAATACAAAAGAGTGACCTTCCACCAGCCCTTCTTCCGTCAGACTTTGGTGTAAGCTCTCACTTGAATGTTCTCTACATAAGGCCATAGTAACAGCATATCTTACTGCAATTTTTTGCTCAGTTTGGAGTGCTCAGCTAACACTGGCTCAGTACAAGGGAGCTGGTATTTGCCAGAGCCCATTTAGACAGATTCAAGTGGGAATTAAATTTAAGTGTTTCGAATAAAAAGAGGGGTTAGAACATTTTACATTTCTCTGCAGGTTGAAGTACATATTAATAGTTTCGATTTGACCTTCAGCTTAACATGGAGGTATATAAAAGCAGTTACTTACTCATTATGTCACTTGACATCAGCCTCTGTGAGGCCAAAAGCACAAGATTGTGAAAAGTCAGTCCCAGGGAATTTATTCTGATGGAGTTCACTTTGATTGCAGATATCACAGCCTTCTCGCCTTGTGTCTGTGTTTTAATAGAAGGGCAAGTCCGAAGAACTTCTGAGAGCTCTGGAAAGCCAAGACTTCCTTCCCACTTCTGACTGCGAGGATTTGCTGATGGAATTCATAGAGGTAGATGACAGTGAGGACCAACACCTGATGCCACACCCCTCCAAAGAACACATGGAGCAAGGCGTGAAGCCCATGCACCTGGATCCTGACACTGACTCTGGCCGGGGCAGCTGTGACAGCCCTTCACTCTTGTCTGAAAAGTGTGATGAACCTCAGGCCTATCCCTCCAAGTTCCACATTCCGGAGGGCCCTGAGAAGCTGGAGAATCCCGAAACAAATCTTACATGTCTTCAGGCCCCTCAGAGCACAAACGGGGAAGGCAAAATCCCCTATTTTCTGGCCAACGGACCCAAATCTTCCACATGGCCTTTCCCGCAGCCCCCCAGCCTGTACAGCCCCAGATATTCTTACCACAACATTGCTGACGTGTGTGAGCTGGCCCTGGGCATGGCAGGCACCACAGCCACTCTGCTGGACCAAACAGACCAACATGCTTTTACACCCTCAAAAACCATTGAGACTGGCGGGGAAGGAAAGGCAGCCAAACAGAGGGAGTCAGAAGCCTACAGTTCCGAGCCTGACCAAGACATGGCATGGCCACTGCTCCAAGACAAAACCCCCTTGTTCTCTGCTAAACCCTTGGAATATGTGGAGATCCACAAGGTCAGCCAAGATGGAGTGCTAGCTCTGTTCCCAAAACAAAATGAGAAGGTTGACGCCCCTGAAACCAGCAAGGAGTACTCAAAGGTGTCCCGGGTGACGGATAGCAACATCCTGGTGTTGATACCGGATCTGCAAGCGCAAAACCTGACTCTGTTAGAAGAATCAGCCAAGAAGGCCCCGCCAGCCCTGCCATAGAATCCAGCCAAGGCCGACCTGGCTGTCTCCCCCACAACCCCAGGCAACTGCAGACTCCAGTTGGGTTGGGGACTGGGTCCCGCAGGTTTTATGCACTCTTGCAGTGAGAGTTATGGAAGGATGGGTTGAATTGTGATTTTCCTTCAGGTAACATTACAGAGTACGTGGAATGCACTCTACCAGAGAGGGCTCAAGAACAGGATTAGAATGACACTACCCAACTCCCAGTTCACTCTTCATTCTCTATTTTCAACCAGTTGCCTCTTTTTCCAACAGCTGATTCCAGAACAAATCATTCCATCTTGTGTGATTTGTAGATTTACTTTTTTGCTATTAGTTATCAGATTATATGTTCAATGATATAAAAGCACATTGCCTAGTATTCTTGAGAGACAGTGCCAATAGGTATATTCTCTGGAAAAGGCCTTCATGGTTTCATATGTGACAGAGGGGTATAAGTCAGTCAAAATTGTTTACCATGAGAAGATGGTAGATAGGAGAGAAATGCCATGAAAACCACTCTTGAAGACCAGTTGCTTAACCTTTGCACTCCTCTTTCATTTTATTAGGATTAACCAAATACAATGCACTTAAAAAGTTTCATTCTAGAACACCTGACAAATTGTTTCCATCTGTTCCTATTACCTTAATGACACATGGCCAATATGCAAGTAAACAGGATGCCTCCAGTTTTTCCTTAAAATAGTTTGAATTTATTAAGCATGGATTTTACCCTTAAATTGTATTTCATTCTGAAACTTCTAGAGAATAGGGTTTGAGAAAGTGATATTTTCTTACACAGGAGGCAAATGAGTTTCATGTGGTGAATCTTTCTAAAATGTTTTCCTCTTTCATTTCAGCATGATAGATAATTTATTACACACCCTAGTCTTCTGTTAGTGGAAAAAAAAAAAAGTCCCAAAAGACTAACTTTAATTTAAAATATAATCATAGCAGGATGCTCACAGAAGTACTGCCTTACTGTATATACAAAGTCTACTTTAATATAAACCCGTAGGTTTAACAATGTATTTTTGAAGACTATTTTTCTATCACTTAAGTAAAATAAAAGACTATTTTCTATCTTCCCAGTACAGCCTGTTTACGTATTCAGCAGGTATAGTATTTATATGAGGTTATAATGAGTATTTTCAGTACACGGTGATATATACAGTCCCTGTTTGTGGAATAAAATGCCATACCAAGCCAAAGCCCACTGAGGAATAGGAAGTGGATGACAAAATTCGATTTCCAGCACAGTGTAGTTTAGTTTTTCTGATTCTTTTTATCTCCAGGATACTTTAAACAGCAATCAAGAAACTAGAGATTTAGGACTCTCCACAGACTGAAAATACTTCTCTTGTAATTTAGGGCCACTCTGGGGGTTCTGCTCTTGGGGCGAAAATTTTCACTTCTCTGTGAAATTTTTGCTTCTCTGGGTGAAAATTTATAAAGATGAAAAAGGAGAGTAGAAACATCTAATATACTGCCTTAGAGAGAGGGTTGTTGTTTTGTTTTTCTGAGCAATCTTGGGCAAATCCATTTGTGTGTTCACTTCTTAAGCTGGAACACAAAGAATCTGAGCTCCCTCTGTGAGTTAAATATTCCAGCCCAATAAGTCCATGTCGACAGAAACGGGACTCAGAGGTTGGCTGATGTGTGAAAGTGAACACACTGCCCGAGCTTCCAGAAATGCAAAAGTAACATGTCTGAGGCTCTATTCTTCTAATACACACCCAACTGGTTAAGAGTGAGGGAGCTGTTGGGGAAGATTGTCCAAGTTTATTCAGTCCCCTAGATCCCTGCTACTCAAAATACAGTCTGAGGACCAGCCACACCCGCATCTATGGGCACTGCTTGAAAATGCAGAATCTCTACCCTCCCCACCCCCACCCACCAGAATCTGCATTTTGCTAAGATCCCCAGATGATTCAAGTGCACAGTGAAGTCTGAGAAGCATTGCCCTAGCAGATCATTTCCACTAAAGCTGATTTTAGTGCCTGGAGTAGTTCTTTCCTGGAAAGTACAGGTCGAATCTGTTTGACTTGCAGTGAACAGTACTGTCATAAAAAGGTATCATTTTTTAAAATCTATTAGTGGTTTGGGATTCACATAATGGAAGAAAATGATCTGCAAAAGCACATATAACTTCTAAGAGGGTCAGGGAGTATACCCCACCTTGAGAAGCATTGACCAAAGACTCGGCCCTTCAAAGCCAGCACAGACCAAATCGTTCTCAGAATAGTCCCATCTCCTCCAAGGCGTGTATGAACCACTCTGATAGTATGAGAATTCAAAAATAGTCTTTTGATGTATAATTTGGCATGTATGAAAAAAACTGTCACGGCTGAAGACTCAAACTAAATTCTTAAAAAAAACACCAATTAGTAAGTAGATTACTGTCAATCGTTAACTAAAGCCAAGGCTATAATTCTCAGTCACTCAGCACTCTTTAATGAATTGTGGGGTTGTTTTTTTTTTCATGGTCTAGTCTATTTTCTATCAAGGAGTCCTCTAGTTGAGTGGAAGTATGTAAATTAAGGGTCAGGAGACCCAGCTTCTAGTGCTAATTATGTTAGCTTAGCTCAACTCCCTTCTCTGGGTCTCAGTTTGCTCTGAATGAAATGCTAGGTCAAATAATCTATAATGTCCTTTTAAACTGTGAATCCTTAATTTCATGATTCACTCAATAATGTCCAGCAAAGATGATTAACCAATGCCTTGTATCATAATTAAGCTAACAAATAATTGCCCTTCATCATAGAAACACGTCCTCTTCAGTGATGTGCTCATTTTGTTTCACTTTTTTTTTTCTTTTTTTTAGTTGGAGGACAGTTGCTCTACAATATTGTGTTGGCCTCTGCCATACATCTACATGAATCAGCCACAGGTTTAAATCATCAGTGCCAATTAATCTTAACATATTGTTCATGCATTTTACAAATCACGTAGATATAGAATCATAGTCTAAGATAATGTGCAAATATGTGTATAGAGGGAAGCAGAGATTTTTTTAAAAGACATTGAAAGAGGCTTTTAGGGACAAAATGCCTTTCTTATACTAGGCTGCTGATTCTGGTTTGCGCTTTTGCTGTTGTTGTTGTAGTTGTCTTCTTATGGATTATGAGCCACCATTGCACAGTTGATGTTAAAAGCCTCAAGCTCTGATTTGTAAAAAGTCATATTTTTATAAATAAACACTTCAAGCTACAAAGCACATGGAAATAGGATAGCCAGTGGGTGATTTATGGACGCTTATAACTCAAAGAGCAAAATCTTCTCTAGTCAGTTTAGCAAAGAGCAAAATCTTCTCTAGTCAGTTTACAAGGCAGCTCAGATGAGCACAAGTCATAATCAGTCACGTCACTGACATGTAACTGACTCTGCATTCTCCTAAGTGCCTAAGGCCAATCCCAACTGGTTTGGTCCAAAGTTGGTCAATCCCTTACCATCTGTACAAGATGAAGGAGTTTGACTCTGTCTTAGAGTGACCCAGCTGAAAGGGAGAATCTGATGAGCAGGCAGAGGCACCTGAGCTCCAGGGTGCAGCTTAGCTGGGGAAGGTCTGTCCCCCAACCTTCTCCAGGCTGCCTGCTTCTGCCCATCACTTTCAAAAAGATGTGATCCAGCCAGTTGTAATTTTGTTATCTCTTTAGAGTAGATATGAAAGAATCAGATTTGTACACATTTTACAAAGTGCCTTTTTTTTTTTTTTTCTAAAGTTTTCTTTTCACAAGAAAAGTGTATTGTTTGGACAGTAAATTTTACATTTTAAGTAAATGAATGAAAAAGCCAGAAAGGAATCATTAAATGATCTAAGGTCCAATCAGCAACCGTTGAGTGGATTTTAATTTATTGTTTAATTAAATTAGCACACAGCTGATGTGAATAGTGTAACTTATTCTGATAAGAAATTGACTCTGGCTAAGATTTTGGAATAAGTCTGCCACCCTGTTACTTGAGACTCTCAATTTAAAAACACATTAAATGCACTTTCAATGGCTTTGAATTGCATGCCAGGGCCTGAAAAGGGCAACACGTGTACCATGGAACTTGGCACACATGCAGAAAGACATAAAAGCCTCTGAATTATGGTCTGTGAGATTGCTGATGTAGATTTGCCATTGATGAAAGCCTCTAGTGAACCAATTTCTTTTTCTGCCTTTTCAGCCCATGCATCATTAACATAGTTGCTAGGGTAGTGGGCTGAGCACTCAATTTCCGGCTGTCAGTAAACAGGCTGTGTGATTTTAGCAAGTCCTTTAAAGGACTAGCTAAAACCAGCTAATCTCTGGTTCCCTCATCTGTTAAATGACTGGCTTGGCCTAAGATGTTTCTAAGACCCCTTCTGGCTCTAACAGTCTTTGATGTACATGATCTGAGTAAAATCCAGGGTTTCAGTAAATGGCCCAGGGACAGTGCAGGAGAATATTGCTGATGATCCCTTAGCCTAAAGCAGTGGACAGTGTGGCTGTAACAATGCTGAAGAGAAAAACAGTTCTACTCCTGCAAGTCTCATCGATTTCATTCAACATCCTTTGCTCCTCCTCTTCTTCTTAGCTGTCCACCTTGTAGGCTTTTAATGCTCTCACTTAGGGCCTCCATCTCTCCTGAGAGTTCGTTATGTACAGTAGCAACCGTAGGATTTGCAAGAAACTAGATTATTCATAAACAATGACTTTGGCCTGAGTCAAACAATAAATTGGCTACATAGATATCAAGGCCCAAGTTGAAGATCACAACTTATCGTATTTACGGAGCCACAGGCTTAGAGAGTCTAGCTCAATTCATCCATTCCTTCATTTGTTCAAAGGCCATTAATAAATCCAAGCTACAATGAAGACTGTTGTGGAGGTCTTCAGCAGAAACTTAAAAATGCAAAATGATTGCTCAAGAGTTTTATAACCTAACCAGAAATTCTATTTATAGTTATGGCCTGGACGTATTTCATGACCAGTGTACATATCATCTGCAAATCAAATAGTTCTCTCGCTAGATTTGTGTATTTCAAGGTGATTTTGGCTCTGAGACCTTCACATAGTTACCTATTTCCGTAAAAGGAAACAGATAGAAAAATAGAGTGTGGGGGACTTTCCTTGTGGTCCAGTGGCTGGGGCTTCACACTTCCAATGCAGGGGGCCCAGGTTCTACCCCTCGTCACGGAAATAAGATCCCACATGCCGCAGGGCAACTAAGCCATATGCCACTTGGAAATTCTGCCTGCCACAGCTAAGACCTGGCACAGCCAAATTTTAAAAATAAATAAAAATAAAATATGTTTTTAAAAGAAAGAAAAATAGGATGTTTCTAAATGTCTGGACATCTCAGGATTACACAGAATGCCAAAAGTAACCTGCTAAACTCGGATTTTTTTGGACATAGTGACTCTGCTCAGTGTTCTGAGTTTATGGCTAAGAGATGTGCATATGCCCATGACTCTTTTGTCCACATTGATTCTTTTGATTTATGCTCTAATTTGATGTCAGGAAGCACTGAGATATGTAAAGTGGGAAAACGTACACTGTTTATGTGGTTGTGGTCAATGAAAAGAGAGACCTTTGACCATAGTCTGGTAGTTAACTTTTTACCTGCTGCTGATAAAAAGAAAGAAACAACTCAAAAAACTTTAGCTACTTAAGTAGTAATATAAAAACCAGTAGTTTCATATTATGCTCAACACACACTTCACCTGCATACATTTCATAATCGAATCTGAGTTTTCCATGCAAATTTCACATATCCTAAGGAGGTGGGGAAATCTTGTTATATTACCTGAAATTGAAAATTTTTATGGCAAAGAGTCTCCTGAACAACAATTTGTTTTATGAAATTCCTGATAAAATGATTTTGAAGTTTTAAAAGTAACTATTTCCCTTCTTATCCTAATGTCCTTCTTTCAAAGCTGCTTATTTAGAAATGATGTCACATTTCCCACTTTGACTATTTTCAGTGACATAGTTGTGTATTTGCCGTGTGATAATCCTGACTTTAACTGTTGTATGATTTTATATTATATTGCTTTATGTGGTTCAAAAACTGTGTGACACATTGAGATATATAATCCTATTGTGAAACTCACTGTGTACTACAAAGGAAAAAAATTATTTCATGAGTTAGAATCTATTCATATATATTTCAATGTGATTGTTTCTATATCTGGAAAACAAGACTGAAAAAAAATGTAATCATATCTTTCTGCTGAAACCATGAATGTGCTGATTTTTTTTCTTAATCTTTGCTAGAAGTAGTATGAGTTGCCATTGTACAGCTGATCTGGGGTAAGTGTTTAAAGTACAATCCAACAATTGTTTAAAAGTCAAGTCAACCCCTCGACTTTGCTTCATGTGACCTCTGATACTTCTGGGGTGTTTTGTGCATAATGAGGCTTGCTTTTCTGCTTGATCAGTCATTTCAAACAATTTTTGTGTCTCATGCAGAAACCAAAGCAACCTAGAACTGGCTGTTAGGGATCTATGTCTTCTGTAAAGCCATATTGACGTGAAGACTACAGGATAGCCAAAGGTTCAATATTTTCAAAGCTACCACTACCTCTGCTTTTTCTCTTCTCCTAAAAAATGCCAAACAAAATTCTTTAACATTGCATAGGAAATTAGAAGTGATTGTTACAAGTTGCTGGGGTCTTGTTTTTTACATGAAGATACACCTCCTAAATTCATCAGTTTGTAAGTTTATGCTAGGTTTCCTCAATAACCATTTTTACATTTTATAAAAACTGACTGATGAATAAGGGCCAGAAAGAATACATAGTAAGTCACCAGGTGAAAGCCAACAAAATTATAGATGCAGATTTTTCCCTAACCAGGAGTCACCACAACGTGGTTACCCAAAGCCATGAGGGGGATATTTCTCACAATTTGATTTCCCTAAAGCCCCTAGAAATAATTTTTTCCTTATTTGATTTTAACCATCAAAGATATTATGGTATGGGAAAAATCAGGCATATATCAGAAATAACCTTGTTTTGATTTTAAAAACTCATTTCTACATGAAGTAATTACAATGCCTATTTTTTTTAGTCTTAAAAATTATAGACTATAATCATCTGATTAATTTTGCATCTTTAGTTCTATAAATCTTTAGTTATTACACATTGTGCTTTCTGTTGCCCATGGATGTATTAATTTGTCTCTTCCCATTTTGAGAGGACATCATGGATAGCTAAATCCATATCAAGAGGATGGGAGATGCTGCTAACTGCTATTACCAGAACATCTTCACTTTTTACTCCATGCCAAAAACGATGCTTGCCAAACAAAATCATCCCAGTATAATATTATCATTATATTTCTACTCATGTTATTGAAAATTCCCAGCTCAGTGCCTGGTTCAATAAATGTTTATTCTCCTTGCCTCCCCTTCCTCTATTTATTTTTATTTGATATGTAAATGAAAAAAATAACACAGGCCTGGCTGAAACAATATTCTTGATGGATTTTTGCTGCAAAAGGATTTGTAATCCAGAAACTATTTATATAAATTAGACGAAAACAATTTTCCTCCTTCTCTTCACCCTTCTGTATGATTGCAAAGTATAATTTCCCTCCTTTACCCCCATCCCTCACACAAGAAGCTGCTAAAAATAAAAATAAAATGAGATGGAACCAAGAACCCAGGGATAGATTAGAAAAGCTCATTTAAGTATTATAAAATAAAGGAAAAATCAAGCCATTTGAAAAATCGAATGCTTTTGAACAGTATGATTCATCCATATTACTAACAACATCTCTTCTGACCAAATTCATTGGATTAAGTGTAAAATGCTAATCTTTTAATGGATCTAGATCTAGAAATCTTTACCTACTGCTTATGCTTGTGTTGCAGAATTATGGGATGGTGAGGGATTTGCTTTACAAATTCTTCTCTGACTCCTAAATTCTCTATGGCCATATCTTACCAGGGAATAAGAAATTTCTTACACGAATACCATTCCCTGAAACTTGGCTACTGTCAAAGACTGACTCCCCCATGCTTACATTGGTGCCATCTGCCTTTAATTATTGGACACACATTTACTTTGAAGCTGGAAAAATTGGAGTGTCAGTCACCAGACACAGCATTCACATAATAATGAGTTGGAGAAGTACTGTGTAGCTAATTTTCCAAAATGACATGCTTTCCTAAAAGGAAACAGAAATTGTATGTTGCCACATCTTTCCAGAACCATATCTGAAACCTTAACCCCACCAAACTCTACAACTGACTAATCAACTTTTACACATTCTAAATCACCCCTATTTTGAGGGACTGTGAGATATAATACCTATTTAGCAGAAATCTTGATGTCTTGGGGTTGGAAGATAGGGCAGGATTATAGGAAATGGGGGCTTCCCTGGCAGCTCAGCTGGTAAAGAATCCGCCCGCAATGCAGGAGACCCTGGTTCAATTCCTGGTTCAGGAAGATCCTCTGGAGAAGGGATAGGCTACCCACTCTAGTATTCTTGGGCTTCTCTGGTGACTCAGACAATAAACAATCTGCCTGCAATACGGGAGACCTGGGTTCAGCCCCTCAGTTGGAAAGATCCCCTGGAGGCGGGCTTGGCAACCCACTCCAGTATTCTTGCCTGGAGAATCCCCATGGACAGAGTTGCTTGGCAGGCTACAGTCCATGGGTCACAAAGAGCTGGACATGACTGAGCAACTAAGCACAGCACAGCACATAGGAAATGGAGTTATTGAAAAACCTCCAATAGGACCTTATCCGTTAGGGAAGCAGATTCTCACAGTTTTATCCTTCTGAAGAGTACAGAAGAGATTAAACCCATTCTTGATATTGTAAAGCATAGTCTACATTGGAGTCTTGACACTTAAATTGGAATTCTTTTGCCCATAACCTCACCTACTCCTGCTGCCTATACAAGTGTTAAGCAATTTTGTCTTATGATCAGTTTCACACTAAAACATACTTACCAATGAACTTGAAACACAGGTACTTTTATGAATGTGATAAAATATTTTTTAAGTAAATCTAGAGGATGTTAGTCAAATGCTACTTGGGTTGTCAGTTGGGGGAACACTGGTATAAGCTAAGGGAGCTCAGGAATTTTTATTACTGTATTTATAAATGTGTTTGAAAGAATTTGTAAATGTCACAGGTACATTTTTAAGGTGATACACATTTGCTCCATAAATTATTAAAAATTAATGAAATGAGTTTCAATTGACATTTGGCAGTAGTTTTGCTTCAAGTGATCAATATTGATATTGTTACTGAACTATGTAATCTCATGATACATTTTTCAATACTTTTTCATAGCAACTGCTTTTGCAATGGTACCAATGCTTAATTTAAATTGAATCAATAAATTTCTTCCTAAGCAATGATTTCTGGAGGGTCTTTAACTATGTATGTGAAACATATTTAATGAATAATATAAGCTTGGGAGGTTTTAAATTTGTTTCAAAAAAACTTTATTAGGACATATTTTTTAAAAAGAAGGAAAAATATCAGTAATCTAAGCCTCTCTGGAAATAAAAAACGCAGACACATGCTAAAATATTTGGCTTAGAACACTCATCCAAGGCTTTTTTTCCAGGCATGCATTCTTGACCACCTCTTTCAACATATTCCCTGATTTTATTTTCCTATTAATTCTAAATCAAAACTGACATCTTGCTTCCAACCCAGCTAAATTCTACATCTTCTCTTTCCACTGCCCTCAAGTTCCTGAGTCTTTAGCCATTTGCCAGACTCGAGCTTTAAAAATGCAAACATGTTTGGAAGCACTCAGAAATTCCTTGGGCCTTCTGGGAACAACCAAGACCAATGAAGATGAGGGGTTCCAAATCTAATAAACCAGCTCTCCCAAGTGAGGCTTAAGCCACAAATCTCAGTGCCAATGATATACATTTTCTTTTGTTTACTTCTTTCTATCCCATGTCTTCACTTAAAACTCCAGCTGCAATTGACTTTTCCATTTATAATCTTTTGTCTTTTGCACCAAATATGCCATACACATGAAAATTATAGAGGATGATATAACAAAGATCTCCACTTACCAACACCCAAATTTCACAAATATTACCTCTTTATCAGACGTTTTCTTTTTAATAAATGAAATACAATGGATGCAGAAAATGACATCCCTCAATAACCAAATTCTCTATCTTCCTTCTCCAGTGGTAACCATAATCCTGCAGTTGTATATCCATTCTGGCCATTTAAACAATGCCTTTACTTCATACATATGTATCTATAAACAACATGTACAGTTATTCTCATATTTATGAATTTAACATAAACAATAACATATATCATCATGCACTTTTTTTTCATTCAGCTTTGGGTTATGGAGATCCAAATAGATTCAATTGGTTGGTTCTTTTTTCCTGCTTTTTATTTTATATTAGAGTGTGGCTGATTAACAATATTATGATAGTTTCAGGCAGACAGCAAAGGGACTCAGCCATACAAAAAAATTAATGCATTCTCCCCCAAACTCCCCCGCAATTCAGGCTACCACATAACATTGAGCAGTTTCCTGTGCTATACAGTAGGACCTTGTTAGTTATCCATTTTAAGTATAGCAGTATGTACACGTGATCCCAAACTCCCTAATTATCCCCTCCCCTCATTCTTCCCCCTGGCAACCATAGCTTTGTTCTCTAGTCTATGAGTCTCTTTCTGTTTTGTAAGTAAGCTCATTTGCATCATTTCTTTTAGATTCTCCTCTGTCTGACTTCACTCAGTTCTCTCTGCTGCATGTAGTTGTGTACATGTCTAAAATTCATTGGTTAATCCCTGTGTTGATCAACTTTCCATTTCCACTACTATACATGACTTGTAATGAACATTCTTACCCGTCTCATATTTTAAGTATTTTCAAGACTTTCTCCAGGATGTACGTCTAGAGGTAAATTACTGGATCATATGAGACACATATCTTAACATTTTCTCGGTATCTATACATTTCTTTCCGATTCAGTTGTACCAATGTCTACCCCAGTCAGCACTGTAGGAGTTCCCTCCTTAATGATTGCCTAGTATTGTCAGATATTTAATTTTTCACAATTTGATGATCATAAACTAACTTGTTATTGTTGTTTTCATTTTCATTGTCCTAATGAATCCATTCTGGATCTGAATAACTCACCCCTGATTTGCTTTTATGCCATCTTTGTCATCTTCTGAGTCTCTACATAAGCTTTCAGTCCTACATCTGGGTGTCTCTTCCAGTCCAGTGATCTGCTTATCTATTCTTGCTCCAGTGTCCCCCTCTTATAGCTTAGTTTTATGCAGCCTTTTTACCTAGTAAATTAATTCCTACACCTCCCGATCGTCTTCAAAATTATTCTGGCAATTCTGGGCCATTTGTTTATCGTATGAATTTTAAGCCTATCAACTTTCCAAAGCACTTCTGTGAGGCATTAAATTATTGTTAAAAATTTATGTATTAATTCTTGGAGAAGTCACATCTTTATAACACTGTGTCTTCTTAATCATTATCATGAAATATCACTTCATTTACTTTTGTATTTAATAAAGCTTTACACTATTCTTCATTAATGTCTACATGTGTCTTACTATATTCATTCCTAGGCACCATAATATTTGGTTGCTTTTGTAAATCGTATCTTTTTAAAAATTATCTTATTCTAAGTGTTTGTTGCTTATATATAGAAACCACTGAATTTTTATATTGATCCTATATCCTGAAACCTTCAGTTCAGTTCAGTTCAATCACTCAGTCATGTCCATCTGTTTGCGACCCCATGAATCGCAGCACGCCAGGCCTCCTTGTCCATCACCAACTCCCAGAGTTCACTCAGACTCACTTCCATCGAGTCAGTGATGCCATCCAGCCATCTCATCCTCTGTCATCCCCTTCTCCTCCTGCCCCTAATCCCTCCCAGCATCAGAGTCTTTTCCAATGAGACAACTCTTTGCATGAGGTGGCCAAAATACTGGAGTTTCAGCTTTAGCATCATTCCTTCCAAAGAACACCCAGGGCTGATCTCCTTCAGAATGGACTGGTTGGATCTCCTTGTAGTCCAAGGGACTCTCAAGAGTCTTCTCCAACACCACAGTTCAAAAGCATCAATTCTTCTGCTCTCAGCCTTCTTCACAGTCCAACTCTCACATCCATACCTGACCACTAGAAAAACCATAGCCTTGACTAGACGGACCTTAGTCGGCAAAGTAATGTCTCTGCTTTTGAATATACTATCTAGGTTGGTCATAAATTTTCTTCCAAGGAGTAAGCGTCTTTTAATCTCATGGCTGCAGTCACCATCTGCAGTGATTTTCGAGCCCAAAAAAATAAAGTCTGACACTGTTTCCAGTGTTTCCCCATCTACTTCGATGAAGTGATGGGACCAGACGCCATGATCTTCGTTTTCTGAAGGTTGAGCTTTAAGCCAAATTTTTCACTCTCCTCTTTCACTTTCATCAAGAGGCTTTTTAGTTCCTCTTCACTTTCTGCCTTCAGGGTGGTGTCATCTGCATATCTGAGGTTATTGATATTTCTCCCGGCACTCTTGAGTCCAGCTTGTGTTTCTTCCAGTCCAGCGTTTCTCATGATGTACTCTGCATAGAAGTTAAATAAGCAGGGTGACAACATACAGCCTCGACATACTCCTTTTCCTATTTGGAACCAGTCTGTTGTTCCATGTCCAGCTCTAACTGTTGCTTCCTGACCTGCATATAGGTTTCTCAAGAAGAGATCAGGTGGTCTGGTATTCCCATCTCTTTCAGAATTTTCCACAGTTTATTGTGATCCACACAGTCAGAGGCTTTGGCATAGTCAATAAAGCAGAAATAGATGTTTTTCTGGAACTCTCTTGCTTTTTCCAGGATCCAGCGGATGTTGGCAATTTGATCTCTGGTTCCTCTGCCTTTTCTAAAACCAGCTTGAACATCAGGAAGTTCACGGTTCATGTATTGCTGAAGCTTGGCTTGGAGAATTTTGAGCATTACTTTACTAGCACTTGAGATGCGTGCAATTGTGTGGTAGTTTGAGCATTCTTTGGCATTGCCTTCCTTTGGGATTGGAATGAAAACTGACCTTTTCCAGTCCTGTGGCCACGCTGAGTTTTCCAAATTTGCTGGCATATTGAGCACAGCACTTTCACAGCATCATCTTTCAGGATTTGAAATAGCTCAACTGGAATTCCATCACCTCCACTAACTTTGTTCATAGTGATGCTTTCTAAGGCCCACTTGACTTCACATTCCAGGATGTCTGGCTCTAGATGAGTGATCACACCATCGTGATTATCTGGGTCATGAATCTCTTTTTTGTACAGTTCTTCTGTGTATTCTTGCCACCTCTTCTTAATATCTTCTGCTTCTATTAGGTCCATACCATTTCTGTCCTTTATCAAGCCCATCTTTGTGTGAAATGTTCCCTTGGTATCTCTAATTTTCTTGAAGAGATCTCTAGTCTTTCCCATTCTGTTCTTTTCCTCTATTTCTTTGCACTGATCGCTGAAGAAGGCTTTCTTATCTCTTCTTGCTCTTCTTTGGAACTCTGCATCCAGATGCTTATATCTTTCCTTTTCTCCTTTGTTTTTCACTTCTCTTCTTTTCACAGCTATTTGTAAGGCCTCCCCAGACAGCCATTTTGCCTTTCTGCATTTCTTTTCCATGGGGATGGTCTTGATCCCTGTCTCCTCTACAATGTCACGAACCTCATTCCATAGTTCATCAGGCACTCTATCTATCAGATCTAGGCCCTTAAATCTATTTCTCACTTCCACTGTATAATCATAAGGGATTTGATTTAGGTCATACCTGAATGGTCTAGCAGTTTTCCCTACTTTCTTCAATTCAAGTCTGAATTTGGTAATAATGAGTTCATGATCTGAGCCACAGTCAGCTCCTGGTCTTGTTTTTGTTGACTGTATAGAGCTTCTCCATCTTTGGCTGCAAAGAATATAATCAATCTGATTTTGGTGTTGACCATCTGGTGATATCCATGAGTAGAGTCTTCTCTTGTGTTGTTGGAAGAGGGTGTTTGCTATGACCAGTGCATTTTCTTGGCAAAACTCTATTAGTCTTTGCCTTGCTTCATTCCGTATTCCAAGGCCAAATTTTCCTGTTACTCCAGGTGTTTCTTGACTTTCTACTTTTGCATTCCAGTCTCCTATAATGAAAAGGACATCTTTTTTGGGTGTTAGTTCTAAAAGGTCTTGTAAGTCTTCATAGAACCGTTCAACTTCAGCTCCTTCAGCATTACTGATTGAGGCATAGACTTGGATTACTGTGATATTGAATGATTTGCCTTGGAAATGAACAGAGATCATTCTGCCGTTTTTGAGACTGCATCCAAGTACTTCATTTCAGACTCTCTTGTTGACCATGATGGCTACTCCATTTCTTCTGAGGGATTCCTGCCCACAATAGTAGATATAATGGTCATCTGAGTTAAATTCACCCATTCCAGTCCATTTTAGTTTGCTGATTCCTAGAATGTCAACGTTCACTCTTGCCATCTCTTGTTTGACCACTTCCAATTTGCCTTGATTCATGGACCTGACATTCCAGGTTCCTATGCAATATTGCTCTTTACAGCATAGGCCCTTGCTTCTATCACCAGTCACATCCACAGCTGTGCATTGTTTTTGCTTTGGCTCCATCCCTTCATTCTTTCTGGAGTTATTTCTCCACTGATCTCCAGTAGCATATTGGGCATCTACTGACCTGGGGAGTCCCTCTTTCACTATCTTATCGTTTTGCCTTTTCATACTGTTCATGGGGTTCTCAAAGCAAGAATACTGAAGTGGTTTGCCATTCCCTTCTCCAGTGGGCCACATTCTGTCAGACCTCTCCACCATGACCCGCCCATCTTGGGTTGCCCTGCGGGCACGGCTTAGTTTCAATGAGTTCAACAAGGCTGTGGTCCTAGTGTGATTAGATTGACTAATTTTCTGTGAGTATGGTTTCAATGTGTCTGCCCTCTGATGCCCTCTTGCAACACCTACTATCTTACTTGAGTTTCTCTTACCTTGGGCATGGGGTATTTCTTCACGGCTGCTTCAGCAAAGTGCAGCCGCTGCTCCTTACCTTGGATGAGGGGTATCTCCTCACCACCACCCTTCCTGACCTTCAACGTGGGATAGCTCCTCTAGGCCCTCCTGTGCCTACGCAGCCACCACTCCTTGGATGTGGTGTGGCTCCTCCCAGTCGCTGCCCCTGGCCTCAGGGGCAGGGTTGCTCCTCCCAGCCGCCTTATTGAACTCCAATTATTACTCCTTTCAATTTGTAGGTTTTCTTGGATTTTCCATTTTTACAACTACATCATCAGAAAGTAATAACTGTGTTTTCTCCTTTCCTGGCCCTTAAAAATTGTATTTCTTTTTCCTAACCTATTTCTTGGGGTTGGATTACCAGTACAAAAATGAATAGAAAGAGAATAGTGGACATTCCTTCTTGATCCTGACATTAAAGAAAGTGCTACTAAAATTTCACCATTAAGTGCAATATCCATTTTTGCAGATACTTTTGGCCATGTTAAGGAAGCTCCTTTCTATTCCTTGCTGGCTAATAATAATTTTTATCTTAAATTGCTGCTGAAGGCTCTCAAATTTTTTTCTACATAAGGCTTCCCTGGTGGCTCAGCTGGTAAAGAATCCTCTTGCAATGCAGGAGACCTGGGTTCAATCCCTGGGTTGGGAAGATCCCTTGGAAGAGGGTATGGCTACCCGCTCCAGTATTCTAACCTGGAGAATTCCATTAATTGTATAGTCCATGGGGTCACAAAGAGTTGGACACAACTGAGCAACTTTTACTTCACTTCACTTCATTGATACAACTGTCTTTTCTCTGTTAGTTAATATGCAAATTATTATAGAGAATTTATTTAGAGAAAACATTTCAATGTTAAATTACCCTCACATTCTTGGAATGAATTCTACTTGGTCATGATGCATTTTTTGCAAACTTTGCTGCCTCAGTTTGCTAACATTTTATTTAAGAATTTTGCATTTATGAGAGTTATCTTTTGTGCTGCTTAAGATATAATTTTCTGAGGTATTTAGTAAATAAGTTAAAATCTTGTAGGATTATGGAAATTCTTCTTTCTCCTTGTAATTCTGTCGTTTTTTTGCTTTATATATTTGGAGACCATTATTAGGTATATATACATTCAAATATTCAGTCTTCCTAACAAATTATACCTTTCATCCTCCTCCTAACACTCCCTCAATTAAGTGGTCTGTCAGTCATTCGATCATATGCATTGTTGAACACGATGAGCCTTGTGTGCCAAGCACGGTGCTAGGATTTAGGAAGCGTTAGAAACGTGCTCTCTGCTCTCCTGGGGACCATAATCTGATGCGAAGGCTGAGGTAAGTATTGTGTCCCCAAGTCTTACCAGACTGACTTTAAAAAATATTAACTCTAGTAATTCCACATGAGCCTTGCTCAAAGAGTTCATCCTAATAATTAAATTGAAGGACTTTGCACCTTTTTTCCAAGAAAATCAGTGTTGCCTGAAACTCTAAGGGTTACCATGTCTGAGCCTCATTTCCATGCAGTTCTTCTTCCCGACACACCTGCCAACTCTGCCCCTCAGTCTCAACTCCTGCACACACCCTCATTCAGAGTCCATTCACTATGAACAGAGTATCTGTCATTGGAGGTTTCATGTAAATTGGTTTTTTCCGAAATTCTTCCAAAACGTTTCCATTTCCTTCAATCTGGCACTCCTAAATGAGGAGAGGGAAAGAATCACTTTGGAAAAGCTGTTATCTTACAGACCCTGCTGTTACTGGCAGAAGAATTGGGATCAAAGAGCAAAGTTCACTCAAGATTTAACTGATAAATCATTAGTAAACCTGTGTACAAATTTAAAAGACCCTATAATTATTAACATGACAACAGAATTTCCATGTTTCCTCATTTCTCAATTATCTTTTTCAAGAAGAAATTCCAACATTTTCCTAACTGATGAAATATATTCTGTATCTTAAAAGTAATTCACTATGTGGAAACTATAGATGGCAAGTCCCTTGACTGATGTCCTGATACTCCTATTTACCAGTCATGGGAAGTTCCTCATCTTCTCTGGTCTTATATAAAATGAAGAAAATTATACCTGATCTGCTTAAAGAGAGAACAAAAAGAACCAGAGCAAATGTCTCTTAACATCCTTTATAATTCAATGATAATTTCTATATAATATTCATTTTACCTCTGAGCCTAGAAGAAGATCTTAGAGTGTTATTTCAAATGCCTCCTACATCTGAAAATGTAGTCATGTCCAACTCTTTGTGCCCACAAAGACTGTAGCCCACCAGGCTCCTCTGCCCATAGGCTTCCCCAGACAAGAATACTGGAGTTGGATGGAATACCCAGGGATCCAACCCGGGTCTCTTGCTTTACAGGCAGAGACTTCGCTGTCTGAGCCACTCCTAGATCTGAAGGGAACCTAATGTTTCCTCCTCATCCTAGTTTTCAGATTCAGTGGATATCACTGTCACTATAAAAGTCAAAAGACCCAACATTTTGGAAAACAGTTTTGTGTCATGTTAGTTAGATGACAAGTTGATGTCATTTCACTGGAGTTCATTTAAAACATATATACATTTTGACCTAGAAATTTCTCTTCAGGAATTTGTCCAAAGTGAAAAAACAAAAACAAACAAACAAACAAACAAAAAACACTGTTATTCTAGTGCACAAAGTTCTATGCCCTAGGATGCTGGAGAAAATATAACTGTCCATCTATAGGAACTCACTAAGTAAAATATATGGAGACTTCCAGCTTCTCCAACATGTAAAGGGCTTGGAAGATGTCACTCTCATTTTTACAAGAAACTGAAAACCAATGGCTTTTCTTGAACCCATCGGATCAGTGAGATTGCAGAGAGAAATGTCACTCTGAAATCTAGAAATACAGGCAAGTCTTCAAAGTCCCAGTCAAAACCTTCTTAATCTGGAGCCACAACTGGTAGAAACATAAAACAGCAATGTTGAAAAATTGCTAGAAGCTGAGTGTGGACTAGCATGAGAATGAAAAACTCCCTGTTTGCCAGAGTTTTAGGAGGATCCTTAATTTTCTGGGCATCATCTACAGTACAGGAACACCACTAGATTTTCATGGTGAAGGTCCCTTTGGCTGGGGAAAAAGTGAAAATGTTTGTTGCTCAGTCGTATCTGACTCTTCACAACCTGTGGTCTGTATCTCACCAGGCTCCTCTGTCCATGGGATTCTCCAGGCAGGAATACTGGAGTGGATTGCCATGACCTTCTCTAGGGGATCTTCCTGACCCAGGGATTGAACCCAAATCTCCCACACTGCAGGCAGATGCTTTACTGTCTGAGCCACCAGGGAAGCCCTTGGCTGGGGAAGAAGAAGAGTAACCATCATGAGATATGCACAGAGACTTCACCTTAACACAGATCTGTTCTCCAGGGCAGACTTTGCAGGAGCCCTGTATCAGTTGGCAAAGTGCTCCAGCCACCCCTGTGCTTCCTACCTCACCTAAGGGAGAAAATAAAGAACATAGTGAAAAGGAACAAGGGCTTCAAGGAAACAGACTGGGGAAACTGAAGCCAGGGAAGGGAGTAGAGGGCAGATTTTTTTATTTTTTTAGTTTATACTTACTGAAAATTCATAGATAAATACTTGTGACGATCACCCAGTTCAGAGACATAGGTCCACTAAAAGACTGAGATCCAATCATAAGATTTTAGGGCTCCAGTTTCCTAGTGGCTCAAATGGTAAAGAATCTGCTTGCAATGCAGGAGACCAGGGTTTGATCCCTGGGTTGGGAAGATCCTCTGGAGAAGGGAATGGCTACCCATTCCAGTATGCTTTCCTGGAGAGTTCCATGGCCAGGGGAGCCTGGAGGGCTACAGCGCACAGGGTGGCAAAAAGTCAGACATGACTGAGCGACAAATGTAATAACAGAGGATTACATCTGAAAGAGCTGCCTCGGCTCTATTTAAAGAGAAGGAAGCCCTAAAATCACAGGGGACAAAACAAGGACACTAGAGGAATTTGAATCCTCTGGCACGTACAGCTACAGAAAACAAACACATCCCAGCTTCTACCAGATTAACATAAAACCTCACAGTAAAAACTTATTTACCTCAGGTCCTGTGACCTAATACATCATGTCTATCTTTCATTTAAAAGTTTCCAGGGATGCTAAAATGATAGAGGAAAAAAATAATCTGAAGAGACAAATTGAGCATCAGAATCAGACTCAACTATGATGCCAACATTAGAGTTATCAGACAACTTTAAAATAATTATGATTAATATGTTCAATGTCCTAATGGGAAAGGCAAACATTATGTAATATCAGATGGGTAAAGGAAGCAGATAGAAACTGCAAGAAAGAATTGAAAGGAAATGCTAGAAATGAAAAATGCATAACAACAACAAACAAAAATTTTAAGTGTCTTTGGCTCATCAGTAGACTGAACACAGCTGAGGAAATGATCAGTGAACTCTGAAGATGGATAAGGGAAATTTCCCAGATTAAAATAGAGTGGGGGAAAAAAGAACCTCCAAGAACTTTGGGACAATTTCAAAAGATGTCATATGTATATAATTAAAACACCAGAAGAAGAGAGAACTGGGAAGAAATACTGAAGTAACAATGGCCAATAATTTTCCAAAATTAAATAAAAGATATCACAGAGTACTTTGAAAGAATTAGGAATGATGACTCAGATCTTTATTTTAAACAAAAAGCTATATTGTTGACTATAAGCAGTTTATGAAAAAATTGTGTATACACAGGTACACACATGAGAACAAATTTTTTCTGTTTTCACAGAGAGCATATATTGTATTATGGTAATCAAAATAAATGTCTTTCCTTTTGAATAATGAAGGTACAAGTGCTCACTGTGAAATAATTCCGAGTGCCATGCTCTGCTTCCCCACCCTAGGCAGCCCCAGATGGGTACCTCTCACCTTAATAATCTTTAAACTTAAAGCCCCCAAAAAATCTCAGATCAAAGGAGTTTACAGTCCGCAGTGTTCACAGAAGCAAAATAGGTCACAGCCCAGTGGAGCTGAGGTCACGTGCCAGACTTCAGGAACTCAATGTTTTCTCACCTCAGTTCAACAGTGTGACAGCTTAGGCAGCCCAGTGAGAGGCTGTGTTGCAACTGGCCTCATTGACGTGGGTCAGTCCCATGGCAGTTGACAAGCCAGACTGCATAATCATCTTCTTCAAACCCCCAAAACAGAATGGGGCTGGGAGCTGGGAACCCACACAAAAGTGGGCTATTTACATTGAATTTAAAACAGTTTCTGCGCTTACCTGGTACCCTCACCTCTCCTGGGCATCTGGGGAAAAAGATTGTTTCCCAGATGTTTGTGGAGGATGTGGCCAAGCCAGTGGGTCCTCTGTGAAAGGTGACTCGAGATGTCCACCCTATATGGTATTTCCCCAACCCCACCCTTCTTGAAGGAGGAGATGGAAAGGATGTGACCACTGATTGAGCCAAGAGCTGGATCCAGGCACTCAGAGACTCCTTGCCCCCTCTTCTGTCCTTGGCATGTGCGTTCTGCCCATCATTCACACAGTGGGAACTGGTCCAAGGACGCAGGTTTGAGAGAGTAACATGTACATTACTGGACAGTGTACCTGACTGACTTCACTTAAGGCCTCTATATAAAATTTTAAGGAGCTTCCCTGGTGACTCAGTGGGAAAGAATCCACCTGCCAATGCAGGAGACATGGCTTCAATCCCTGTTCTGGGAAGATGCCACATTTATGGAGCAACTAAACCTGTGCACCATGACTATTGAGCCTGTGCTCTAGAGCCTGGGAATCGCAACTACTGAGCTCACTTGCTACAGCTACTGAAGCCTGAGCACCCTAGAGCCTGTGCTCCGCAGCAAGAGAAGCCTGCGCACCAGCTAGAGAGTAGCCCCTGCTTGCCGCAACTAGAGAAAAGTCCATGCAGCAACAGAGACTCAGCACAGCCAGACAGAAATTAAATCAATAAAATTATTTTTAAAAACACATTTTGAGATTCCGGTGGGTGGGATGCAAAGATCTACTCTCCAAAGACAAGCCTCATACATAAGTTCCCTTGCTTATGAAATCTGCCACCTAGCACTGTGGAGAGACCTGCCTCTTTCTTCTGTCCCTCCTTGCCTTCCATTAACAGGAGCCACTTCAGCACCAACACCCTCTTACCCTCCCAGCTCCAGCCGCCTTTGTCACTCTCCCCACTTAGGCACTGCCCTACTCCACAGGCACCCACTCCAGAGCTGCTGGAAGAAGTCTATCCACAGCAACCTGGATGGATTTGAAAAGCATGGCTCTGAGTGGAAAAAAAATAAGTATGCATATTTACATAAATTAAAAATGTGTTCACCCCAAACAATACACATTTTACAAGAATTTGTTGTTGTTTTATCACTTAGTCATGTCTGACTCTGTGACCATATGGACTCTAGCTCACCACGCTCTTCTGTCCATAGGATTCTCCAGACAAAAATTCTGGAATGGGTTGCCATTTCCTTCTCCAGGGGATGGTCCCAACCCAGGGATCAAACTGGGGTCTCCTACATTGCAGGTGGATTATTTACTGCTGAGTCACTGGGAAGCCCTTTACGAGAGTACTTATCAAGAAAAAGGTATACATTAAACACACAGAATAGTTACTTATGGAGGTTAAGGGTGCAGGAGAGGCAGGAGTGACAAATGGGAATTTAAGAAATTAAAGCATAGTAAAAATAAACCCCCTAACTCCTCAGCTCTCAGCTTCTTGCACTATTCTGATACCTAAGGCAGCAGTCCAGGGCCTTCCCTAGCTATTCGATGCCCCTCTGCTTTCCCATGGACCACCCTCTTCCCCATTAGTCCCTCCTGTCTTCCTCAAGACCCCCCACACCAACAGCAATGTCTTTACCTGTTCATTTCATGCATATCTCCCTTCTTTCTCTTTTTCACTGTTTCCTGTCTAAGTCTCTGACCCTTGCAACTATATCCTGGCCCTTCTCCCATACCCATCATCACCCTTCTGCAGAGAGATGTTCATCCAAAGAGACCTTCATGGGACACAAAACTAACAAAATAGTCCAGGAGAACCAGAGGGGTAGGATGCTGTGGGAGTTGGGGGTGGGGGGGAGGTTCCAGATGGAGGGGACATATGTACACCTATGGCTGATTCATGTTGATATAAGGCAGAAACCAACACAATACTGTATAGCGATTATCCTTCAATTTAAAAAGTCCAGAAGACTTTTGCTTTGCCTACCTGCCTCCTATTTTCTCTCTCCCTCCCTCTCTCCTTCCCTCTCCCTCTTTCCTTTGCCCTTTCTCTCCCCTTCAGGCACTGTTGCCAACCATGGAAGTTCTGCGGCCCCCCGGAAGTGAAGGCAGTAATCCCTCCACAACTCCCCTCTGGAGCTCCTCCCCTTCCTTCCTGATCTCAAAGTCCAGCTGGTCAGTGAGCAGTTGAGTCCTTGCTCCGTGGGAAGCACAGGTTTAGTCGCTCCTGCTTCTGTGGGGACTTGCTTCCTGACTGGGAGAAATGATAGGAGCCTGGAGACATTTGCTGAGAGCTTTGCACCTGAAAACCTTATCTCTCTGGACCCCCAAGACATGCTTTTCCCTTAACGGTGAGTGGAAACCAGGGGGATGTGGGTCAATGGAAGGGTCAGTGAGAGCAGAAGGGCTGAGTTCTGGAGCTTGTTGCCTGAGATTCTGGAATTCCACACAGATCATCTAAGACGTGGGCTAGACCCCACCTTGTCAAACCCAGAGCCCCCTTCTCATGTTTAATATTTGGTAATGCATCCTTTCATCCCGAAATGAAATTCATGGGTAATAAAATCAGACTAGACACAATTTTAAACTAAAAATATTTGCAGAAACATAAAGAAGAAATAAAAGAAAGTAATTCAAATAATGAAGTATTAACTGTAGTATACAGATGCTTGAGGATAACTACTTTAAAAGACATAAAGCATCCTCACAAATTTCTGACATCCCCCTAGAAGGTGGCACCCCCCCCCTCAATTACTAACAAGGAAACTATGCCTCAGAGAAAAGCCTTAGGTAAAGCCTTAAGTGGCTTTACCCAAAGCTAAGCCAGGACTAGACTGTGAACCTCTTCTTCCACGCAGACTCTCCTTTTTCTCCAGCAGGAACAGACCTGGGGTGGCCAGGTCTGGTGGTAGCTTCATGTATTCCTGATTTTCACACATATCTTGTTTCACTAGGAGCCCACCACCTCCTCACTAATCCCTCTGATGAGATGTGAGCATAAGCAAGCATCATATATCTCATTGATGAGACATAGCAAGACCCCAAGCCCCACAGGCCCTGAACAAAGGGGACCCTTTTCGATTGCCCTATGATGATCAATTTTATCTTCATTTTCTCCACATCTTTCCTTTTCCTCTCTCCTGCCTTCCTCTTCCATTTGCTTTCTTTCCCCTTAACAGCTGTGATTCTTTGAAACTTAATATATATCTGGTGCTCTCATCTTCAACCAAACTTATTAGGGAGTACTATTGTCCCATTTCACAGATGAGACAGAAGGATAAATGATCACTTAAAAATTTGATCAAAGGCAGAAATGTGGACATGACAACTTGAGATTCAAAGCCAGGTCTGTTTGACTCCAAAGTCAGAGTGATTCCACCAGGCCCTTTCTAAACCACTCTTCTTCCAGTCCTGTTTGGATTTCTCTTTTCCCCCAGTCATGGGTCCTTTGCCAGAACACTATTTAACTCCAACATTTTCTGAGAAGGAGCTAGAATTACACCCAGAGTCTCATACTTGGTAAAGAAGACACTATCCTAAAAGTACTGGTTGTTGACAAAGCAAGAGAAAATACTGTCTCTGCTGGCCCTTCCCCTTTTCTCCTCCAGGGTTGTGGAGCTGGGCTGGGGGTGGGACCAGGTGAGGCTCGGTGCCTAGAGATCTTGATCAACTCAACGGAGATTCTTCCACCAAGGGCACTGCAGGGAAGAAGTCATCTTGCAAAAACCCACAACACATAGACATGGGTGTCCTACTCTACCTGGCTTTTCAAAACATTTTGGTGCTTGACTTCCACCTTCTTACCTACTAGTCTTAAATACCTGCCTGCTTGTTTGTTCATCCAAGCACACACGTATTGAACACACCCTTCTTATGGACCTGCTGGGTTCTACAAATAGACATTTAGTCAATAAGTAATTGAGCACTTACCCCTGTGCTTAAACCAAGCCACAGTGAGCAAAACAAAACCTTAGCCCTTATGTGTCTCAGTGGGGGAGACTGAGGATAAACAGAAAAATGCACAAATATATTTTTAAAATATCCAGTAGAGATATGGGCTATAAATTATGGTGAGGGGATAGAAAAATACAATGAGGGGAGGGGAGACAGGGTTCATGTTAGATAGAAAGATCACCTACTGTAAGTATTGCCAGATATGCAAAAAAAAAAAAAGTGTCACAATCCTTACGTAACACCTACATGTATATTGTGCGATATACATGTGCACGCAATATTCAGCCTTGCCTCTGTTTGACGGGCACAATCACTTTAAGCTAACTATATCCACAAAGTTACAGAAGCAATTTGTTTTTTGGATGAAAGGGTATAGAAAATATCTTAGCTGTGCCTTTTTTACTAATTAGCTAAATTGGCACTCGTGGTAAGGAATTCATCTGCCAGCGCAGGAGATACAAGAGACTCAGGTTCGATCCCTGGGTTGGGAAGATCCCCTGGAGGAGGAAATGGCAACCCACTCCAGCATTCTTGCCTGGAGAATCCCATGAACAGAGAAGCCTGGTGAGCTACAATCCATGGGCTCGCAAAGAGTCCAACACAACTGAGCACACACACACACACACACACACACACACACACACACAAATTATTGAATGCATAACATGTTCAGGCAAGTGGGTATACACTCAAACATACGATTTTGCTACCATCTGCCTTCTCTCCCACAAGGAGGGGTGCATAGGAGAGCAAATTAATTGCACATAACCCCCATTTCCAGCTGAGAAACTTCCCAAGCCTCCAGCAAAGTCTTTCCTAAGAAAATCATTCAAATTAGCCTAAAAGTAGGTGTTCCACCTACACCACCAGACCATCCTTTCTGCCATCTGTGGACTGATCTAAGCCCAACAGAAGGCTAGGAGGGGCTCAGACTAGGCTTGCCCCCAAAAGTGCCAAAAGGAAGGACAAGAGTCACCAGCCTCAGAATCAGGCAGAGCTCTTGCTAGTGAACAATGTCAACTGGCCCCAGTTCACTTTAAGCAAAAGAACATTTATTGGAAGGATATGGAGGTGTTTGTAAGAATCAACAGGGTAGTGAGGGGTGGCTCAAAACTGCAAACACCTCACTTTTAATCACATCCTCAGCTCTAAGGTGAGTGATAATATCTTCCTTTCTAAACCCACTGGCTATGCCAAGTATCAAATGAGACATCCAAAGTGACAAGTTTGTTTTGGTTTTGAATTTTTAATTAAAGATATTTATTTCAGTTTTTTTATTGGAATATAGTTGCTTTACAATATCATGTTAGTTTCTGCTGTACAGCAAAGTGGATCAATGATACAAGTACATGTATCCCCTCTTTTTTGGATTTCATTCACATTTAGGTCACCACAGAGCACTGAGTAGAGTTCCCTGCACTCTACAGTAGGTTCTCATTAGTTACCTATTTTATACATAAGAGTGTACATCTGTCAATCCCAATCTCCCAATCCATTCCCCCCTCGACAACTTTTTTAAAGTGACTTAATATGCTATGCAGAAATAAGGTGTCATTAGCACTTTAATAAACTTCTTTAATATTCTACCAAGTATGAGCATTGTATATTTTCAAATGTTTTATAATCTTTTTTTTTCATTTGAAAGAATCACAAGCTCTTGATAAATTTCCACTCTGTGTTGAAAGCTGGTTATGAATATTAGAAAACTTTTTATCATTACAAAGAGAATTTCCCCTAGAATTTTCACCTGGAAATCCTCATGTGCACAATTTCCAAGAGTCTCAGAGAAGCTTTATTAAACTTCAAATCTATGGCATCCTCAAAACACAGGTTATTTTGAGTAGAGAATGCAGGCAATTAACAATATATTTAGGTTTTTTCTAGTAAATAATGAAAACGGAAGCATTTTGCTTCTTTTTGTCCACTGATTATTGTATTTTCTATTTTTGTTGAGTTTGGGTTGTTTAGCAAGAGAGATTTTTAGCTGTTTTAAGATGTTATCTACATTTTTTTCTTTTTTCATTAAAGTACAAACAGCTTAGTTTCATGCATACAAATAGTGATTCAATATTTTTATAAACTATATTCTATTTAAATAATTATAAAATATCGGCTATATGTCCTGTGCTATACAATATATTCTTATGCCTTACTTATTTTATACATAGTGAAAGTGAAGTCGCTCAGTCGTGTCCAACTCTTTGAGACCCCATGGACTGTAGCCTACCACGCTCCTCCATTCATGGGATTTTCCAGGCAAGAGTACTGGAGTGGGTTGCCATTTCCTTCTCCAGAGGATCTTCCCAACCCAGAGATCTTCCCAACCCTGGGTCTCCCACATTGTAGCCAGACACTTTACCATCTGAGCCACCAGGGAAGTTGTACATAGTAGGTATACCTTTTAATCTCTTACCCATGTCTTGCCCCTCCCCCCATCCTTCTCACCACTGGTAACCCCTAGTTTGTTCTCTATATCTGTGAGTTGGTTTCTTTTTTGTTATTAACATGGTTATTCACTTGTTTTATTGTTTGGATTCCACATATAAATATGAGATGTTATTTAGACTTATTTTACTTGTTGACATTATTTTTCCTACTTGATAACTAATCTTTCTTCCTTCCCTCTTCCTTCCTGAGAGCAGAATTCTATGAATTTCATTTTGAGCCCTCATTTCACCATCATATTCCCATGAATTTGGTGAATAAACAAATGAATGATTGAATATACCTACCTTGACCACTTAAAATTCAAGTTTTATTTATCGAATTTTTCCAACTCCCCTTATTTTCCTCTCCAGACCACTTTCATAATTTCCTGTAGCTTTGGAGTCAAGAGACCTTTCAGTCTCCTCGGTGGATAGCTTCAATTGTACAGATAGGAAAATGAGACTGCAGGATTGAAGAGAGCTTGAATTCTTAGAAACACTCAGAATTTTTTTCCCCATTTCAGAAGAGTAACTAATGTAGAGAGACACAATGAAAAGCTTTTCAAAAGGTGAAATTCTCAGAAAACTTAGTTTTATTTTTGGGTCATTTCTATGTATGGATAGCCGAAGCCATTTGCTTCTAAATTAAGAGCAATCATGACTATTTAGAGCAGAAAAGTGAATGACTTTCATGAAAGAAAGAAAACATATTCAGAGTCATTACTTTCCAGCTCATTTAAAAACACAATTGTTCATTGTGTTTCTCAGGATGATGACCCCATAGCCACACAAAACTCCAAGATTTCATCCGTGGATTCAAACTTTCATGCTGAACAAGACAAATCATTTGCCAAGCTCTCTCCACCTGTAAAATTATCTCTATACTGACTTTGAACCTCTAAATTAGCAGCATTCTTTTCCAAGAGTACTTATAAAGTTTCTAGATATCTCTTTCAGCTCCAGTGTTCTCTGATTCTATTATTCCATCCCCTGCTATATAGAGGGGTCAAAATCTGTGATGGAAAAGGAGGGTGGAGGTAGCCAGTGAATGAGCAAAATGGTACCAGGCTGGGAGTCAGAAACTCAAAGTTTTGTTCTTCTTCTGTAGCTAACTGGCTTGGTGATCTTAAATTAATTCACCACTTTAGGGTGGCTTCTACATCTATAAAATGAGCATCTTGACCAAAAGCAAAAAAAAAAAAAACCTAAGCTTCCTTCTAGCTCCGAATATTTAATGATTCCTCTGGCTCCAGTTTATCGTGTTTTCCTGGACTTTGAGTTGTGTTTTACAAGAAGGTTTTGTCTTCTAAGTCTCTTTGCATGTATGTATTATTATAGTCCATGGCCTAGCACCCCTTTTTGTCCTCCCCAACAATAGTCAGCAGCCATTCATTCCTTGTTTATTGAGAGCCAACGCAGTACCAGAAACTGGGATTGGCACTGGGATTGGCACTGGGATTCAGGGACTAGGCAGGCCAAAGCTTAGAAAGCACCTCCATTAACAAAAAGGATGTACTCCAGCAACCCTCCGGCCCTGAGGGAAGTTTGAGCTGAGCAGAGAATTGCCGTCCTTACAGTATGGCGGCAGAGGGAAGAGCCTCAAGTTTGTGAGGGACCAAGACGGGAGAAACCATGACTTTCCCCAGTAACTTCCGTGCCTTCCCTCAGATTCGAGAGGAACTCTTTTTTCCTCCAGAAATTCATTATTTTTTATTTTTAATTTTATTGAAGTATAGTTGATTTACAATCTTGTGTTCGTTTCTGCTATACAGCAAGTGATTCAGCTATACATACATATATATGCATTCTTTTCCATATTCTTTCCCATTGTGGTTTATCATAGGATATTAAATACAGTTCCCTGGGCTATACAGTAGGACCTTGTTGTTTAAGAAAATTCATCATTGGGAATTCCCTGACTAGGCAGTGGTTAGAACTCTGCCTTTTCACTGCTAAGGGCCTGGGGTCAATTCCTGGTCAGGGAACTAAGATCCTGCAAACCTCAATGCATGGCCAAAAAAAGAAAAAGTTAATTATTAAGGTACCTCAGTCTGTGGCCTGTGCAGGTGTCTGGACACTGGCCTGGTAACATCGGAGGCCAGAAAATTCCATCCTCTAATCATTCTCAGAGCCTCCACTTTGGGTTTTTGTTTTGCTATTTATTTATTTTATTGGAATATAATTGCTTTACAATGTTGTATTAGTTTCTGCTGGACAAATCAATTTACAATGTTGTGTTAGTTTCTGCTGGAAGTAAATCAATTACGCTTAGGCATTTGTAACTGAGATGTTCCCAGGCAGAACACCCATCACCTCACCTCTTTCCCTACCTCCAGTTGCCTTCCTCCACATCTCAGACTACCCTGCTGGCACCATAAGCACCCCAACCCCTTCACCTTTGGGGAGGCACTTCTGAGACTCATTCTCCTCGCCTGGCTGCCTTGTAATAAACTCTTTCTGAGCTGTTTGTTTAAAAAAAAAAAGAAAACTCAATTTTAAATCCAAACTAAAATTTAAATAATTTTCTTAAAACTAAGAAATAAAATTGCCCTCAGGACTTTGATTTGAGTGATGACAGGTCATTTTTACGAACAGGCCTGTGTGATGCTTAGTTGAGGACATTAACCCACTCCGCTTTCAGCCGGTGCTTTCTGGACATCTGTGACCAGGTGCGGCCTTCATACAAAGCCCAGCATGCCGCCATGTGACTTCACACCCGAAAGATACCAGGTAAGCATCGAGGTTTTAGGAGAACTCCAGTGAGGCAGTTCTTCTCAGGAGGGCTAAGGTAACTGTTTCCTCAAGAAAGACCCACAGACAGCCCTGCCTGCCACTGAGCTATCTCAGATATCACAGCCTTCAAATCAGTGGGAGCTTCCAAACTCTCTTACCCCACTCGGTGGTATTGTATGAAGTGTGTGTGTGAGAGAGAGAAAGAGAGCGAGAGGCAGAGATGGGGAGACAAAGCAGAGGGAGACAGAGAGTACAAGGAGGAGACTGTCCATGGCCATACGTGTATCACAGGGATACAGGTGTACGTGTACACACAAGAAGAAATACACAGGCCACGCATGTGATGGCGCTCATTTCATTCCATCCCATCTGTCAGTGCCTGATCTCACCTTCCTGAGTCCGCCATCACAAAGTGTCATTCTCATTTTGCGGTCACGCAATAAATATTGGACTCGTTCTCTCTCCTTTCCTCTCTTTCTCTTTCGCTCTTTCTCTTTCTCTCTCCAACCACCCCCCGCCCTTCATTCTACATGACATTCATAAGTTAGAAACTAGAATCGATAAAGTCAGGAGGGACCCACAGAGATGAGAACGATAGGACAGAAGCTTTATAATTAAAGTCATGAACACTACAAGCACTCCATTTTTTTTATCCTCCAAAAAAAAAAAAAAAAAGAAATTAGAGGAAAAAAACATGATACTTCAGACATTTATTTCAGTCTCTTTTTTCACAGCTAAAATCAACTCAAAGCCAAGGCTTTCTATGGAGAGGTAGAAAATTCCAGCCTCCTTCTTCATGTTTTGGAGAAGGTAATGGCAACCCACTCTGGTACTCTTGCCTGGAAAATCCCATGGAACCTAGTAGGCTGCAGTCCATGGGGTCTTCATGTTTGATGTGGAAAAGGATCAAAGGGCCACATGAATAATTTCCTCCACTTGAGAGGAAGGCTCTGGGTGTATCTTGCAAGGAGGTCCCTGGGCAAAGAGTCACCCTGGTGAGTGAGGTCAGTGGGGAGCCCAGGTGCTGCTGTGTGGCCCTGCTGTTGATCTGTAAGCAATGCGGGGGTAAGGACGATGCTAAGCACTTAACTCTTGTCTACTTACAGTCCCTGGCCTATAGCCGAGTCCTGGAGGTCCATAAGCAACATCTCTCTCCTATGCACACAGCCTATTTCCCAGAGCCCCTGTTGCTCCACCAGGGACACATGGAGTGGCTGTTTGATCACGAGGGAAACAGATACCTGGATTTCTTTTCTGGGATTGTCACTGTCAGTGTTGGTCACTGCCACCCGTGAGTATCCTTAAAATTTCTAGATTTTTCACCCCAAGAGATATATGGAAAACAGGCTAGGGATCACGTTAGTGACTCAGAACCCCAGTGAAAAACTCTCTCTCTTTAGGCACATGGCAGGTTGTGGCTATCGTGCTCCTTCCTATTCTCTGGGTAACAACAACAAAAATCTTCGCACCATGCTTTGCCTTTTCTTAACAATGTAAGATTTTGTCATCCTCATGGTACATGGAATGGGATGTGTACCATGTGATTGGAGTATGGCTGTGTGTGTGTTTCTCCTCAATAGTAACTATAGCTTTTCAAAGAGAGGGCACGCACTGAGGAAAGCGCAGTGAAAGTGAAAGTGTTTGTCACTCAGTTGTGTCCAGCTCTGTACAACTGCATGGAATATAGCCTGCCAGGCTGGAGTGGGTAGCCATTCCCTTCTCCAGGGGATCTTCCCGACCCAGGGATCGAACCTGGGTCTCCTGCCTTGCAGGCAAATTCTTTACCACTGAGCCACCAGGGAAGCCCAGAGGAGGAGGGCAGAAGAGGAAAGGGCAGAGAAGAAGGGAAAACCTGGTATTCTCAGAGTACACAGGGCAGGTGGGGAGGGGGGATAAGAGATGGTGAGAGATGAGAAATCACTTCTAATCCAACTCTTCTTTTTTTTTTAATTTTACTTTCTTTTACTTTACAATACTGTATTGGTTTTGCCATACATTGACATGAATCCACCACGGGTGTATACAAGCTCCCAATCCTGAATCCCCCTCCCACTACCCACCCCATATCATCTCTCTGGATCATCCCCCATGCACCAGCCCCAAGCATCCTGTATCCTGTATCGAATATAGACTGGCACTTCGTTTCTTACATGATAGTATACATGTTTCAATGCCATTCTCCCAAATCATCCCACCCTCTCCCTCTCCCTCTCCCTCTCCCTCTCCCTCTCCCTCAGAGTCCAAAAGTCCGTTCTATAACTCTTCTTTATCAACTCTGTGCAATGGAAGAGGAAAGAAAGGATGATAAGAAGACGATGTAACCAGAGCTGAAAATTTACACCACAAGTGGATGACTGCATTAATCTTGAGATTTTCTGCGATTCTGATTATCAGCCCACATGCGGATACCCTGGGCAGGTCCCTCTGTGGTCCTTTTTGTTTGAGTGCAGCCATCTCATTTTAAGATCTATTCTGGCTTGCCTTTAATAATCTGATCAATAAAACTCATAGTACATGGAGCAAAAATAAAGCAGCAAGTCTAAATAAGGTGTGGGCCCTTCTGTGCAAGAGAGGGTGAAAGGTCTTTTCCATGAGCACCTGTAAGGCCATGAGGAGGGAGTTATACTCCCAGGTCCAGCCCTCACCTGTTCCTCCCTCAGCTGTCTGCATCTTCAGGAGGAACTAGTCCCAAACGAAGGGCTTCCCAGGTAGCGCTAGTGGTAAAGAACCCATCTGCCAGTGCAGGAGGTGAAACAGACACAGGTTCGATCCCTAGGTCAGAAAGATCCCCTGCAGTAGGAAACGACAACCCACTCCAGTATTCTTGCCTGCAGAATCCCATGGATGGAGGAGCCTGGGAGGACTATGGTCCATAGAGTCACAAAGAGTCAGACATGACTGAAGCAACACAGTACATACACACAGTCCCATACCACGTTCTGAGGAGTGTGAAAAATAAATTTCAGATACATTTTAAAACATAAGATAAACATGCATGAAAGAAGTAAAGAAAAATGAAGTACAGAGCATTTTTAAACAGTCACATTGAATCCTCCCAATTACGTGCAACATGGTGTCTGTAAATGAACCCCTCCCACTGGCTCCCATGACATTGGTGCATCTCCTGGTCACCCACTGACCATTCACCTCAACCCTCTGACCCCCTAATTTTGGGTGTTTCTGGCTCTTTCCTGAGCCCTCCCCTCTTCTCTCTATACTCCCTTCTTCTCTTGTTATTTCCCCGACAGAACTGGTCTCACCCCATCTCCCCACCTCTTCTCACTTAGTTGCTACATTTCAGCAGCCTCACCCAGCTGTTCAGCCTCGGCTCCTCAGCAAGCTATGATAACATGTCTAAGACCCCCAACGTGGGCAGTAAGATGCCCCATGTCTCCCTCAGCCTCCAGGATACCCCCTGCCCATGATACTCCACCATCAGCTGCAAATCGACATTACAAAGGCCAAATCCACTGTGCTTCCCACAAAACTGTTTCTAGTCACATATTCATTTATTCAAGGAGCACATATGAGCCACCTCCTCTGGGTAAGTCCTTGCTAGGAGCTGGGTAGTTAAAACAAGACTGGTTGTGCTTCTCAACCAACCCTGGGTTTTCCCCCGCTATCACAGGAAAGAATACTAAAGTCATCTTGGGCCCTTTTCTGCCTTTCACTCTATATAACCAACCTGATACCAAGATCTAGTTTCCCTCCACTGAAATGCCTTTCCCTACTAGCCCCTCTCAGGAGGTCCCAGTGTCCTAGTTCTGCTCCCCCACACCTGGAAGGCTGCCATGCCTTCCAGGTAACTAGCCTCACCAATTCCAGTCTTCCCTCCTACCTTCATGTGGCTCTCAGATTTATTTTGCTAAAGAATGCTTTTGTCAAGTGTCTCTTCCACGTAAGAGGTTATTAATAATCCACAATTTTCTGAAGTGAGATCTGTGGGACACTGATCACAGGAGAGGTTCATTGTTAAAGGGTTCCATTAGAAAATAAGGTTGGGAAACACACTAAACTCCATCTCTCCCTCCTGGGGAGACACAGGGCACATTAGCCTATTAAAGGTACTGATAAGTCCTGCAGTAAAGAATTTGATCTGGTATTCCTCAAAACTGTTTAACCACTGAACTGATTTGTGTGTGTGTGTGTGTATCAATTATTGATAAAAGACTTCAGCCATTTCTTTTCTTTGGAACAAGTTCACACACCTTGGCCTGTCTTTTCAAGGCATTCCAAGTCAGGTCTCACATATTTATATACCTTTAGTTCCTTCTTTCAGGGAAGGCAATGGCACCCCACTCCACCGAAAATCCCATGGATGGAGGAGCCTGGTGGGCTGCAGTCCATGGGGTCGCTAAGAGTCGGACACGAATGAGCGACTTCACTTTCACTTTTCACTTTCATGCATTGGAGAAGGCAATGGCAACCCACTCCAGTGTTCTTGCCTGGAGAATCCCAGGGACTGGGGAGCCTGGTGGGCTGCCGTCTATGGGGTCGCACAGAGTCGGACACGACTGAAGTGATTTAGCAGCAACAGCAGTTCCTTCTTCCCCTCAAAGTGAGACTTTGGATTCACAGAATGTGATACAGAATGTTCATAAACACCGACCATTACTAAGACCCAAATCTTGGAATTGTCTTTAAAGGAAAAGTTGTTGATCTTATAAACATGTGTTTGATTGAGCTATAATTCTTTAGAATAAAATGGAAAGACACCCAGGCTTACATGTAGTCTTCTCTATTTTCCAAACTCTTTAAAGCGTAGTTAATAAGAAAATCTAGTTAGAAGAGATTATACCTTCAAAATTCCTTCTTCTCTGGAAATTTATCTTTTAAAATCCCCAGCAATCAATCACTTAGTCCTCTTTTGAACACTTTTCTTGGTCAGGAATTCATTACCTTTTGAGGCAATATGTTCCATTACCAGAGACTTTTGGTAGCTAGAGAAGCTCTTTCTTGCGTTTGGTTGAAATCTGCCTCTTGAAACTCTTTGATAGATACCCATCGGTTTTAATTCAATGGTCAGTGTTGTGTGGGGAGGGACATGCCCGCGGCAGTCTGGGTAACTCTGCTCTTCCGTTTATCCAGGAAAGTAAACGCAGCAGCGCAAAGGCAGCTGGGCCGCCTGTGGCATACAAGTTCTGTCTTCTTCCACCCTCTGATCCACGAATATGCAGAGAAGCTTTCAGCACTTCTTCCTGAGCCGTTGAAGGTCTGATGCTCATAACTCAAAGGGGCAGGATCTGCTGATCCCAGGGAAGCGGGACAGGGAAATGAGAGTATGGGCGCGGAATGTGGTCTGTGCACTCAACACCTAAAGTGAGTGTACTGGTAGCCGAGAAGAGAGAAACCAATGAATTGCTGCTAAAACCAGCTGACATTCACTTCATCAGCTCCAAGTGGCTGCCTCTCCTGATCATTTTCCTTACCATATCTTTGCAGACATCACTTCAGGGGGGCCCAGCCTTCCTGACGCTCTCCTCTGTGTTACTCAGGAAGTTTTCATCCCTTGGCTCCACACTGCCTCTGCCAAGCCATTGGCATTTCTTCTTTAACAAAGAGTGAAGCCATTTTTTTAAGAAAATTAATATACCGTTAAATTCATTTGGTCTGAGATGCAGTTTGATATTTTGCTAAATGGGATGTTTTTCTGCATCTGAAATGATTGACTTTTTTAACTGGATTGAGAAGTTAAAATGTTGGCCAAAATTTGCATTTCAGGATTCAATGAGTTAATATCTATGTAAAACAGTGCCCCGTACCTGGTGTCAGCTATGATTATTATTTTACCATATTATCTAAGTACCCTATTTCCTATACGATATTCAAGAGATGAAGAAATCTGAAATAGCTGTAACCTAAGTTCAGGGCAGTACTCCAAAGTCTTGGTTACCTCAGTCAGGAACCCCAACACTGGATCCATGCTCAGTCATGTCCGACTCTTTGCGACCTCGTAGACTGTAGCCCACCAGGCTCCTCTGTCCAAGGAATTTTCCAGGCAAGAATATTGGAATGGGTTGCCATTTCCTACTCCAGGGGATCTTCACGACCCAGGGATCAAACTGTGTCTCTTCCATCTCCTGCATTTGCAGGCAGATTCTTTACCAACTGCACCACCTGAGGAGCCCCTTAGATGGTGCTATCTAGCCTTAAAGTTCATTTGACAGACCCTAAATGACAATCCACTCCAGTACTATTGTCTGGAAAATCCCATGGACAGAGGAGGCTGGTAGGCTACAGTCCATGGGGTTGCAAAGAGTCGAACACAACTGAGCGACTTCACTTTCACTCTAAAACCTAAAATCAGGTTAGGAAGGATCCAGTGCCCTTGAGTGCTCCCCTTTCCTTCAACCAGGATGAGCTGCACTTTTTGTTTGTTTGTTCACTTTTTTAACATTCACAAACACTGAACAGACAGGCTGGGATATCCTCTGGGGGCCTCTGGGCCAAGCCTTCAGAGTCAAGCAGAATGATTCAGTTTCAAGAGCCAAGAGATGAAGTTCTCAGATTTCTTTGGCTGCTTACCACTGTACATCTCAGCAAGCCTCTCCATCTTAGCACTTCGAAGAGCATCAAGTAATTCTAATGGAAGCCAGGAATGTTTCACAATTTGGGCAATCCCTTAGCCATTGTTGTATCTCTAATGCTCAGCAGCTGCTCAATGAAGAGCTATAGAATCAATAATTAAATGATGAGACTCCATGAGGTCACAAAGAGTCGGACAGGACTGAGTGACTGAACTGACTGGTATGAAGGGAACTCTTCTTAATAATCAGAGGCTGGGATACACTCTTTCACAATTTCAAATGAATTCAACAATCTGTGTCTCATGACCATGTGTACTTTTTTCCTCCAGGTCGTTTTCTTGGTGAACAGTGGTTCAGAGGCCAATGACCTAGCCATGCTGATGGCCAGAGCACACTCAGACAGCACAGACATCATTTCTTTCAGGTAACCACACCTCGGAGATTCATTTTAACACTGACTCACCCCAGTATTAAATGTTGGCCTCTGAAATATAGCCTAGAGCAGGAGAGAGACTTTCACAGGGCTGTTTTTCTAATTTCAGGATTTAGGGTAGGACCCACCAAATGAATTTTATGGATGGATAGCACCATAAAAATTGGCCTGATCCAAGTAGGGGTCCCTAACTAATAGAGTTTGGAAGCCTAGTTATGTCATAAATTCTCTATAAAATTAAAAAGAAGGCTACAAGGCAGCTTTTTAACTTTAAAGATATGGTATAGAAACAAACACATTGTTAATCAACTATGTGCTGTGTGCTAAGTCACTTCTGTCATGTCTGACGTTTTGCAATCCAATGGACTATAGCCCACCAGGATCCTCTGTCCATGGGATCTCTCAGCAAGAGTACTGGAGTGGGCTGCCATGCTTCCTCCAGGGGATCTTCCTGACCCAGGGATCGGGCACACGTCTCTTATGTCTCTTCCATTGGCAGGTGTGTTCTCTACTACTATCACCACCCAGTGTGCTCCAAAACAAAATACAAATTTAAAAAGAATAAATTAAAAGTAAAAAGAGATATGGTATTGACTGCCCCCTATGCCAGATAGTGAAAGACTGGTCTCACCCCCAGAAACCTTGCCATGTGACACTGGACTCACTTTCATCTTTGCTTATGATAAGAAGCCGTATACTTATTTCACAGCACCAGTTGTACCATTTTTCACCTTTTTTTCTAAATTTAGAGTTCAGCTCAGTTCAATTGCTCAGTCGTGTCCGACTTTCTACAACCCCATGGACTGCAGCACGCTAGGCTTCCCTGTCCATCACCAACTCCCAGAGCTTGCTCAAACTCATGTTCATTGAGTTGGTGATGCCATCCAACCATCTCATCCTCTGTCATCCCTTTTTCCTCCTGCCCCCAATCCCTCCCAGCATTAGAGTCTTTTCCAATAAGTCAACTCTTTGCATGAAGTGGCCAAAGTACTGGAGTTTCAGCTTTAGCATCATTCCTTCCAAAGAACACCCAGGGCTGATCTCCTTTAGAATGGACTGGTTGGACCTCCTGGCAGTCCAAGGGACTCTCAAGAGTCTTTTCTAACACCACAGTTCAAAAACATCAATTTTTCGGCACTCAGCTTTCTTCACAGTCCAACTCTCACATCCATACATGACCACTGGAAAAACCATAGCCTTGACTAAATGGACCTTTGTTGGCAAAGTAATGTCTCTGCTTTTTAATATGCTATCTAGGTTGGTCATAACTTTCCTTCCAAGGAATACGTATCTTTTAATATATTAATTAATTAATTTATTTATTTGGCGGTGCTGTGCCGGCTTTTCTCTAGTTGTTGCGAGCAGGGGCTACACTTTTCTCTAGTTGCGGTGTGTGGGCTTCTCATTGCAGTGACTTCTTTTGTTGAGAAGCGTGGGTTCTAGGGCACATGGGCTTGGTAGTTGCATCTCCTGGGCTCTAAAGCACAGGCTCCATTGTTGCGGCACACAGACTTTGTTGCTCCGCAGCATATGGAATCTTCCTGGATTAGGGATTAAACCCATGTCTCCTGCATTGGCAGGCTGATTCTTTACCGCTGAGCCACCAGAGAAGTCCCAACATTAATTAGAAATATTTGACGGCTTTATTAGTATTAAAAATGTTATTAAAAAACTAACAATTTTGTTTGTATTTGCCTCCATTGAATAATTTTACATAGAATGTTTACACAGACTCATAATAATGTTTATGTAGAAGATAGGCATGACATAGTAAAAATGGATGGAGTGAAGAAATAGTCCCATTCTCCCACTATTCTGGCCATGGCTTCTGTCTAAAGAGAAGATTTATTTCTAGAAGATTTGATTACCAAGGAACATCTACTATTACACATTCCAGATAAAACGGGCATGCAGGCACTACAGGCATGAACATTTGCTATACAGCCATAAAGAATTGTGACTTTTTTATACCTAAATAAACATTCCAGCATACGTTCAGCTCAGTTCAGTTCAGTCACTCAGTCGTGTCTGACTCTTTGCAACCCTGTAAACTGTAGCACGCCAGGCCTCCCTGTCCATTACCAACTCCCAGAACCTACCCAAACTCATGTCCATTGAGTGGGTGATGCCATCCAACCATCTCATCCTCTGTCATCCCCTTTTCCTCCTGCCCTCAATCTTTCCCAGCATCAGGGTCTTTTTCCATTGAGTCATCTCTCCACATCAGGTGGCCAAAGTATTGGAGTTTCAGCTTCAACATCAGTCCTTCCAATGAACACCCAGGACTGATCTCCTTTAGGATGCATTGGTTGGATGTCCTTGAAGTCCAAAGGACTCTCAAGAGTCTTCTCCAACACCACAGTTCAAAAGCATCAATTCTTTGGTGCTCAGCTTTCTTTATAGTCCAACTCTCACATCCATACATGACTACTGGAAAAACCATAGCCCTGACTAGACGGACCTTAGTTGGCCAAGTAATGTCTCTGCTTTTGAATATGCTATCTAGGTTGGTGATAACTTTCCTTCCAAGGAGTAAGCGTCTTTTAATTTCATGGCTGCAATCACCATCTGCAGTGATATTAGGACCCAGAAAAATAAAGTAAGCCACTGTTTCCACTGTTTCCCCATCTATTTCCCATGAAGTGATGGGACCAGATGCCATGATCTTCATTTTCTGCATGTTGAGCTTTAAGCCAACTTTTTCACTCTCCTCTTTCACTTTCATCAAGAGGCTCTTTAGTTCTTCTTCACTTTAGGTGGTGTCATCTACATATCTGAGGTTATTGATATTTCTTCCAGCAATCTTGATTCCAGCTTGTGCTTCCTCCAGCCCAGCATTTCTCTGCATAGAAGTTAAATAAGCAGGGTGACAATATACAGCCTTGCTCCTTTTCCTAATTGGAACCAGTCTGTTGTTCCATGTTCAGTTCTAACTGTTGCTTCCTGACCTGCATACAGATTTCTCAAGAGGCAGGTCAGGTGGTCTGCTATTCCCATCTCTTTCAGAATTTTCCACCAGTTTATTGTGATCCACACAGTCAAAGGTTTTGGCATAGTCAATAAAGCAGAAATAGATGTTTTTCTGGAATTCTCTTGCTTTTTCGATGATCCAGCGGATGTTGGCAATTTGATCTCTGGTTCCTCTGCCTTTTCTGAAACCACCTTGAACATCTAGCATATGTATGTCCAGATAAATCATAATCTATTCAGAGCAGTCTTGGTCCTACTAGGGTTCAATACATGTTTGTGTTTCCGCTTTCAAGATATATAACCATTCCTTCAAATAGTCTCAATAGTCCTAAATCCTTTTTGAAGGGTGATTTTGATTTGGGAAGTTGTCCAAACTTATTTGAAACCAAGAGATTAGGATAATTTGTAATAAATATGACTGTTTCAGTTTCCCGAAATAAAGCTTGTGTTTCTTCTATGCTGACTAGGATGGCTTATGAGGCACTTGAAGAAAAGTTCCCAAAAAAGTTAAGTGACCGCCGCGTCACAGGAACAAATACTCATCTTCTCAAAGAGATTACTTTGCAGACTCATTGAATATATAGTTTCTGGTATGTTGCTAAAAGATGAGTCTCATTGCTTAGAGGAACAGAGTAGGGCAGGTCTAAGGTCAGAGCTCTCGGCCAGATGGCCTCCAAAATTCCTTTCACAATTCAAATCTGTGATGCTAGGAGAAAACATGAATAGGTGAATTCATTTGACACGGGCTTAGAAGATTTCTTTGAGATCATTGAGGTTGTAGGTCAATGGTGCTCTTTTTCATCTCCATAGCTTTCATGGATTTTTTTTTTTTTTGTCCATCCCAGTGTTCCACAGGCCAGTAATCAAATGAAGGCACACTTAACCCAGCCCTCACACTCTGTTCTGTCTGCAGAGGAGCCTACCATGGATGCAGTCCTTACACGCTTGGCTTGACAAATGTGGGCATCTATAAGATGGACCTGCCTCATGGGACAGGCTGCCAACCAGTAAGTTCTGAGATGTTTGCCTTATTTCTCTAAAGACTCCAGGGTGCATGGAATCATGGATCAGATTTTTCCAGTCATTAGGACTAGAAACTATGACGCCTGTGATTAATCAAGGCCTCAATTTGACTTAATCAAATAAAAGACCATTTAAAGGAACCATTTCTTAGAAAGACCTTCAGAGTCTGAGTAATACTTAATATTAGAGATGCTTTTACATTTTGTTTTGTTTTTAAGTAAAACTGAGTCAATTATAAATAAATGCATTGAAATAAGTTCCCAGAGCCTTGAATGCATATAATTTCCGTATACTCACCCTTGTACTCACCTTCTGTTCTCACCCACTGTACCCACCTTTTCAGCATCAGAATCAGATACCTAATTATTCTCATTCTTTCGGATGCCATTACCCACCAAACTCGAGCCAATTGTTTCCAGGCAGACACGGAAATCAGTTTCCTTTGTAGAGTGGCCTCATAACTGATTTCCAAGAACAAAATTATCTCTTCAAAGCAGAATATCAAGTTTTTGTCCTAAGTGGGAGAAGAGTAAGGAAGGAATCTTAGTATCAAGTTAAGAAGCCCTCTTGCCTTGATTGATACCATATGTTGCCTCAAATTGACTGTCTTGTGTTCATGTCTTGCCAAACCCCCTCTTTGTCGTTTGCAGACAATGTGCCCAGATATTTTCCGTGGCCCTTGGGGAGGAAGCCACTGCCGAGATTCTCCAGTGCAGACAATTAGGAAATGCAGCTGTGCACCAGGTCCAACTGAGTGGGGAGGGTGGCACGTGGGGGAAGGTCAGGAGGGGGGAGGAATGAGAAGAAAGGCAAATTGGAAAAAGTGGGAAAGGCAAAAGTCAAGTCAAATACAACTAGGAAGTCACTCCTCACTGAGCCCAACAGTGCTTATAGCCAATGACAGCAATACCATCAGAGCATCCACCCCCTGTTAGGAAACACATCTCAGCATCTCACGCTTATCAGACCTAAGGCAGAAACACAGTTACCCAGTGCTTCCTCAGAGGCATTCTCTCAGCTCTCCTAGCAATGGTTCTGCTACCAATTTAATAGGAAAACAAGGTTGAGGGGATTATTCACCAGTTCCCAACGGAGGTCACCAATTCCCAATGCAGAAAGGGGAAAGAACACTTTTAGAAATTTCGAAACTCCAGTCAGGAAGTTCCCCAGGGACTCAGAATACCAGCCAAAGACTATTTGTCAAAACAGAAGGTGGTTCCTGAAGGCTGTTGACATGTCCTCAAAAACTGTAAAGACCTTCAGGAAAGCTGTTATTCATCAAATGCATTGTTATTTACATTCTCTACCGCGTCCTCACATGAGGGAGAGGAGGCCTGGAAGCAGCGTGAGTTCTTGATTTGTCAGCAAGCCCCACCCCATGCTTGTCATCACAGGGCAGGACCCTTTGGGTGACTGCTCCCAAATAGCACTGGAGGAAAGCATGAAGTTCTCCTGCCAAGAGCTCTTTAATGAAACAGTGTGAGTCACTGGGCTGAGAAGAAGAAGGTAAATGGAAGCCTTAAAAATCTGCTTTGAAAGTAAGAAAATTCAGTCACCTTAAAATTCAGATGGGATAATGGTGGAGGAGGGAGGCTGAAAGCATGAGCTTTAGAACAAGATGTTATAGTCACAGAACATAAAACAGTGAGGAAGTTTTACACTTCACTCAAATTCTCCTTCTGAAAGATGAAGCTCCTGTTTCTCATCTGTGAAATGTAGACAGCAATATCTGCCCCTGTGGCCCCTTATTCCAGGCCTTCATGAGACCAAGGAAGAGAACTTTTAGAACTTTTTCTAATGGGGATGCCTTTTTAAAAAATCTTTGGGCTGTACCACACAGCATGTGGGATCTTATTTCCATGACCAAGGATCGAACCCACAGCCCCTGCATTGGCAGCATGGAGTCTTAACCACTGGAACACCAAGAAGGTCCCAGAAAGAGAGCTTTTGTAGAGTCAGGCAGACTGTGGCAATGCCAAGGGCTAGTATGCCTGCACCTCACCTCCATGTGGCACCAAAAACTAAAATCAGTTGGCTGAACCTCACAGATGTCCATCCACCTGCAAGTGCATCAGCGCAGATACTTGGAGGCAGGAGACATGGTCCTTCCCTTCCCTCCTAGCTCAGTGTCCCTCTCTCTTCATCCTCTGCCTCCTCCTTCTTTTCAGCATTCTCCTCTCTGCCAGGCCAACTTGAAAATACGAGGACCCCAGGGTCATCTCTCTAGTGGTCTCTGGAGACTAAGTGATAGTGACAGACAGACATTTCTGCCTCTTGGAACTGTGGTCTTCGGCACATCCGAAGTCAGCTTCTTTCTTCACTCATATCTTCAAGAGACAAGACTAATACCCTCTCTTTATACAAGAAGTGATATCAGCCTCCTCTAGAGCTATTAGGCTTGAGAAGCGTTGGGTCTTTGCTGTAAAAAAGCATATTTATATATCTTTGTAAATACATCCCAACATATAAATTACTTGGCATAGAGAAGTTTACAGGTCCTCTTAGAGTTCACTCACTGAACACATAAAGGTGCCAGGTTTGACAGGGAGCATTTTTTTCACCTCAGCAGGATGTCACCTCTCCCCTCATCGGTCTGGGCAAGAATCCAATATGTGTGTGGTAGAGTTCATTCTCTCCTCCACCCCCTCCTCGGGATGTTTTCTTTCCAGCTGTTCATTTCAGTCCCTGAATGTCAGATATACCTTGGGATGAAAAGCACCTCTCAACACACTGCCCACATAATGTTCCTAACCTCATACTGATCACATCATTTCTCTTTCTTCTTTTGCAACACAAGCTCCTTTTTCCTTAAAAATTGTTCTTTCTTGGCTCCCCACTCTTGCTTAACTCTTTGTGTGCGTGCATGCTAAGTCACTTCAGTCGTGTCCACCTCTTTTCGACCCCATGGACTATAGCCCACCAGACTCCTCTGTCCATGGGATTCTCCAGGCAAGAATACTGGAGTGGGTTGCTATGTCCTCCTCCAGGGGATCTTCCTGACTCAGGGGTGGGACCCACATCTCTTATGTCTCCTGCACTGGGAGGCGAGTTCTTTACCGCAAGTGCCACCTGGGAAGCCGAACTCTTTCTATCCCACCAGATAAAATGAAAACACTTCCCTCTTTATGCCATTTCCTGGATAAAATCCAGGAGAGCAGTCCCTCTCCACCTGCTTGATGTTGTCATGATGACACCACTACACCAGGTCTCTCTCCAGAGGTGGCCTGACTTGGGCTTACAGCAATGAGCCAATGAAGGAAAAAGCCAGTGACAGCTGATGACTCACATTGCTGAACTTGTGCACAGTGGAGGAAGAATTTCTAAAAAGTCGAGCACAGGTTCAAGCAAAATCTTCTTCATGGTTTGTTTTGTCCAAATTTAAGCCATTAGGGTTGATTTTGCTTCACATTTGGATTTCTCAAGTGACAAATGGTCTTGCTAAATTCCCAAATTATATCCTTTGAACATATGTATAATTCATCCTCTAAGGTCATCCTTGGTTGTTATCTTTTCCTTTCTGAATAAAAATAGAAAATTTCAATCTCCAGGGGCACATATTCATTTGTCTACTATATCCTGCCCATCAAACAATATCAGTTCAGTTCAGTTCAATCACTCAGTCGTGCCCGACTCTTTGTGACCCCATGAATTGCAGCACGCCAGGCCTCTCTGTCTATCACCAACTCCCGGAGTTCACTCAGACTCACGTCCATCGAGTCAGTGATGCCATCCAGCCATCTCATCCTCTGTCATCCCCTTCTCCTCCTGCCCCCAATCCTTCCCAGCATCAGAGTCTTTTCCAATGAGTCAACTCTTCACATAAGGTGGCCAAAGTACTGGAGTTTCAGCTTCAGCATCATTCCTTCCAAAGAAATCCCAGGGCTGATCTCCTTCAGAATGGACTGGTTGGACCTCCTTGCAGTCCAAGGGACTCTCAAGAGTCTTCTCCAACACATCAGTTCAAAAGCATCAATTCTTCGGCGCTCAGCTTTCTGCACAGTCCAGCTCCATAACTGATGCTAATAAGTGTACTTTCTGGTTTCGATATACCTTTCATTAATTCCCTTCTTCAAACCCTGAGCCCTCGATTCCAGTTCATCAAAGATCAGGGAACGCTGTTGAGCAAGCTTTTCCAAACATTGTATGTAGCCTAAAAGTATGTTTGGGGCCAGGTCATGTTTTTCTCCCTTTTTAAGAGCTGAAGTATAAACTATATTTATGCTTCACTGTTGATGGTGATACCTGAAGGTTTCTATTCCTTACCTCTAGTTCTCAGGAGACAGGACCACATCCACGCCTCTAAGCAGGCATCATGATGGTAGATGGCGACTTGCCTCCCTGACTGCTTTCACCAGAGACCCCCATCACACTCATATCTCCCTCTGCCTTTCTTCTGCTGTTCACGGATATGGGCTTAGATCCAGAGATTATGCGGTGCTATCCACCAAACCACAGGTGTGGATAAAAATTCTGAAGGTTCTCATATGTGGACACACTCGTTCTGGGACATTTGCTATTCCGGAGGGGACTGCTTCCTCTCCCCTGAGACAGTGGATGAAAGTTACATGACTGTAGTACTTTCCTCTTTAGAATTCTCATTGTTCTAGAAACATATTTGTTGGTGGTGTTGTTCAGTCACCAAGTCGTGTCCAACTCTTTACGACCCCATGGACTGCAGCAGGCCAGGCTTCCCTGTCCTTTGCCATCTCCCAGAGCTCACTCAAACTCATGTCCATCGAGTCGGTGATGCCAGCCAGTCATTTCATCCTCTGCCGTCCCCTTCTCCTCCTGTTTTCAATCTTTCCTGGCATCAGGGTCTTTTCCAATGAGTTGGCTGTTTGCATCAGGCAGCCAAAGTATTGGAGTTAATATATAAACATACTTACTAACCATAACAACTGAGATACTTTGTAGTTTTAAAATGGTATATCAGATTAAGTGGCAATACAAAGTAAACAGTTATTTCCAAATAAATCAAATCCACATAGCAATTACATCTGAATCAAATCTACTGTGTCAAGAGAACTGTCTTCCTTAGGTGAAACAGCCATCTATCCCAGACTCAATGATGCTCTGGGGTGTTTCTTCCCCAGATGGAAATGACTGAAGTGGTTTGTTTACACCTTTGTGGCTAGGCTAGTCTTGCTGCTCAGAACAAAGCACAAGTTGTTCTGACAATGTTTCCCTTTCAGAAGCCTATATACCCATATCCTGCTTTGCTGTATTTTCAGGGACTCTTGTCAATATACTATCCTGGTTTCTTTTTTCCTATGTTTCCCCCTCCATTCTTCTGGATGCCTTTCTCACATCTTCAAATACGGTGTTGTGTTTTGTTTGTTTGTTTATTGCAGACTGCTGTCAAGCTAAAGACCAGTATATTGAACAATTCAAAGATACTCTGAGCACTTCTGTGGCCAAATCAATTGCTGGATTTTTTGCAGAGCCAATTCAAGTAAGTGTGTTAACCTTAAACATTAACTGAACTCAGTTGTAAATTATCAGTTTTAACTCATACATTCTAGTGACTTCCAGATTATTTAAGTGATCACTGTTATGTCCCTCTATGCCATTTTCTTCGTCCCCTTGAAAAAAAGAAGGCCTCTGGTTTTCAACTGACCTTTAAAAGTCCATCTTCTGTACTCTTAGACTGAGCAGACAGATAGATGAAACTACTGAATTTGTAAATCTGTAAAAATAGAAAACCCCAGCAGTTTTCAGTTGCTTATTACCCACACTGTCAGGGTGAGCCGTTCTGTAATCTTACTAAATCCCCTTAATCTATTTTTCTCTGCTCTCAGGAAAGACCACGTTTGCAACCATTTCCCAGAAAGCATTGCATTAAGAGGAATGGCTCTTCTTTTCACCCATAGTTGAAACGTTTCTAGAAACGGTTTCAAAAATTGATAGCATCACTAATGCTAATATTGATCATGATCTGTCTTCAATTGTGTGGTTTTTTTTTTAATATTTTCGAGGCCCTATGCTGTTATTCTAGGTCTTCTTGGTTTGGTCTTTTGCAGGGGGTGAATGGCGTTGTTCAGTACCCGAAGGGGTTTCTAAAGGAAGCCTTCGAGCTGGTGCGTGAGCGGGGAGGCGTGTGCATTGCAGATGAGGTGAGTGGCCACGGAGGAGGTGTGATGGAGCCAGGACAGGAAAAACTCGGGGAGAAACCTCTAAACCCTGCTCTGCAGTCCAGGCAGAAAGCATCTACTTGCAGATTCCAAGATGAGGGTATAAGTTAATCTTTGACTCATTGACTGACTAGTTCATTACTAGACTAGAACATCAATGTCCCAAGTGAAGTCTATCAAATAAGTTAACAGGCCTAGGACATTGCCATTCCTCAACATACTTTTAAAATTACTATTTGACTCAGCTTAAACTTAGTTTAACCTCACAACCAAGTTTTCATCTTAACTTTTGCCAAAATAGTATTAGGCAGACTGGCAGCATTCATCTCACCTTAATAACAAAATCTGTTTGGAAGTCACACTTAGAAAAAAAATGTCCAGCCTCTAAGAAGAGGGCCATAATCACAGATATTTGAAAAGTAGTTCCAGGGACTCCCCTGGCAGTCCAGAGGTTGGGGATCCCACCTCAATTACAGGGGCCGTGGCTTTGATTCCTGGTCAAGGAACTAAGATTCCACACGTCATGCTGTACAGCCAAAAAAAACTGAATTGAATTGGGGGCAAAAAAAGTGAACTGAAGTTCAAGATAGTTAATTTGCCTGTCAAGATCAGGCAGCTAGTAGGGACAGAGCCAGAACTCACACCCAGACTCAAAGACCACACTAACCACTGGGAAACCCACCTTTCAAGAACGATCGAACTGTGGTGTAGAAAGACAAAGGGTGGCAGGAGAGGCGGGAACAGAAGAAACTCCTGAGGGCAGAGCCAGTGCTGCACCAGGGATCTCACACGCCTTCTTAATCAGCTAACCTTGGCTTTCCCTTCTATGAAATGAGGGATTTGGGATCTACAATAAGGGCTTCCCAAGGTACTGCTAATGGTAAAGAAGCTGCCTGCCAATGCAGGAGACATCAGAGATGCAGGTTCAATCCCTGGGTTGGGAAGATCCCCTGGAGGAGGGCATGGCAACCCACTCCAGTATTCTTACCTGGAGAATTCCATGGACAGAGGAACCTGGGGGGCTACAGTCCATGGGGTTGCAAAGAGTCAGACACTACTGAAGCGACTTAGCATGGGGCCATATTGGGCCATCAGTCTTTCCTGGTCTGGCGTGGGCTGGATTTAAGTTTGAAATTGACCGCTTTTAGGCAAGGCATCCGCACACATAGTTCCCACTCCAATTCATAGAGGTGGACCTAGCCTGCTTCTCTCATGGCTATGTGCTTCTTACCTCCTAAGGCCTTTGAGTTTATGAAACTTAGAATGAGTCATCTCTGCTCAACTGAAAGATTCTATGGACTGACACCTCCCAGATGACTTACATGGTTTATGGCCCTACATAATTTCATGTATTGTCCAAGCAATCTGATTTTTTTTTTACCATTTATTTATGGTACTTAGATGAAATAAAGAATGAAAATAGACAGGCAAGTTGGATGGATTTGCCATGAACTCTTCTTACATTCTCTCTTTTGGACAACTTCATCAGCTTGTGTTCAGGGACTCAAAACTAGGAGACTCAGGATTCGAGCCCAGGTCTGTCTGACTCTCACATAAGCTCTTCTCCTGTGTTGCTCACTCTTATCTAATTGTAACCCCCAAATCTGCCTTTGCAACAGCACCTTGGAGAGAGCAGAAAAAATAATTTAATTTAAAAAGTCTGAGAAGGACCTTTACTCTTTCAAGAGCATTTCAGAATCAGCTTCAAGGTCCTACACCTGTACCCCAGAAGTGCAGCATGTATAGAGAAAGAGAGAGAGACAGTCCAAGAGACTGAGAACCAGAGGGAATCAAGGACCCATCACCAAAAAAGGCTCTGGCAGAAATTTGCATGGGAATATTTGTGTGCATTTATTTAGTTAGGTACTTCTGCCACATTTTAATTCATTCTGCAAACACTTAGTGTCTACTTTTATCAGGCACTCTGCTAGATATTATGGATAAAGAGAAAAATGAGATACAGTCTCTGTTATTAGCCATGTGGGTGTATGCATTGCTAAACACTGCAGTCACGTCCGACTCTTTGCAACCTTCTATACTGTACCCTGCCAGGCTCCTCTGTTCATGGGATTCTCCAGGCAAGAATACTGGCGTGGGTTGCCATTTCCTTCCCCAGGGGATCTTCCCGACCCAGAGATCTAAACCACGTCTGTGTCTTCCGGATTGGCAGGCGGGTTCTTCACCACAAGCGCCACCTGGGAAACCCTATTAGACATGTACTCTGGTGGTAACAGTCCAAGGTGAGAGGTTCTGATGGCAGCCTAGGTGCCTTGTAGGAAATTCCTAGCCCAGATAGTGAGGAAACCATGTTTTGAAGAACAAGAGGCGTTAGCGAGAGACAGAGCAGGGAAAGGGCCTTCTAGGAAGAGGAAACAGCACGAACAGAACAGCTGCGGTCAGCTTAGTTCCATCCTGAGTTAACCGGCTTTACTGAGTCCTCCTCACGACTGATTCTCAGGAAGAAAAGGACACCACAGGGAAGAGGACAATCCGCCTGTCTGGGCTGAATGGCAGACGCCCCAGCGCCAGTCTGCATGCTGTAATTACTGCCTCATCCAGCATGGGGCAGATGCAGCCTTCCCACAGAGGGGCCTTATTCAGGGTTGCTAATCACAGCAACCTTTTTCACATGCATTATTTATATAACCCAGTGGCACCCCACTCCAGTACTCTTGCCTGGAGAATCCCACGGATGGAGGAGCCTGGTGGGCTGCAGTCCATGGGGTCACTAAGAGTCAGACACGAATGAGCGACTTCACTTTCACTTTTCACTTTCATGCATTGGAGAAGGAAAGGGCAACCCACTCCAGTGTTCTTGCCTGGAGAATCCCAGGGACGGGGGAGCCTAGTGGGCTGCCATCTATGGGGTCGCACAGAGTCTGACAAGACTGAAGAGACTTAGCAGCAGCAGCAGCAGCACCACAACCCTGTGATGTATTGCTATTAAGTGTTTCCACTCAACAGAGCTAATATAGGTCCAGAGGAGTTAAGAAACATGTCTAGAGTCACTAGCAAATGGCTTTTGGTGCCTAAAAAGCTCAGGCATGGTGCTTTTTCCATCATAGTACAAGGATGGTGGTGATGATGATGTTAAGGAGAAGATAGAAGACAAGGCAAGACACCAGAGGGTCAGGAAAACCAGCATTTCTCAGAAAGTTCCCGGTGATTTCGGATTTGTTTCCATCAGGTGCAGACAGGATTTGGAAGGCTGGGCTCTCACTTCTGGGGCTTCCAAACACACGATGTCCTGCCAGATATCGTCACCATGGCTAAAGGGATTGGGAATGGCTTTCCCATGGCAGCAGTCGTGACAACTCCAGGTAGGAACCACGGGCAGTTTGTGTCTGCTTCTGGGCCCTCTGCATCCGCAATCGTAGAAAACATGTGTATTGTACCTCGTGTGGGCTGGGGACCATCATGGAAACTACACATGCATTTCCTAAGTAATGTTAAAGGGAAACAGTCTGTTTGCCAGACTGTGGAAGAGATGGAAGAAAACCAGCCCTTTTTGCTCTTTGCTATAGGGAAAACCAATTCTCCCAGCCTCACACTGAGATGTAGGGTTCTACTACATTGACAAGGTCTAGGCAAATGTGCCTCAGAGAAGGCAATGGCACCCCACTCCAGTACTCTTGCCTGGAAAATCCCATGGACAGAGGAGGCTGGTAGGCTGCAGTCCATGGGGTCGCTAGGAGTGGGACACGACTGAGTGACTTCACTTTCACTTTTCACTTTCATGCATTGGAGAAGGAAATGGCAACCCACTCCAGTGTTCTTGCCTGGAGAATCCTGGGAACGGGGGAGCCTGGTGGGCTGCCGTCCATGGGGTCGCACAGAGTCGGACACGACTGAAGCGACTTAGCAGCAGCAGCAGCAGGCAAATGTGCCTAGACAAAAACAAAACCAAAACCAAATCCAACACAAGAGATCGTGTTAACCAACCTGAAGCCAGTTAAAAGTTTAAAGCTAAAGTTTCCAAGGAGTCATATTCTTGAAGAACACTCCAACTTAGTCTTGCCACCCCAATAAGCTATAGACTCAGCCTCCAGAGTGATAGTTTTCTCTGCTGATCATCAACAACTAAATACAATACAATCTCACTTAGCTAAACAGTCTATAAAATGAACATTAGAATTAATTTTATTACCCATTTTAGTGAAGTTTTACAGAGAATACTTTCATGAACCACTTATTATTGAAAATCTTGAGATTATTTCATTTATTTTTCCCACCAATAGCAAGCACACTTGAGAAACTCCAAAGGATAATTAAGTGCCTTGTAATATTTCAGTGCTTTTATCAAATGAGGAAAGATGGTGTTGAAGGTGAACTATAATGAACCGAATATATATTTTCACCCTCAAACCGTCTGGAGATTGTTATGAAATCCTTGCTATGAGAGTTTTAAAAAATATTTCCTTCTTAGTCCCAAGAGTGGAAGACAGAAAAAAGGCTAACTAATGAGGATTCATGTAAGTTCCCATAAATCAAGTTTTAAAGTACTTTTCAATTCACACAACACATTGAAGGTTTTATTAGTAAACTTCTCATGGAGTAAATAAGCAATTTTTCCTTATCTATTGTATTCATCAGCTTGGTCTATCATAACAAGATATTGCAGGCTGGGTAGCTTAAACAACAGACATTTATTTTCCCACAGTTCTAGAGGCTAAAGTCCAAAGTCAACGTTAAGAGCCCAGTTGAGTTCTGGTGAGATCTCTCTTGCAGATGACCCTCTGGCTGTGTCCTCATGTGTCCTTTTCTGCAGTGAGAAAGGGCTCCGGTCTCTCTTCTTCTTATGAGGGCACCAATCCTATTGGATTAGGGCTCCACCCTTATGACCTTAGTTGCCTCTAGGGAGTTGCATTGAGGGTTAGGGCTTCAACATATGAGTCGGGGATCCCTGAGGAGAGAGACAGTTCCATCCATAACATCACTATCTGGTGAGTGACGAATGAATTGGATGCCATGAAATACATTGTAAACACCTTTCTACAACATGAAAGTAAATATAATCCAAGTGACATGATGAGAAATTATAGATGCGTCACTCTTTAGCCACCTTTTATTTTCTCCCCCTAGAGATTGCCAAGTCCTTAACCAAGCACCTGCTTCACTTCAATACCTTTGGAGGGAACCCCATGGCCTGCGCCATTGGTTCAGCCGTCCTTGAGGTATGTTCCAGCAGCTGTGTCAACATCATTCATTTCACCAAACAACTGCTTCAAAACTACACACATATTATCAGGACTCTACCACATGACATAATTAAAGTGGAGAGTTAATTCCTAGTCCATGAATTTAAGTTTAGATTTCCAGTTATTATTCTGCTCCCTCTCCCTTTTTTTGAGATTTACTATCAGTGCCTCATGTATTGGATATGAAATAATATATAATAAACCTCACACACATGAGAAACATAAGAATTCCCCCAAATTTCTTTTGTGATTTGATTGGTGTTTTATGGATGGTGACCAATGGCAATTTTTGATGTCAGCTGAATTTTGGTCCTGTCCTGTATATGCTTCCTTACGTTTGTTGTATTGTCATAAAAGAAAAGACAAAAGAGCAAATGACTTCTCTGCAATTCTAGCTAGGCGATTCAGCTGTGGTTCAGCATTAGCCCGTTGATTTTTGCCTGTGGTCTCATCTGTTGGAAAAGCTTTGCATAATAATATGAATAATAGCACTTGATGCTAGTGGTAAAGAACCGCCCCCCCCCCGCCCCTGCTAATGCAGGAGACATAAAAGATGTGGGTTCAATCCTTGGGTCAGGAAGATCCCCTGAAGGAAGCATGGCAACCTGCTCCAGTACTCTTGCCTGGAAAATCCCTTGGACAGAGGAGCCTGACAAGCTGCAGTCCATAGCATCACAGAGTCGGACATGACTGAAGGGGCTTAGCATGACTGTATTATATGCATAATAGTGCTTGCTTAAATAAGTGTAACATAGTTTCTGAAAGACTGCACAAGAAATTATTAACAGTGGTTGTTTGTGGGGAGGGAAACTTAGTGGCTGGAGGACAGGGATCAGTGAGGCTCATTCTGCTCTTTGCTTCTGTACTTTGTGATGTTTGAACAAAGCACATGTTTCGCTTATTCAAAAAAAATAAATTTAAAAGTATTTTTCAAAAAAAATAAGTAAAAGCTGCTCTTTCTAATTAAAAAGTACATTCAAATATGACTAAATCTCAAAAAGAGAAAGTGTGGGTAGGATGTGACATTTATTTCATTCTGTAGAAATGCCAACGAGTGTTCTTTAAGTGCTGTGTCCCCTCAAACAATTTAGCAGGTAGGATGGAGGTGAGCACGGAGCTCTTAAAAATGTCAAGTTCTGCCTTCAGTCATGCGGTTACTATTGGCTGGTTATAAGTATAGCGGACTGCTCATATGTGGTCCAGAATCACACATCTCTTACTGTATAGCACGGGGAACTCTGCTTAATGCTCTATGGGAGCCTGGATGGGAGGGGAGTTTGTGGGAGAATGGATACATGTATATGTATGTCTGAGTCCCTGTGCTGTTCTCCTGAAATGATTACAACATTGTTAATCAGCTCTAGTACAAAATAAAAAGTTTAAAACAGAAAAGAATCACAGATCTCTGCTGTGAGCGGAAGTAGGTGAAAATCCTTTATTATCTCAGGTGCCCTGACTCTGGGCCCACACAGAGCCCAACATTAAGATGACTCTCTTATTTTTCCTAAATGTTTACCCACTCCTGAAGATGAGAAGGGTATGAGGGAAACGTTCCCTCTACCAAGCCTTTTTTTCTCCCTACAGCAGATCTTTCTATGAGACGAGGTATGGCCACATGACTTTGGGTTCCATTTGTCTGGTCAAGTTTTGTAAACAGGTCACATACGTTTATTTCTCAGTCCCTTTTAAAACTGTTTAAATGGAAAGTCATTTGGGGCTTTCTCTCAACAGGTGATTAAAGAAGAAAATCTACAAGAAAATAGCCAAGAAGTCGGCACCTATATGTTGCTGAAGTTGGCTAAGCTGCGGGATGAATTTGAAATTGTAGGAGATGTCCGAGGCAAAGGTCTCATGATAGGATTAGAAATGGTGAAGGATAAGGTAGGTGGTGATCTACTGGTCTCTCTGTAGCTTCTTGGGGCAGCAAGAGTTAAGGCAGGAAGACTTGGCTACAAGCTCATTCATTGAGATAGAGTAGGCAAGGACTGCAAGACTCAGTGAAGCTCATTAGAAATGAGTAGAGAGTGCTGGGGCTTCCCCAGTGGCCCAGCAGTAAAGAATCCACCTGCCAATGCATGAGACATGGGTTTGATCCCTGGGTTAGAAAGATACCCTGGAGGAGAGCATGGCAACCCACTCCAGTATTCTTGCTTGGAGAATCCCATGAACAGAGGATCCTGGCTGGCTCAAGCCTATGGGGTTGCAAAGAGTCAAACGCAACGGAAGCAACTGAGCGTGACAGAGAGCGTTGAGTATAAATATGGAGAGTTCTACAGGAGTAAGGAGGAGAGTTTGGAAAAGAGTAGGCAAAGAGCATCAGCAATGACTGACTATTTCGCATTAGAAATACAAAGAAGGGGAGAATTATTTGGGGAGGGGCAGGCAGCCCAGAGAGCTAGTAGCAGGGAAAAGGGCCAGAAGAAGGCTGTGGTGATGCTTTGGGTGAGGATGTTAAAGATTTATAGGGTTTTGTATTTATTTGTGAATGGACTTTAATCCCTCAGGGAACCAGGTGGAATGTGACTTTCTGATGACATATGCCACTGTGACCTTAAACTCAATATGACGACAACTGAATTTAGTATTTTCCCTTAAGCCAGTGATTCTTCCCAAGGTCACTGTTTCTGTTCCGTATCTCCACTCTTCTCCCAATTCCCCAGCCTCAAAACCACCGAATAATCTATGGCTCCTTCTCTCTCCTTATTTCTAATGTCAAGTCTTATTGATTCTTTCTTCACCATGTTTCTCAAATCTTTCCCACAGTTCCTGCTGCTGCCCCTAGGGTCCATGTCAGTAGGAAACCGTCCCAATCCTCCATAAAAGTAAAATCTAGATCCTCAGAGGAGAGTGACAGCAGGAGGACGCTGGCACAGGAAGGAACAGTCAGATTGATGCCTTCCCCCTAATTCTTATCCATGGGAGATGTCTTGCTGTTTGCTCTCACCATACCATCCTACTTTAGAAGGTCTGATGCTCAATTCTTTCAATATTCAGCCCAGACCATGGATATAAGACTTTTCCCTTAACACCACACAGCAGAGACAGTACAAGCCTGGAATGTTATTAAGATTTGAAAGCTATGGGAAGACAGCAGAAAAATAAGAGTACTGTAATATAAGAGCAGGCCCTCTGGCTCACAAGCTGTGACACCCACATCTTCAGCTTGGGGCCCTGTCAAAGGCTGTTTTAAAGTTCAGACGAGTCCATTCCAGTCCTCTCCCAACCCAGGAGCTCCCTCAAGGATATCTAGTCTCCTCAAAGCCCAGAATCCCCCGAGGAAAGCCCCATGAGAGAGGTGGCACTCCTCCCTTCCCCGCTAGTCCAAACCCAATTACTGTGTGCTTTAAGACTTATGGACAGAGACATTCATTGTCCTGGTAAAACATCAGAATTCTCCCAAATGGCCATTGGTACCAAACAAGCTAAGTGATGGTACATCCATACTATGTGGCACAGAAATATGTGTGACATGGGAAGATGTGCAGACTGTATTATGGAAAAAATAAGACAGGCTATAAAATAGTGTATATAGAATGAGCTCTTTTCCTCCTCTCTGCCCTTCAGTAGTTGTAAGCATGGGGTCTGAAGGAACTTGTCTATCACTAATTATATCCATTGTCCCCTCAATGACAGTACATTCAAATACTGCTCAAACTTTTCCCCAGTCATGGAATATGGTACTCTCTTCTCTGTATCTAGCTTTGGAAATCATAGCCTTTTTCAAGATCTGACTCTTCCCCACACCTCCTCCTTAAAGCTTGCCTTTGCTTCTCCTGTCTAAAGGGGCTCCAGCCTTGAGAGACTCCCTCTCCTACTCCCTATCTAAAGAGCTCCTTTGAAAGGATCTTTCGAATCATGTACTTGCTGACTCAATTTTCAAGTATCAATACCTTCTTTTCCTATGTAAACGATATGCTTTTGAGGCCAGGAAATACACAGATGGTGAGCACTTTACCAGTGTTGATTGATTGATTTCAGGCCCCTGCAACACTTCAGACCACTTTCATGTAATTGAAACAGTACAGAACTTGGCTTTGATGCTGTATTGATGTATATGATGTCTTGATGCTGTACAATATAACCCAGATTTAAAACTTCCATGTGCTATTGGTAAGGATGTGAACTGGATACAGCCCTTTGGACAGAAATTCATCTGTGTCTATTAAAAGATTAAATGTATACATTTTGACCTAGCCATTCCACTTATAGAGATGTGTCCTAGAGAAATATTCACAGATGTGTGTAGATATAAATAAGCAAGGATGTTTACAATATTGTTTATGATCATAAACAAAAATAGAAAACCACATATATGTCCAAAAACAGGAGATAAAGCAAATTGCTCTACCAACAAGAGACAAAATACTAGGCAGTCTTTAAAAAGACTAGGTCCATGAGGGTGGTATGATTTGAGAGAATAGCACTGAAACATGTATATTACCATATGTGAAACAGATCGCCAGTCCAGGTTCGATGCATGAGACAGGGTGCTCAGGGCTGGTGCACTGGGATGACCCTGAGGGATGGATTGGGGAGGGAGGCGGAAGAGGGGCTCAGGGTGGAGAACACGTGTACACCCGTGGCTGATTCATGTCAATGTATGGCAAAAACTACTACAATATTGTAAAGCAATGTCTCCAATTAAAATAAATAAATAAATTTTTTAAAATAAATAAAAAGACTAGGTCCAGATACATTGACATGGAAAGATGTTCATGATACATTGTAAATTGTTCAAAGCAAATGCAAAACATTATAAAAGGATGAATTATTTTTAAAATTTGCATTTAAATGCATTTGTATGCATAAAAAATTTGTCTCGTTCACACCAAATTACTAACAGGCAGTGTCCCTAGGAGTAGGATTTTAGGAAGAGAAACTTCCAATTTTTACTAAATGCATGTCCATACTGCTTTAAGGAGCTTTTCCCAATAACCATGAATACTTTTATACTGTTTAAAAGAAAACCCACCCTCTCAAAACAAGTTGAAAAACAGAACCAAAATAAACATGAGGCTACATTATATCCTCAAGAAGAGGCTAGTTACTAACATGCCTATTTGATTATGGGGCTGCTGGAACTTAGGTTCAAGCACAGAGCTGGGTCAGGCTGTCCTGTGGCTTTGCCTTGTTAGATGTTTTCAACCGTGCTTTTCTCTGCATATGGCTACAAGATGGTCAATTAGCCATGGCAGCTGAGGCTGCTGCTGCTGCTGCTGCTAAGTCGCTTCAATCGTGTCTGACTCTGTGCAACCCCATAGACGGTAGAGAGTGATAGAAAAGGACAGAGGAGCAGAGAGGGTGCTGGCTCAGACCAGGGTGAGACTAAAGTCCCTCCCCAGGCCCTTGATGGCCACCCAGACCCCAGCAACCCAGCTGCCCCTCAGGAACCCTTCCTGACCTCTGAACTCTCATCCCCTACACCATACACGACTTCTTTCTCGTTTTCACAGTTTGTGCTGTTCCGTGCTTAGTTGCTCAGTCGTGTGTGACTCTTGGTGAGCCCATGGACTGTAGCCCACCAGGCTCCTCTGGATTCTCCAGGCAAGAACACTGGAGTGGGTTGCCATGCCCTCCTCAGGGGATCTTCCCAAGCCAGGGACTGAACCCAGGTCTCTCACATTGCCAGTGGATTCTTTACCAGCTGAGCTACCCAGAAAGCCCTTTCACCGTTCAGCCCTAAATTATATTGCTGTGTTTTAGTCTTTCCTCATGAGAGCCTCAGGGACAAGCAGGACAACATTTTGGACCAATAAGGTGATCCTAGTCTTTGACCCCATCACGGGTCCTCTTCTTGTCTGAATGTTTGAGTAATATTTTCCTAGTCTTAAAGCTTCACAACAGACGGAGAATACAGACCTCCCTGGAAGGTACAGTCTGAGTCTGTGCTCAGCCACTGACACCTAACCAGGAAAGGATTCAGGGTGGATGGGGCAAGGGGATGGATACCCAAGCCTAGGGGAAGGCAGATGGGAAGCCCAGAGCAGAAAAATGAAGCTGGGAGCACAGGAGGGAGCCCTCCTCCACCTCACAGGGAACGCAGGGGCTGGCCCATGCTCCAGGAACATGCCTTTGAAGCCAGAGAGCCAGACCCAGTGCGGATGCTTGCAGGGCTGTGCCACAAGGATGCCCGCAGGGCTGTGCCACACGGATGCTCGCAGGGCTGTGCCACATGGATGCCCTCAGGGCTGTGCCACAGAAGAGAGGCTGGTGGTGATGTCAGTGCTCAGTGCTCACAACTGAGGGATCAGAGCCCAGCATCTGAAGAGCGTTTACAAACACAGATGCCTAAGCCCTGCTCTACAGGCTTCCCAGGTGGCTCAGTGGTAAAGAATCCACCCGCCAGTGCAGGTTCAATCCCTGAGTCAGGAAGACCCCCTGGAGAAGGAAATACCAACCCATTCCAGTATTCTTGCCTGGAGAATCCCCACGGACAGAGGAGCCTGGTGGGCTACAATCCATGCGGTCACAAGAGTCAGACGTGACTGAGCGACTTAGCACACAGCACATGATGTTAAGATGGGATCGTGGTAAAGTGCTAGTGGTAAAGAACCCGCCTCCCAGTGCAGAAGACATTCAGAGATGTAGATTCAATCCCTGGGTTGGGAAGATCCCCTGGAGGAGGGTATGGCAACCCATTCCAGTATTCTTGCCTGGGAAATCTCATGGACTGAAGGGCCAGGCGGGCTACTGTCCACGGGGTGGCAAAAGAGCTGGACATGACTTAACGACTAAACAAAGCCCTGCCCCAAGTAATCAATAGGCCTGACCTGAGGTCTAAACGTCTGTAGTTCAAAGTGGCTTCCAGATAATGCAGATGCAGGGGCAGACTTGACTGTGGAGGGAGCATTGGTGTCCCCAGTCCAATGTCATCAGACAGGTGCTGGCAAGCCTGGGCCTACAAGTAGTCACCACCTTCAGATGCCATGTGACCTGAAACAACCACTGGGTTTCCAGAGAGCTTACCTCTCCTGACCCTGGAGTATTAAGTCTAGGGTGAAAAAGAGCAAATTCCACAAGAAGGGAAGATGAGGACACAGGGCCCCACTGTAGCTGCCCCGGCTGTGCTGTGACTCAGGGAGAGCTTGGGCTGTTCGTGCCCTTGTGCAACTTCTGAGCCATATCCTGGACTCTGAAACGAACTTTCTACAGGGACAAAACCAAGTGAAGAGATGAGGACAATTTCCAGACAAATAAAGCAGGCTCCAAATATGGCTATTACAGAATCAACCTCCTGGGGTAACCACCTGCAGCGCCAAGATTCACTGGCGATCTGCGTTCAACTTCATCTTGTCTTTGGGAATCTGGAATGAATTGGGATAAAAAACAAATATCTTTAATAATGCCGCCCCCCAAAATAAATCCGATTCAGAAATTAACAGCTTTATTCAATTATAGGGGGAGAGAGATTGAGAGGGAGAGGAGAGCATTGATTGCTTCAGTTGCTTTTAATTTCTCTTAGAAATAATGTCTTTAATTGTTCAAACATCAAACATAGAATATTTTTTAAATGTATTTACAGGAGAGCCACCAGCCTCTTCCCCGTGAAGAAGTAAATCAAATCCACCACGACTGCAAACGCATGGGGCTTCTGATTGGCAGAGGCGGCCTTTTCTCTCAGGTAAGAAAAAGGCTGGTCTTTACCTAATAGTTCAGGTAGGCCTCTCCTACTGTCCCAATGCTGGTCCCTTTCCTTCACGCCTGTGAGAGGGGAACCCAGTTCCACTTCGTCTAGGCTTCACTGCTTGGTGCTGTGTTTAGTCACTCAGTCGTGTCTGACTCTTTGTGACCCCATGGACTGTAGACCACCAGACTCCTCTGTCCATGGAATTCTCCAGGCAAAAACACTGGAGTGGATAGCCAAGTGGTCCTCCAGGGGATCTTCCCAAGCCAGGGACTGAACCCAGGTCTCCTACATTGCAGGCAGATTCTTTACCATCTGAGCCACCAGGGAAGCTCAGCCTTTACAGCTCAGTTCAGTTCAGCTCAGTCGCTCAGTCGTGTCCGACTCTTTGCGACCCCATGAATTGCAGCACGCCAGGCCTCCCTGTCCATCACCAACTCCCAGAGTTCACTCAAACTCATGTCCATCGAGTCAGTGATGCCATCCAGCCATCTCATCCTCAGTCGTCCCCTTCTCCTCCTGCCCCCAATCCCTCCCAGCATCAGAGTCTTTTCCAATGAGTCAACTCCGCATGAGGTGGCCAAAGTACTGGAGTTTCAGCTTTAGCATCATTCTTTCCAAAGAACACCCAGGACTGATCTCCTTTAGGATGGACTGGTTGGATCTCCTTGCAGTCCAAGGGACTCTCAAGAGTCTTCTCCAACACCGCAGTTCAAAAGCATCAATTCTTTGGCACTCAGCTTTCTTCACAGTCCAACTCTCACATCCATACATGACTACTCAGATGTTTTCAAAAGAAAGGGACAGTTATGCCTTTAGGCCACTAGAGGGCGCCATGCTAAATGGTTTGGTTCCCGCGGTTCTGCGGGGAATGGACACAGAGGACAGTCTAAGGTGGCCAAAACCGGCTGCACTGACAAACCAGAGGACTTACAGGATGGGTTATAACAGTGTCATAACGGTCATGCATAAATAGCTTGTCTCATGTATGAATTATTTCTAACCTCTGTAAAAGCAATCCTAGTTATTTTGAACTCAGTGCTGGACTCTAACCCTGTGAATCCCAGGTCTACCAAGCTTTAGTGGCCACTGTGGCCAGGAGCAATGTCACAATGCTGGCAGGCCCAGGTGACCCTGCGGAGGAGGTGAGGGACCACCCTGGCTGGGTCCCTGATGAAGAACTCAAAAGCAGCCACTCCCAGTGCCCTTTACCTTCAGGCTGGGAAAGGCAGAGACCAAGCTCTCCCTGCCCCAAACTCCTGGCAAAGCCAAGCACAGCCCTGCAGTTCGGACCCTGGCGTGGCCCTGCCGTGGGCAGGGGCTGCTACTGCTGTAAAGTGAGCTGCGCACTCCCTCTCTCACATCCCAGGACCCTCTCCAGGAATTAGCTCCAGGACAGAGATTTAAGATTTAGGGTCACACCTGTTCCTTCCCTAAGTTGTCCTTGGCCTTTGGCCTCTTTCTTCCCCGTTTCAAACATGAGTCATCCTTCCTAGTTTATCTGCCCCATTGCTGCGCCTCAGTCTATTTCAGCAAGCACTCTTGACCGATGCTTCTTAGAGAAAATGGAAGCTGTTGGGCAAGGTCCCTGCAGACGCTCTTCTGTCTGGGAGCCAATTCCCACCTCCTTTCCTAAAGGTTAGGGAGAGCGACTCGTCCCTCCTGTTCAGATCTGGATCTGCCACCTCTGCTCTGGACCTTCCGCACTCCCTCCACTTAAGGAAACAAGTCTGGGTCCTCTTGTTTCTGCAGCTTTTCCTTAGCTTCCCATTAGCTTGTAAACAAAGAAACTGAAAGCTCTCCCAGCCCAGACCAAACCACAGCAAACAAAACCAGAGGAGCACTTTTGCTGGGAAAGGCTGGGGTTTGTCTAGTCCTGGTCCCAGATATTTTTCCATATGAATCAGACAGAGAAAATCAATGCTTCGAAATCCCAAGATGGGCTACTTATGAAGATAGGGAACAATTCATTGTTTACTTGCCTTGTTATTCCTTGGTTACCTGACACACACGTAAGTGCTAAGGAGCCACTGGTAGGCTGGATACAAAAGCTACAATGATAAATAAGATTTATCCTTCCCTCCATGGAGCTGGCAGAGGAGAAAGACATAAACAGAAAATTATAATACAATACAGGAAGCTTGCTGATAACCATAAATAGGGATAGTATAGGAGGAAAGAGAAGGGACTCCTGGGTCAGCTTTTCTGGCTAGGCTGAGCCTTGCTGCTGCTGCTGCTGCTAAGTTGCTTCAGTCGTGTCTGACTCTGTGCCACCCCACAGAGGGCAGCCCACCAGGCTCCCCCGTCCCTGGGATTCTCCAGGCAAGAACACTGGAGTGGGTTGCCATTTCCTTCTCCAATGCATGAAAATGAAAAGTGAAAGTGAAGTCGCTCAGTCGTGTCCGACTCTTTGCAACCCCATGGACTGCAGCCCACCAGGCTCCTCCGTCCATGGGATTTTTCAGGCAAGAGTACTGGAGTGGGGTGCCATTGCCTTCTCCAGGCTGAGCCTTAAACAGTGATAAACTCTCAAAGCACACATAGAAACATGGCAGTGTGTGAAAAGGTACACACACAAACACACACATACTATGGGGCTGGAGCAGGAAACGGGAGGCTGTGAGTGGTAAAGATGAGAATCTTATTAGTTTTCAGACACTGTTCGAAAACTCTTTGCGTGCATTGATTCATTTAATCCTCTCGACACACCTATGAAATAAGTATTATTATCCTTATTTTGGGTTTCCCTGGTGGCTCAGAGGTTAAAGCATCTGCCTGCAATGCGGGAGACCCAGGTTTGATCCCTGGGTCGGGACGATCCCCTGGAGAAGGAAATGGCAGCCCACTCCAGTATTCTTGCCTGGAGAATCCCATGGAGGAAGGAGCCTGGTAGGCTACAGTTCATGGGGTCGCAAAGAGTGGGACACGACTGAGCTACCTCACTTTCACTTTCCCTTTCATCCTTATTTTACGGATGAAGAAAAGGGGGCACAGAGAGGTTAAGTAAGTTGCCCAAGTCGCACAGCTAGGAAGGTGCCCAAGTCACACAGGATCCAGACTCAGGCAGCCTGATTTCTGAATCTGTCCTCTGAGGAAGGTGAAGCTGTGGGGACATGACTGGAGACAGGGAGTGCAGGTGGGGGCTGATGATTTTGTTTGATCTTGAACAGCAGCAGCAGCGATAGAGGAGAAACTGGGAGAGCGGCCGGGCAGGGAAACGCACAGGGCTTGGGTATGAAGGAAGGGGAGCGTCAAGGATGACTCCCCCGGGGTCTAACTTGCTTTAGGGAGTGTGAGGATGAGTGCAGCTTCAGACTTGCTCCCTTTCCTTCTTAGACAAGTCTGTAGATCAGAGGGAAAATTAAGGCGAGGATCACAATTTGGAGGTCATCAACGTAGAAGTGGGGAGTGGAGATCTCCTGAGAAGGGAGTCTGGATGTGAAATGCAGAGAGGTGAGGAGAGACACGTGGGTCATGTCAGCATTTAAAGGGCAGGTGGAATAAGAGGTACCCAGATGGAGACAAAACACTGGCAGAGAGGGGTTTCTCTGAGGGGCCAGTGCTGAGACTCCTCGCTCTCAGTGCAGGGGGCCCGCGTTCAATCCTTGGTCAGGGAACTAGATGCCACAACTAACACCAGGCACAACCAAAGAAATAAATATGTGAAAAACAACAACAACAGGCAGAGAGCTGTGAGGAGAGTGAGAGGTCATAGAAGCAAGAGTGGAGAGGTTCGGGAAGGGCGAGGGACTGGAATGCTAAATGCAGATGAGAAGACCAGGAAGGATAAGTAAGCGCTGGAATGTGCTCATTGGGTTCTGCAGTCAGCAAGTGACTAGTAGCTTTAGTTAGGAGTCGGAAGGCTGGTGGGACAGAAACCAGACTGCGCTGGGCTGAGATGTGAATAGAGGGAAGGCAGAGTGAAACCAGACTTTTTATTCACTAAGTATAACAAAAGGAAGGATAATGTTTGTATGGTAGCTAGAAGGGACCAGGAAGGTCAACACATTTTTATTTGTATCCAGTACTCTTGCCTGGCCCCTTCATGGGTCACTGCCTTGTCATGGTGAAGGGCTTGCGAACTCAGTGAAGCTATGAGTCATGCCGTGCAGGGCCACCCGAGACAGACAGGTCATAGCAGAGAGTTCTGACAAAATGTGATCCACTGGAGGAGAGAATGGCAAATCACCCCAGGATACTTGCTGTGAGAACCTTATGATCTATATAAAAGGCCAAAAAGATATGACACCAGAAGATAAGTCCCCCAGGTCTGACGTTGTCCAATATGCTACTGGGGAAGCGTGTAGGTTCAGTGTTATGCGAACCAAGAACTTCCAGATGTCCAAACTGGGTTTAGAAAATGAAGAGGAACTAGAGATCAAATTGTCAACATTCACTGTATTATAGAGAAAGCAAGGGAATTTCAGAAAAATATCTATCTCTGTTTTATTGACTATGCTAAAGCCTTTGACTGTGCAGATCATGACAAACTGCAGAAAGCTCTCAGAGAGATGGGAATACCAGACCATCCTGCCAGTCTCCTGTATGTGGGTCAAGAAGCAACAGTTAGAATCCTGTATGGAACAACTGCTTGTTTCAAGATTGAGAAAGGAGTACAACACAACTGTCTGCTGTCGCCCTGTTTATTTCATCTATATGCTGAGTACACCATGAGAAATGCTGGGCTGGATGAGTTACAAGCTGGAAATCAGAATAAGTGGGAGAAATACCAACAACCTCAGATATGCAGATAATACCACTCTAATGTTAGAAAGCGAAGAGGAACTAAAGAACATCTTGATGAGGGTGAAGGAAGAGCGTGAAAGAGCCAACTTTAGACTAAATATTTTTTTTAAAACTTAGATGGTGGCATTTGGCCTCATTCAGTTCAGTTCAGTCACTCAGTCATGCCCGACTCTTTGCAACCCCATGAATCGCAGCACACCAGGCCTCCCTGTCCATCACCAACTCCCGGAGTTCACTCAGACTCACGTCCATCGAGTCAGTGATGCCATCCAGCCATCTCATCCTCTGTCGTCCCCTTCTCCTCTCATTACTGCATGGCAAATAGAAAGGGAAAAGGTGGAAATAGTGACAGATTTCCTCTTTTTTCAACTCCAAAATCGCAGAGAACAGTGACTGCAGCCATGAAATCAGAAAACAATTGCTTCTTGGCAGGAAAGTGATGACAAACCCTAGTGTGTTGAGAGACATTACTCTGTCAACAAAGGTCCCTATAGTCAAAGCTATGGTCTTTCCAGTGGTCACATACCGTTGTGAGAGCTGGACCATAAAGAAGGCAGAATGCCAAAGGATTGATGCCTTCAAACTGTGGTGCTGGCTCCTGAAAGTCCCTTGACAACAAAGAGATCAAACTAGTCACTCTTAAGGGATATCAACCCTGAATATTCACTGGAAGGTCTGATGCTAAAGCTGAAGCTCCAGTATTTTGGTCATCTGATTTGAACAGATGACTCATTGGAAAAATCCCTATTGTTGGGAAGGAGAAGGGCATCAGCGGGTGAGATGGCTGGACGGCATCACTGATGCGATGAACTTGAACTTGGGCAGACTCTGGGAGATGGTGAGGGACAGGGAGGCCTGGCGTGCTGCAGTCCCCGGGGTTGCAAACAGTCAGACACAACTGGGCAGCTGAACAACAACAACAGCTCTTACCTGGAGAGTCCCATGGATAGGGGAACCTGGCAGGCTACAGTCCACAGGGGTGCAAAGAGCCAGACACGACTCAAGAGACTTGCATGCATGTGTGGCTTGGATTCAATTTACAAGAGCTTTAAGTGTGCTTATTTATAGGCTGAGGGGAAGTTGAGGAGGAGGTGAAGATGCAAGTGAATGCAGAGATGTTTCCTGGAGGGGAGGTGAATGGCGTTTCATGGGCCAAAGGCACAGGTGGAAAATTTGGAGCCAAATACTAGAGACAGCTCATTCTCTGAAGCTTCAGGCAAGCATACAAGAATGCATATGGGAGCGAGCAGATTTACAGAGCGTTCTTGCCTGACAGCCTCTGAGAAGCGTGAGGCAAGACTGTCTGTGGAATAGAGTGAGGGGTGTAGGAGTTGAGCCAGGGATGACAGAGGGCCTGAACGTTTAGGGCACCAGCAGAAGCAGCACTCTGCTTTCCTTGGTGTGTCGGTCCATCAGCGGCTTGAGTTTCTTTACCGCTTCTCAGCTGTCTGTTGGAGCAAAGTTCTGCGATAGCTCTGATCGGGGCTGGGACTTTGCTGTGTGAGTACAGCAGCAGAAGGGCAGGAGGGGCAGGTGAGAGAGTGGTTTATATCCTCAACCCTGTGCTCCGAGCTGGGTCGGAAGGGGAGGCGGAGATCTAAGCCGAGTGAGAGGTGCACAGATCATGGAGGCATGAGGAGACTGCTGAAGTTTCCACGAGAAAGGCAGAGGCAGTGGGGATCAGAAATTGAAGAATTCCTGGTGAAGATGAGGCTTGTGGGGCTGGCCTGGGATGTGCGGGAAAGCGAAGGAGGATCGTAGATGAAGTTTCTGGAAGACATGGCAATCAAGAAATGGGACTTCCCTGGTGGTCCAGGGGTTAAGACGCCATGCTCCTAATGCAGGGGCCTCAGGTTCAATTCCTGGTCAAGGAACTAGATCCTACATGCTGCAACTAAGATCCAGCACAGCCAAATAAGTAAAATTTTTAAAAAAGAAATGGAGATGCTAGTTTGTTGGGTTGTACACAGGGAGGCAGAAGTCAACCTCAGTGGTGGCAGAATTGGAGGGTGGATAGAGGCCTAAGACCTCAGTGGAGGTGGTGCAAGGACCAGGAGGTCAGCAGATGACAAAAATGAAAAGAGGCAGAGAAGATGGTACCAGAATTGTTGAGACTAGAGGATGATTGGCCTGGATACAGCACTGGGTCAGGAGGAGACCAACCCTTGAGGGAAATATAAGGAATGTTATGAAAGCAAGATGTTGGATTCCCAGTCTAGTGCATCTCCTTGAAATCACAGTTCGTTCTATAGTGACCCTTTCCTCTATTTTCCCTTTGTCTCCTCAGACTTTCCGCATTGCGCCCTCAATGTGCATCACTAAACCAGAAGCTGATTTTGCGGTGGAAGTGTTTCGCTGTGCCTTAATTCAACACATGGAGAGAAGAGCTAAATTAAAATTTTAAGAACAAAAACACTACAAGCCTCAAGAACTCCCCACTTATGTTCAAGAGAAATTCCGAAACCACTGGTCTTGGTTGTCGATGGTTGACTGCCTACCAGCCATGTTTGTTAGCAGAGTCCCTGTTATCCCCTATTACCTTGAAAAAGCTATCCTTCAGGAAAGAATCTGACTCCCTAGCTCAGAGAATAAATCCTAATTAATCTGGGTTAATTATGGTAACTTGACTCCCCTCTGAGATGAATGTTTATACCTGATATGTGACATGATTCCTCCAGGAAAATCTTCTGGTGGAGGCGCCTTCAGGGAAGTGTTTCTTCATCCTCTGCTCTTCATCTTAGGAAGAGATGTCTTCTTCTTGTACCAGAGCATCAGATGTCAGGGTAGAATGGCTCCAACCACAACGGCCACTTTGCAGCCTTGAGGACAGAGCTTATTTGCTGAGGTCGGAAGGTAGAGAGAGGCTGAGTTCTTAGTGACATCAACAGGCCGCTGACTTGCCCTGTCCTGGAGCCACCTTACCTTCGGGCTTCTTATTATATGAGAAAATAAATCCAATAGATACACAAGTCTTTTTAATTTTTGTCTTATTACAATCATAAGCATCCTGAGAAGTGAGGCAGAAAATACCCCACGTAGATAACTGTCCAGTCCTCTGACTCCCTTAAAATGTCTATCAGAGTCTTCTTCGTCTCAGCTGCCGTCATCTTACCCTAGACTAAATTCCCATTACTCCTATTTTTTTAATACTATGTCTGAAATTATTTATAACGAGACTTGTCGCAGTCTACACATATTTTTATAGATTCTTTTTTAAATATTCATTTCCACTGTGGTTGATCACAGGATATTGAATATAGATAGTTCCCTGTGCTATACAATAGGACGTTGTTGTTTATCCATTCTAAATGTAATAGCTTACATCTACCAACCCCCAAACTCCTAGTCCATCTCTCTCCCTCCCTTTGCCAACCACAAGTCTCTTTATATGTCTAGGAGTCTGCTTTCATTTTGTAGATTCCTATTAAAATAGTCTCCAAGAAGTTCCCAAACTTTATCATCATTAGAATGCACATCCATAGAACTTTTTTCCCATACATGTACATGTCTTAAAATTGACTTAATATGACTTCCCTGGTGGCTCAGTGGTGAAGAATCCGCCTGCCAATGCTGGAGACACTGTTTGAAGATCCCACATGCTGCGGAGCAACTGAGCCCATGTAGCACAACTATCCATCCTGTGCTCTAGAGCCTGGGAGCCACACTCCTGAAGCCCAAGCACCCTAGAGCCTGTACTCCGCGACAAGAGCAGCCGCCGCAATGAGAAGCCCGCGCAACGCAGCCAGAGAGCAGCCCTTGCTTGTAGCAACTGGAGAAAAGCCTGTGCCGCGATGAAGACCCAGTACAGCCAAAAATGGATACGTTTTGTCAATTACTTTTTATAAAACATACTGGCCAGCTGAGACCCTCTCCTTAACACAATCAGAAGAAGATCCATAAAACTGAATGGGAAGTCACTTTCTCAAATGGTCTACCCCTGAAGTGTTTGTTCCACTGAGAGATGCTGCCCCTCACTGCCAGGCTTGTCTCCCTCAGGCATTGACTTAAAAATGGGCTTCCCTTGCACAAAACCTTCCAGTGGCTCCGCACATTCCTTTAGATAAGATTAAAACTTCTGTAACAAGGAGCTCAATGCCTTCTCATAGCCAGTACCCAAACAGAGCAAACACTTTAGAAATGCTCTGTTTGGGCACAATGGAAAGATGATTGGATTATGGGCCAAATAACCTGAATTCTAAACTCAGTTCTCCCATGAATTGGCTATAGATGACCTTGGCAAAGACTTTTCACCTCTTTTTGACCCCCTTTTCCCAGGCATATCAGTACTTGCCCCTCCTACTTCCTAAGTTGTCCTGGGAATCAAGTGAGCTAACAGATGTAAAAGTGCTTGCAAACTAATGAACCAAGCAAAGAGCAATTTCTTCTTCCAAGCTACATTCCCTTTCTCTCCTTCACAATAAAATGCCCTAAGAGGAAGGTTTTTTTGCTCCAGTGTACTTCCTGGCCTCCTGTCATGCCTCAATAACTAGGACCTCATTCTGGCCTCTTGTTTTTGGGCAGCTGCCTTCTCTAAAGGCCACTAGTGACTTTCGTATGGCCCAAATCTCCTTATGGCCAAAATGCTTCCTTTGACTGTTCTTTCTAAGCAACTGCTGCTTCTTGAACTGATTTCCTTAGATTCTGATTGTGGTCCTTCTATCTCAGATGCCACCTTCTCAGTCTCCCTGGCAACTTCTCCACTACAGGGTTCTGTCCTGGGCCATTTCTTCCTTGCTAGACTCTCTCCCTATCAGCAACCTCATCTACTTGGGAAATTTCCCCTAACTTGACTATACTGATGACTTGCAAATATTCATCCTGTAGACTCAACTTGTTTGAAAATGAAAGGGAAAGCCACGGACTGTAGCCTGCCGGCTCCTCTCTCCATGGAATTCTCCATGGAAGAATACTGGAATGGGTAGCCCTTCCCTTTTCCAGAGGATCTTCCCAGCTCAGGGGTCCAAATGGTGTCTCCTGCACTGGAGGGTGGATTGTTTACCAGCTGAGCCCCAATTCCAAGATTTTAGCTGTCTAGACACTTTCATTTGGATGTCACCAGGACACTTCAAATTCAACATTTCTAACACAAAACACACTAAATTTCTCTCCTACAGTGAATTTCTTCTTGATTAATGAAACTTTGTCTCAGGCACATCATTTAGGGCATTATTTTTATCCAAGTTATCTTTTTGCCTTTCACACTGAGACAAGTTGTGGCCTGGGACCCTCTGCAGCAGTGCTGCAATGCTTGCACTGGACACATCTCTCCTCAAGCAACAAAATACAAAGAAATTATATGGGACTAAAAACAACTGCAAGCTTACACAGTTGGGGCAAATTCTGGACAAAAGATAGAAAAAGGCCAAAAAGCCCAACTGCCACTTTTGAAGAGCCTGGAGCAAAAGCAGTCTACTGTGCAAGCCCCTTGTACACAATACCACCTAATGGGTGAGCAGACCACCTAAGCCACCCCTAGACACACTACTACCCTTACCCCATATAAGGAATAATCTCACTCTCACCTCAGGGAGCGAGCTAGCAAGGGTTGTTTGCTCTCTCACTCCCCTCTGCTGCAGCAGGGGCCCCATTAAAGACTTGCCTGAATTTCTGGTCTGGCCTCTGATCACTTTCTATTGATTAAGGAGGCCAAGAATCCTCCTTGGTAACAATATAATAACTCTCATAAATACTTTCTTCAATGTAAGTTTTCCGATATGGCCCATTTATACCAAAATTGCCTTAATTTGGGTCATCATCCTCTCTCCTGAATGGTTTCAACTATACCTCCTAACTGATATTCTGGACTCCTTCCCAACCTGTTGTCTACATTGATTCAAAGTCAGTTAATTAAAGGACAAATATGTTTGCATCTCTCATCTTATGAAGGCTTTGAGGGCTCTTTATTGCCCATGGAACAAAGTCCAAATTCCAACTATCATGGCATTCAAGAGCTTTCACAGTTTGTCCCCTAAGTTTTCAAGCTCCCTTTTTTCTTTCCATGTCATGCATATTGTTGCTTTGCATCTATAGTTCACTCTACTTAGAACATTCTTCTGGTCTTCTTTGTCAGTGAAAATTAAGGGATCAGGGAGACTGCACAAGAAAGACAACATTTCCTTCTGTGTTCTTCAAAGCCTTCCCATTTCCGATATTTCTTTTCTTTCCAGATAAAGAAAAAGGGAGAAACAATGAAAATAATGTTTATATCAACCATTTAGAAAATTAATAAAATATGAAGAGAAAAAAAAAAAACACATTTAAAACAAAATGCAAATTAAAAAAATTTTTTTCATGCTTAGGCCAAAATCCCTGCCATGCAGGACACCCTGTCTTGGAAGAAGGGGCCTGAGGGATTTAATTCATAGAACATATTCCTGTAGCTTCCTAAATCCCACAGGATCTTGTGTACATCTAGGACTACACCTCGATAGTCTCCCACCTCTTGGAGTCCTTGTAGAGGAAAGGCAGAAACGGAATCCTGAACCGTAGCGTGGTCCTAGGCCTCCTTTATTGACTATGAAGTCTGCATGAGCCTATCCAAGTGCTTTGGTCAGGATAAACGGCTCCTGTTTCTTGAAGAGCATTTGGTGATTAAGATGTGTGAGCCGTCAGAGGCACTGCGCAGGAAGGGCAAGCATTGTGTCCTTAGAGCAAGTCTTCATTTCTTTCACTGGTTTATGCACATGACGGATTCCTAATTCTTTCCATCTGGAGCCATGGGTAGGAGTTTAGCACCATCATTTCTTGCCCTTCCATTTTCTGCTCTACCCACAGGAGGTGGGATGTAAGCCAGCTTACATAAGGCAAGAAATCCGCATGCTTGCCAACTCTTTTCTATTTCCTTTCTTATTGAAAGTGCCTAAAGAGAAGGTAATGAACGCTCAGCTGAAGTAAACTTTTTTCCTCCACAAGGAACATATTGACAGTTAATCATGTGATGAGAATATAATATTAAAATGTTGTCAGCTGTTTAAAACCCTTGAAATGACAGTCCCCTCAGGAGGGAGTAATTAAAAAAAGGAAAAACCATGAAGCTTTGATTATACCATTAATAATAATAATTTTAAAGAGATGTAAAATAACACTGATAAACTAGTAATACAGCAATAAACTATGGTCTTCTTTGTGTTTCAATGCTCCATCTTTTACATCAAAGTAGTTTTAACTTTCCAGTAATTCAAAATAACCTCCTAAGGTGTCTGTAATCTATGGGAGGATTTGATGCTTCTTCCACATTTAGATCCCACTTAAATCATCAGCATTGGCCACTTCATCACCACTTCGTGGTCATGTTTTGAGAGTAGGTTTGAAGTTTCCAGGCCCTGTAGCAGCACATTGCTCTGGTTACTTTAAAGCTGAAGCCACATTTCCAACTAAGGGATGAACAGTAAACGTGGCACAGCTTTGCCCATTAAAACCAGTCGTAGAACACAGCACCACAAATTATCTCAGCAAAAACGAAAGGGCCACCTAACTCACTCGGTAAGAGTGAAGACACAGAACCAAAGGCCCAGTTATGCCAACCCCTTTGGGTTTAGTTCAGATAAAGGTAGGCCAACCTGGTCTGACTGGTGACAGATGTAAGGAGTGTTGGCAGGACTGGCAACGTTGTGCTAGTAATCCAGGATGGAGAAGATAGAGACGTCAAGAACGTGATTTCATCAAGAACTGGTTGGGGAGGATCCTTGCAAACAGCAAGCAATGAAAACACAAACTTTTAACTAGATGAGACAAAATGATGTGACCGAGGGAGACTGCTCATGTTCTCCATGTGTTTTGTCTTGGGCAAATTAAACTCTCTGAGCTGAAGTTTCCTTGGTCCAAAAAAAGAGGATGGTATAATATAGGCACATGGGACCTTTGGGAGGATTTAAATAAGCAAATACACTGGCAGCTGCTCAGTGAATATTAACTCTTTAGCGTCCCTTTCCTTTTGACACAGAACTTGCTTAGATGCACTTGGCTCTCACCCTCTGAGAAAGATGTCAAAGCCTGTGGAGACATCTTACCTCTTAACCAGACTCTAAACTGGTGACCTCGTCTTCTCCATCCTCATATACATCAGGCCTAACGCAGCACCCCTCACAGAAAGGCAAAAACCAACACCTGAGGTGCTGTGTACATTTTATCAACAGATGCTACAGTTACCAACAGCCTAAGGCAGCAATTAGCTTATCTGAAATAAACATTTAGCCATCTGATAGGGGCTTGTATGTGTGTATTCAGAAATGTAAATTATATATATTGATGCTGCTGCCAAGTCACTTCAGTCGTGTCCAATTCTGTGTGACCCCACAGATGGCAACCCACCAGGCTCCGCCGTCTCTGGGATTCTCCAGGCAAAAACACTGGAGTGGGTTGCCATTTCCTTCTCCAATATATATTGGTAAATATATAATATTTAGAAATGTATATATGAATAGGAGCAAATAATATATAAAGAAATCTCTATTTAGAAAGATATATATATATACACACACACTTAGATCTTGGTAATAAAGCACCAGAGGTAACTTTAGAAAGAAAAAAGAAGCCTCGCTTGGATGAATTGTGAGGCTGTACTATCCACAGGCTTCCCTGGAGGCTCAGATGGTGAAGAATCTGCCTGCAATGTTGGAGACTCGTGTTTGATCCCTGGATCAGGAAGATCCCCTGGAGAAGGGACTGGCTGCCCACTCCAGTATTCTTACCTGGAGAATCCCATTGACAGAGGAGCCTGGCGGGCTATAGTCCATAGGGTCACAAAGAGTCAGACATGACTGAAGTGACTGAACACAGTATCTGCAGGAGGAATCCAGAGGGTTCTTGGGCATCTCGTATTCATTTTCCAAGGGGACTGCAATTCTCTGTACTCTGCTTAGGCCCCTAGTTCACACCCCTGCCCTTCTCATTCTCAGTAAGTGTTGGTCCTTTATCAGAAAAACACTGAAATTATCCAGCAAGAATTCTGATCACATCACTCTCCTGCTTAATACCTACAGTCTAATGTCCTCCCACTAGCCTGTCCCTGGCTGGCGTCCAGGCCTGGTGGCCCTGCACCTTTCCCTGACTTCTGCATGTCTGTTTTCCCCCGACAATGCCCCCGAGCCGATCCCGATCCCAGGGCTGCTTCACCATGCTCTCTCTGCCTGGAGCCCTCAGGCTTTTTCACCAGCTACCTCTTCCTCAGCCTTCACAGAGCCAATCATCACATTCACAGTCAGGCTATTTTACACAAAACCTACACCTCTGCTGCTGCTAAGTCGCTTCAGTCGTTTCCGACTCTGTGCGACCCCATAGACAGCAGCCCACCAGGCTCCCCCGTCCCTGGGATTCTCCAGGCAAGAACACTGGAGTGGGTTGCCATTTCCTTCTCCAATGCATGAAAGTGAAAAGTGAAAGTGAAATCGCTCAGCCGTTTCTGACTCTTAGTGACCCCATGCACTGCAGCCCACCAGGCTCCTCCATCCATGTGATTTTCCAGGCAAGAGTACTGGGGGGGGGGGGGGGGGTGCCATTGTCTTCTCTGCACAGATCTATTCTTCAGGATCTTGTAGCTTGAATTGTTCTTTCTCTTCTGAATTTTCAACTTCTACGATTCTTTTTCTTCTTTCTCTCAGCCTAAAAACATACCTCTCTCTCCATTAAAAAAAATAATAATAAAAGTCTTTCAAATGTAGATCTTTTTCCTAAAAAGCTGCTAAGAAAAAATCCCGGGCACTGCTATATCACTCCCTCACTGCCCCTCCCTCAGTACCCCACAAGCTGGCTTCTGAGAAACTATTCTTGCAAAAGTGACCTACAACCCCTGTGATGGTGAATTTTATGTGGCAACTTGATTGGGCCACTTGGTGCCTAGATAACTTATGAAACGGTATTTCTGGGCATGTCTGTGATGGAAGAGATTGGCATTTGGATTGCTGGGTTGAGTAAAGCAGATGGTCTGCCCAGGGTTGATGGGCATCACACAATGTGTTGAAGACTTGAACAAAACGGTGGGAAAAGACTGGATTTTCCCTCTCTGCCTGACCACTTGTGCTGGGCCATCCATCTCCTCTGTCCTCAACACACCTGGTTCTCAGGCCTTCAGACCCCAACAGAAATCTCTGCCGTCAGCCCCTGAGGCTCTTGGGCCTTCAAACTATACCAGCCTGCAGACAACAGACCAGGGAACTTCCCAGTCTCCATAATCACATGAGCCAATACCTTATAATAAATCTAAATTTGGATAACATATGGATATATAGATATATAGCTATGTCTCTTTTTAACTACATAGCTGTGTACATTATTATACACTTTAGGTACACTGTATACTTTATACACATATGCATATCATTATATACATAGCTATGTATGTATGTGTATAAATATAGCTCCTATTGATTCTGTTTCTCTGAAAAGCCCTGACTAATATAACCTGCTAACTGCCCAATTCAGCCCTCACCTCATTTAGAATGTCCGTGGCAGCTGAGATTATTGGCATCTTCTCCTATTTTTTGAATGTCTCCATGACCTTCCAATCACATATTATCTCTTTGGGCATCCCAGATGGCACTATTTGTAAAGAACTCAGATGCCAATGCAGGAGACATAAGAGATGTGGGTTCGATCCCTGGGTTGGGAAGATCCCCTAGAGGAGGGCATGGCAACCCACTCGAGTATTCTTGCCTGGAGAATCCCATGGACAGGAGCCTGGTGGGCTACAGCCCATAGGACTGTGAAGAGTCAGAAATGACTGAAATGACTTGGCATGCAGGCACTCTCTCTTTAGTCTTTTCATTCTCATGCATTCGTTTTAGTTCAGTTTGCTCTTGTATGCTGGTGTACCTGCTGGACTTTTATCTTGATCTCTTTTTCCCCCTCTCCATATACTTTATCTGTGTGATTTCATCCATTATCCATGATGGCTTCACTTTCTAGATGCTGATGATTCCCAAGCACATGTCCAGAGCCACCTCCTTCTGGCCTACGGATTCACATCGTCAGCAGTTCCTTGAACATTTTTGCTAGGTATCTACTGTGTTTTCTTCCTCCCCCTTGGCGCACATATGCTCTCCTGGCCTCAGGAGATATTGATTGTGCCCACTACCTTCTTGCCATGAGAGCCTGGCCCCAGTAATCACTGTCCCCCAAGTCAGTCTTAACAAAACTTCTGATTCTTGCATGCCCCCTGCCATCCTTTTGTGCTGCCCCACTCCCCCTAATCACAGCCTTCTTGCCTCCTCTATCAGCCCATCCCTGGCTGCCATGAGTGACTGGGAGCTTCACGGCTGGCCTTTGGCACACTTAGGGCCTTCCTTGTCCTACTCATTGCTCTGCTCCCTTCCTTGTCTCATTGCCCAGCTTGAACATGATTACCTCATCCTCACTTATGAAGAGTTAAGCAGCTGGCCTTTCTGTTATCTAACTCCTTCTCTGCTCCAGCTAAAATGTCCCAACTTACAGGCATTGTTGATTGCCACTTGAGGCAAATTTTTTTAAAGCGAGGAGGTAGGAGGAGAGAGTGAAAATAATGCCAGAAATAAAATATTAAAAAAAAAATTTTTTTTTCTTCCTGTGATGGTACTGGGGATGGGGAATGTCAGTGTAGTGAGTGAACTCTAGCAGAGCTGTCATTAAAAACCACTCTTCTGCTGGAGCTAGTGTCTAGCTAGCTCCACTCAGCACTGCCATGTAGCACCAGGACTTGGCACAGGGGCCTGACCCATGCTCTTGGTGGTCCTGTGCCAATTCCATCAACCTGGGCAGGAGGGTCCTCTTTATTCTTGGTAAAGACTCTGATGCTGGGAAAGATTGGGGCCAGGAGGAGAAGGAGACGACAGAGGATGAGATGGCTGGATGGCATCTCTGACTCAATGGACGTGAGTCTGAGTGAACTCCAGGAGTAGGTGATAGACAGGGAGGCCTGGCGTGCTGCGATTCATGGGGCCGCAAAGAGTCGGACACGACTGAGCGACTGAAGTGAACTGAACCGAACATCCCTGGAGTCAACTACTAGACCCTGGGAGCCATCTCCAGTAAGCTCCCTGCTTCCTTCTTTTTAGCAGCATCCTACACTCCATCCTCTTTAGCAGGAGCATTGCTTACCTTCCCAGGAGCATTGCTTTCCTCTACCTGCTCACCTCTTCTCCTACATCCTCAAGCAAAATCTTTAAACTCAGAGTCAACTCCTTCCTTACTCCTCTAGCTCTTCCAGAGAGACGGTGGGGAGAGGAGGTGGGTTTTGGTACAAGAAAGCAAGATATATTATCATTCAGCCTTTTTAGTGCAGCAAAGAAAGGGAATATTTTAATTTCTATATTAGAGTTTTAAAGATTCTGACTTTGCCACTCTTGAAAATACCTTTCAGAAATGCATGCTGTCTAGATATGCAATCTAAAAGGAATATATTTGTAAGAAACTAAAAATAGAGCTACCATATGACACTGCAATGCCACTTCTGGGCATAAATCCAAAGAAAAACATGATACATGCACCCCGTATTCACTGCAGCACTGTTTACAGCAGCCAAGACATGGAAGCAGCCTCAATGTCCATCGACAGAGGAGTGGATAACGAAGATGTGGTGCGTATGTACAATGGGATATTACTCAGCCATTAAAAACAATGGAATAATGCCACGTACTGCAACACGGATGGACCTAGAGATTGTCATGTTGAGTGAAGTAAGTCAGACAGAGAAGGAGAAATATCTTATGACATCCCTTATATGTGGAATCTAAAAAGAAATGATGCAAATGCACTTACAAAACAGAAAGAGACTCACAGACTTAGAGAATGAACTACGGTTCCCAGGGGGAAGGCTGGAAGGAAGGGATAGTTAGGGAGTTTGGGATGGACATGGACACTGTTATATTTCAAATGAATAACCAACAAGGACCTACTCTATAGCACATATAGCTTTGCTCAATGTTATGTGGCAGCTTGGATGGCAAGGGAGTTTGGGGGAGAATGGATGCATGTATATGTATGGCTGAGTCTCTTCACTGTTCACCTGAAACTATCACAACATTGTTAATCAGCTATCCCCCAATAAAAAATAAAGTTTTTAAAAAATGAAAGGAAAAAAATTATAAACAAATAAAAAGAATATATTTAAAAAAGAAGAACGAAGTTGGAGAACTAACATTTCCTGATTTCAAAACTTACTATAAAAGCTACAGTAATCAAAACAGAATGGTACTAGCCTGAAGATGACGCAGAGACCAATAGAATATCACAGAGAGTCAAAATTAAACCCTTGTGTATATGATCAATTAATTTTTGACAAGGATGCCAAGACCACTCAATGAAAAGAGGATAATATTTTCAACAAATGGTGGGGGTTGTGGGAACTGGTTATCCACAGGCAAAGGGATGAATCTGAATCCTTCCCTTGCAACACATACAAAAATAAACCCAAGATGAATTAAAGTTAATCAAACTTAAGGGATAAAACTGTAAAACCCTTGAAGAAAATATAGGTACAAAGCTTCATGACTTCAGATATGACAATGATTTCTTAGATAAAACAAGAAAAGAAAACTTTAAAACTTTCGTGCATCAAAGTGCACTGTCAATAGAGTGAAAAGGCAGGCACAAAACGAGATAATATGTTTGTAAAATCTTATACGTGATGAAGGCTAAATATCCAGAATATATATTTTTAAAAACCTTACAGTTCAACAACAACAAAATGATTCAGCTCAAAAATGGACAAAAAACTTGAATAGACATTTCTCCAAAGATGAAATACAAATGACCAATAAGCACATGAAAAAAACACTCAACATCATTAGCCATTATGGAAATACAAATCAAAACCACAGTAAGGTACCACTTGTACCCATTAGGATGGCTCTTATTTAAAAGAATAAAACAAGTGTTGGCAAGGATATGTCAAGATTGGAACTCTTGTGCATTGCCATTGGGAATGTTTTCCATTATGGAAAACTGTATGGCAGTTCCCCAAAAAGTTAAACAGGATTACCGCATGAGCCAGCAATTCCACTTCAGGGTGTAGATCCAAAAGAATCGAAAGCAGGATTTTCTAGCATATATTTGCACAACCATGTTCACAGCAGTATAACTCACACAGCCAACAGATGGAAAGAACTCAGATGTTATCACTGGATGAATGAATAAACAACATGTGGTACAATGCAATAGTATTCTGCTTTGAAAAGGAAGAAAATTCTGATAAACGCTATAACATGGATGAACCTTGAAAACATTATGCTGACAAGCCAGTCACAGAAGCATAAATACTGTACAAGTATTTATAGGAGGTACCTAGCATAGGCAAAGGGCGATAAGTTTGGGGGAAGACCTGACTGCATTCTCTCCTGAGGTATGGCTGTGATAATACTGATAGAATTACACTTGCGGTTAATTAAATTTTAAAGAAAATAAGACACTGGGTCTAAGAAGCTGAAGTTTCCATTTGAAAATGGTTCATGGGGTCAAAGCTGAGAGCAGCCTCCACTAGGTGTTTCTGTTCACCTCTAGCCCTCCAGTGCAGAGTGATTTCAGAGCTGGCCCCGAGAAGTACAGAGTGAGTTATTCAGTTCAGTTCAGTCGCTCAGTCATGTCCGACTCTTTGCAACCCCATGAACTGCAGCACGCCAGGCCTCCCTGTTCACCACCAACTCCCAGAGTCCACCCAAACCCATGTCCACTGTGTTGGTGATGCCATCCATCCTCTGCCATCCCCTTCTCCTCCTGCCCACAATCCCTCCCAGCATCAGGGTCATTTCAAATGAGTCAGCTCTCCACATCAGGTGGCCAAAGTATTGGAGTGTCAGCTTCAGCATCAGTCCCTCCAATGAACACCCAGGACTGATCTCCTTTAGGATGGACTGGTTGGATCTCCTTGTAGTCCAAGGGACTCTCAAGAGTCTTCTCCAACACCACAGTTCAAAAGCATCAATTCTTCAGTCCTTAGCTTTCTTCACAGTCCAACTCTCACATCCATACATGACCACTGAAAAAACCATAGCCTTGACTAGACGGACATTTGTTGACAAAGTAATGTCTCTGCTTTTTAATATGCTGTCTAGGTTGGTCCTAATTTTCCTTGCAAGGAGCAAGCGTCTTTTAATTTCATGGCTGCAATCACCATCCACAGCCAAGTTCCATTGTTTTGCTCTTGAGGGAGCAGACAGTAAGTGTCAAATGGTGGAGGAGGTCAGGGAAGAAACACTTGCTTTGACTGAGGGAAATCTTCATGGAAAATGAATCACTTAAATAATAGTGCTTGAAAGCAATGGTAATAGGAACTCTTCCTCTGGGCCCCCAGTTTTAGAGGGGTCCCAATCTGGTTTTCCTTTGGCAAGGCCACTCTCCAGGAGTAAGGAATCCACAAGACCCCAGAAGGTCCCTGGAGAAGGGGGCAACAGACGATGAGATGGTTGGATGTCGTCATTGACTCAATGGACATCAAAGTGAAAGTCACTCAGTCATGTCTGACTCTGCAACCCCATGGACTATATACAGTCCATGGAATTCTCCAGGCCAGAACACTAGAGTGAATAGCCTATCCCTTCTCCAGCGGATCTTCCCAACCCAGGAGTTGAACCGGAGTCTCCTGCATTATAGGCGGATTCTTTACCAGCTGAGCTGCCAGGGAGGCCCTAATGGACATGAGTTTGAGCCAACTCCTGGAAATAGTGAAGGACAGGGAAGCCCGGCACGTTGAGTTCCATGGGGTCACAAAGAATCAGACGTGACTGATCAACTGAACAACTGCCCAAATGGCTCCAAGCTCAAATGCTGGACGTCTTCTTGGTACAGCAGACTACGTGAGCTAGATTCTTGGACATGAGAGCTGGGATATCTACAGGGATACACATGAAGCAGGGTGGAGCTGAGGGTGAAAAGCAAGGGGGGCAAGAGGTCAGGTCTTTCCATGTCACCACATACTGGTAGGAAAGGCAAGGAATCTGAGAACTCAAAGTCTGAACCTGGACTTTTGGGTCCGTATAAGTCGTAAGGACCAAGGTAGGAGGATAAAGCATATTTAACTCAATAGTTTGTTAACTTGGTATAATTCTGAAACATTTCAACATACGGTGTGTGGGTGTCCATTTGCTCTCCTCCCCCAGGTCCCAGGAACCTGAGGGGTGTGCCTGAGCTTCAAGGATGACTTGCAGGAAGGGTAGGATTAGGGAACGCAGAGAGGAGGAGAGGTCTCAGATGAGTATGATGCAGAGAACAGAGTCCTGGTTTAGCTCCCTCAGGATGTCATTTCTCCAGCTAAATATTGCTAAGTACCTTTGATTGATTTCCAATATATTCTCGAATCAGTGCTTCCAAACTTTTCGACTCTTCCGGACACTGCCAGCCTCAGTGCTCCTGCCCATGGTGCCTTCCTATAGGGGCAGCACCTGGAACTGTGCGTGGGGTGGGCAGAGGAGACCCTCACGTTCAGGTCTCTGTCCAGCTATGAACCCATCCTAAGATCAGCAGACATTTCTCTTCACCCAGACTCCAAGGTGTTGCTGTCCACTCAACCTCCACTTCATTTCCACAACTTTATGGTTGAGTCATGTTTTCCCCATTCTATTTTGTTCCAGTTCTATTCTTTTTTTTTTTTCTCTGCCTTTGTATTTTTTTTTTTTTACTTTATTTTACTTTACAGTACTGTATTGGTTTTGCCATACAGTCATAGATTTCTCATTTACCTTTTATCTTTTTTTTTTTTTCCTAAAATTTATCTGTGAATCTGCCTGCAATGATGCGGCTTTGATCCCTGGGTTAGGAAGATCCCCTGGAGAAAGAAATAGCAACCCACTCCAGTATTCTTGCCTGGGAAATTCCATGGACAGAGGAGTCTTGTGGGCTACCTCCCATGGGGTTGCAAGAATTGGACACAACTTAGTGACTAAACCACCATCTGTAAACATTTCTCGTGGATCCTGAGTCTGTCTCCTATTAAGTAGGCGACGGTCTGAGGAAAATATTAAGAAGCTGGTAAATTTCAAATTTCCTTGAAAAAGAAAATCAAATTGGATGCTTCTGTAATCTCAAAGCTGCATGATTTCGCTTTAGAGGGGTCATGTGGACACAGGAACTTGTGCCTATCCTGAGCCCGATAGAGAATGCTAGGCTTGCATAAAGCTCATAGATTTGATTTACAGGAAGTCTTATGGTTCAACTTCTCACCAACTGTGTATAGAGCCAGTGCGGGTCTGTCTTCTGTTTGATGGAGAGTAGGGCACTCTCACTGGATGACTGTTGCATCAGTACCACTGGGACCTGGCTCCACGGAGGGACAGTGCCTGTTGGAACTGGCCCAGCTGCACACAGAGCCACACAGGGATCATGGACTTAAAATATCCGACAAGAGTTTTGCTGATGCTGTGCAGTGGTTCCAGCACTATCCTGGGTATGGTGTAGGACAGAGAAGGAGAATGAGTCCCCCATTGCCTTCAGGAAGATCTTGGTCTACTCGAGACCTAAGACCTGCCAGCAAGACAGCTGTGCGGCAGACTGAGCACTTCCTGCTCCACAGGCACCAACATCTTAGTCCTTGCAATGACCCTTGAGTGAGGAGCCTGTGGTAGGCAGCAGAAAGCACTTCAGGCCCGCAAACGTCTACATTCTCATCCCTGAAAACTGTGAATATTTTCTCACAAGGCAAAAAGACCTTTGCAGAGTGATTAAGTTAAGGGTCTTGAGACGATTATCCTGGATGATCCGGGTGGGCCCAATGTGGTTGTTCAGTCGCTCAGTCGCATCTGACTCTTTGTAACCCCATGGACTGCAGCACACCAGGCTCCCTTGTCCATCACCATCTCCTAGAGTTTGCTCAAACTCATGTCCATTAAGTTGGTGATACCATCCAACGATCTCTTTCTCTGTTGCCCCCTTCTCCTCCTGCCTTCGATCTTTCCCAGCATCAGTCTTTTCTAATGAGTCAGTTCTTCACATTAGGTGGCCAAAGTATTGGAGTTTCAGTTTCAACATCAGTCCTTCCAATGAATATTCAGGGTTGATTTCCTTTAGGATTGACTGGTTTGATCTCCTTGTAGCCCAAGGGATTCTCATGAGTCTTCTCTAATATCACAGTTCGAAAGCATCAGTTCTTCGGTGCTCAGCCTTCTTTATGGTCCAACTCTCACAACCATACATGACTATTAGAAAAACCATAGCTTTGACTATATGGACCTTTGTCTCTGCTTTTTAATACGCTGTCTAGGTTTGTCACAGTTTTTCTTCCAAGGAGCAAGCATTTTTTAATTTCATGGGTGCAGTCACCATCTGCAGTGATTTTGGAGCTGAACAAAATAAAGTCTCTCGCTGTTTCCATTGTTTCCCCATCTATTTGCCATGAAATGATGGGACTGGATGCCATGATCTTAGTTTTCTGAATGTTGAGTTTTAAGCCAACTTTTTCACTCTCCTCTTTCACTTTCATTAAGAGGCTCTTTAGTTCCTCTTCACTTTGCCATTCAGTTCAGTTCAGTTCAGTTCAGTCCAGTCGCTCAGTCATGTCCAACTCTTTGTGACCCCATGAATAGCAGCACGCCAGGCCTCCCTGTCCATCACCATCTCCCGGAGTTCACTCAGACTCAAGTCCATCGAGTCAGTGATGCCATCCAGCCATCTCATCTTCTGTCGTCCCCTTCTCCTCCTGCTCCCAATCCCTCCCAGCATCAGAGTCTTTTCCAATGAGTCAACTCTTCACATGAGGTGGCCAAAGTACTGGAGCTTCAGCTTCAGCATCATTCCTTCCAAAGAAATCCCAGGGTTGATCTCCTTCAAAATGGACTGGTTGGATCTCCTTGCAGTCCAAGGGACTCTCAAGAGTCTTCTCCAACACCACAGTTCAAAAGCATCAATTCTTCGGCACTCAGCCTTCTTCACAGTCCAACTCTCACATCCATACATGACTACTGGAAAAACCATAGCCTTGACTAGATGAACCTTAGTCGGCAAAGTAATGTCTCTGCTTTTGAATATACTATCTAGGTTGGTCATAACTTTTCTTCCAAGGAGTAAGCATCTTTTAATTTCATGGCTGCAGTCACCATCTGCCCCAAAAAATAAAGTCTGACACTGTTTCTACTGTTTCCCCATCTATTTCCCATGAAGTGATGGGACTGGATGCCATGATCTTCATTTTCTGAATGTTGAGCTTTAAGCCAACTTTTTCGCTCTCCTCTTTCACTTTCATCAAGAGGCTTTTTAGCTCCTCTTCACTTTCTGCCATAAGGGTGGTGTCATCTGCATATCTGAGGTTATTGATATTAGCGTGGTGTAATCTGTGTATCTGAAGTTATTGATATTTCTCCCAGCAATCTTAATTTCAGCTTGTGCTTCATCCAGCCTGGCATTTCGCACAATGTACTCTGCATATGTTAAATGAGAAGGGTGACATTATACAGCCTTAACATGAGCTCCTTGTTTCTTGGACTACCTAACAGGGTTCTCTGCCAGAATCTTTGGGACCCCATGGACTGTAGACAACCAGGCTCCTCTGTTCATGGAATTCTCCAGACAAAAATACTGGAATGGGTTGCCATGCCCTGTCTCCAGGGCATCTTCCTGACCCAGGGATCAAACCTGGGTCTCGTGCATTATAGGCGAACTCTTTACCATGAACCACAACCACTAACTTATGAACTGAGTATTAACCTCTCTACTTTAAAGGAAACAGGCTCGAAGTTTTGGTGGGGGTATGTCCTAGTTAATAAGCCTTATACATTTGGAGCCAGGGTCTGAACCTATGTAAGTCTAACTTCAAGACTTACAGTCTCTCCACAATGATCTTCTGTGTAAGTGGAAGAAATACCATCTCTGCCTCTCGGTTTTGAGGAACCTCAAAAGTCTCCCTCATGTGCCTACTCCAAGGATTCCATTACCCAGGACCTGAGATGAGTAGGGTCCTTGGGCAGCAGGATTAGGAAGGCCTCAGGAAGGAGCAGCTGGGATGAGGGAGGAGACTGGATCCCCTGGGCTCACCTCCAGCCATGTGAGGGCAGAGAACGCTGGCAGCCAAGTGGGGGCGGTGTTGGCTGGTTTAATGGTATCCCAAGGGGCTCAGTAGTAAAGAATCTGCATGCCAATGCAGGAGACACAAGAGACATGGGTTTGATCCCTGGGTCAGGAAGATCCCCTGGAGGGGGCCATGGCAACCCGCACAGTATTCTTGCCTCAAAAATTCCATGGACAGAGGAGCCTGGCAGGCTACAGTCTGTGGGGTTGCGAACAGTCGGAATGACTGAGCATGCATGCACCAGTGGAGGTTGTGGAAAGCACTGAGCATCTCTCTCTGCAGCGGCACAGCTTTCTCTCAGGCTGACCCAGAACATGGAACACATGTATCTCAGCTAAAGCGTGCCAGTCGATGGGCCTGCCCACTTTGGATAAGCTTTCTCAGTCTTGCAAACATCTGCCATCTGCATTGGCCCTACACTTTCAAAACCCGATTCAAGTTTGGAGAGAAATTATATGTGTGGAGTACTGGCTTTTTAAAAGTATGCCCAGCGGCAAGTGGCATGGCTCGCTTGCCAGAGGCCTCATCAAACTGTGGGGCTCCCCTGAACTGCAGGCAGGGAACCCCAGCCCAGGACCCTGCTGTCCCTCAGAGAATCCCCCCACCCCCGGGGCAGGCATCCCTCTACGGCATTTCTGGCAGAGAGCCCTGACAGGCGGTCCCAGAAACAGGGAGCTACATCATAAGAGATGGACTGGATAGAACTGTTGAGAATTCTGCTGAGAAATATGCTGAGACTACTGTTACCTCCTACACAGAAGTGTGAGTTACTATTAAATTTGAAAATAAGTACCTGAAGAGATAGAGTAGCTATATACCATTTTATTTAAATGTTTGGAAATACTATGACCTTTTCATTTTTGAAATTGCTAGAAACTTTCTCCAAGTGACATTCAAATTATTTATACTGAAAGGAAGGACATCAACGATGTTGGGGCCCTGACTTATTTTAATGGCAAAGTAATTATCTGTACAAATGTACTGAGTCTTCTAATACCATTAGGATCACTGACAGGCAAGACAGCCTCCATTAGTGTCAAGCAACCGCATTGAAATGGCATATTTTTAGCTTTAGCCTGTACAAATTGTGTTCTATTTGAGCCAGAAAGAATTCCAATGCATAAACTAGTACTTGAAAAATAAATACACCATAGGATCAATGTAATTATGGATTTCTCCCCAAATTACCACTCCATTAGATGATTTCAGAAATCAAAGTGAAGTTAAATAAAGCAAGAAACTTATAAAGCAACAGAGATTCCTCAAAGTAAGTAAAACCTAAGAGTTACTGAATGCCTACTGTGTGCCAGGCACAGTTCTCAGTTGTTTTCACCTTTGCAAATCTGCCAAAGGTTGATTTCACCCCTATATTACAGATTGACAAAAAAAATGAAAAATACTTGAGTTTAAACGCCTTGCCCAAGATCAATTAGTGCTGCCACTGTAATTCCATCCCAGATCCCTCAGAGCTAAAAGCCCACGTCCTCATTGCTGCTGAAACCACGCCTCTCATATGGGGAGGGAACTGTACACACGCTGAAGTAAGAATCAGCTGGCTGTATTCAATATCCTGAGATAAACTATAATGGAAAGCAATATAAAAAAGAAAAAAATACATATATAACTGAATCACTTTGCTCTACAGCAGAAATTAACACAGCTTTGTAAATCAATTGTTAGTCACTCAGAAGTGTCTGACTCTTTGAGACCCCATGGACTGTAGCCCACCATGCTCCTCTGTCCATGGGATCTTCCAGGCAAGAATCCTGGAGTGGATAGCCATTCCCTTCTCCAGGGGATCTTCCTGACCCAAGGATTGAACTATCTTCGATTAAAAAAAAGCAATCAGGACTTGAGCCACTTGCGACAGGAAATGCAAAACAACAGAGGCTTCAGTAAAGCCGTTTATTTCTCTGGAATGCAGAGGCAAGTAGTCTGGAGGCTCGTAGGGTTCTTCAGAGTGTCAAGGACGGCACTTTCCTGTGAGGATTCATGGTCCCAGATGGGTAGCAGGAAGCTCCTCATTACCTGTTCATCTAAGCTGGTGGAGGAAGGAATACGTACCTTCCAGGTCTTTGAGGACACATTCCCAAAGTTGCTCAGAACACTGGCCAGAACTTACTGACACCTAGCAGCATGAGAGGCTGGGAAGGTAATCTTTAGATTCTAGGTTGCCTGCACCCAATTAAAAATCAGAATTGTAAGGAGGGAATTGAGAGAAACAAGTTTAACAGCCTCTGCCAGTGAGCTCACGGAATACGCCAGCAATAAAACGTAGACCTGAAATCCTTCACCTCCCCTTTTGTGCAAGTGTATTTTCTATTAACAAGAAATGGACCACTAATTTGTACTTCTCTGGATACTTGAAGTACTTAATGAAAACATGGTACTAGAGTAATAAATCCTCATTGCCACCACTCAGAATTCAATCAATGCTAACATCTTCCTTCAGATCTTAATAAGAAGTCTTGGCTCAGATGGGGAGCCTTTGCCCCCACGCTCCCATTCCACTCCTCTCCCTCCCTTTCCGAGGCAACTGCTTTTCTGAATGTTGTGTTTTCCACTGATGGTTCTGTATTTTCTCCTTATAAATAACAATCCAATCCCAAAGAAGGGCAATGGCAAAGAATGCTCAAACTACCGCACAATTGCACTCATCTCACATGCTAGTAAAGTAATGCTCAAAATTCTCCAAGCCAGGCTTCAGCAGTACGTGAACTGTGAACTTCCTGATGGTCAAGCTGGTTTTAGAAAAGGCAGAGGAACCAGAGATCAAATTGCCAACATCCACTGGATCATGGCAAAAGCAAGAGAGTTCCAGAAAAACATCTATTTCTGCTTTATTGACTATGCCAAAGCCTCTGACCGTGTGGATCACAATAAACTGTGGAAAATTCTGAAAGAGATGGGAATGCCAGACCACCTGACCTGCCTCTTGAGAAATCTGTATGCAGGTCAGGAAGCAACAGTTAGAACTGGACATGGAACAACAGACTGGTTCCAAATAGGAAAAGGAGTATGTCAAGGCTGTATATTGTCACCCTGCTTATTTAACTTCTATGCAGAGTAGAGAAACGCTGGACTGGAAGAAACACAAGCTGGACTCAAGATTGCCGGGAGAAATATCAATAACCTCAGATATGCAGATGACACCACCCTTATGGCAGAAAGTGAAGAGGAACTAAAAAGCCTCTTGATGAAAGTGAAAGTGGAGAGTGAAAAAGTTGGCTTAAAGCTCAACATTCAGAAAACGAAGATCATGGCATCTGGTCCCTTCACTTCATGGGAAATAGATGGGGAAACAGTGGAAACAGTGTCACTTTATTTTTGGGGGCTCCAAAATCACTGCAGATGGTGACTGCAGCCATGAAATTAAAAGACGCTTACTCCTTGGAAGGAAAGTTATGACCAACCTAGATAGTATATTCAAAAGCAGAGACATTACTTTGCCGACTAAGGTCCGTCTAGTCAAGGCTGTGGGTTTTCCAGTGGTCATGTACGGATGTGAGAGTTGGACTGTGAAGGCTAAGCACCAAAGAATTGATGCTTTTGAAGTGTGGTGTTGGAGAAGACTTTTGAGAGTCCCGTGGACTGCAAGGAGATCCAACCAGTCCACCCTGAAGGAGATCAGCCCTGGGATTTCTTTGGAAGGAATGATGCTGAAGCTGAAACTCCAGTACTTTGGCCACCTCATGTGAAGAGTTGACTCATTGGAAAAGACTCTGATGCTGGGAGGGATTGGGGGTAGGAGGAGAAGCGGACAAGAGGATGAGATGGCTGGATGGCATCACTGACTCGATGGACTTGAGTCTGAGTGAACTCCGGGAGATGGTGATGGACAGGGAGGCCTGGCGTGCTGAGACTCATGGGGTCACAAAGAGTTGGACACGACTGAGCAACTGAACTGAACTAACAACAGTACTTAAAAGAAAAACTATATGTAAGTGGCATACATGTCACCTTCTGATATCTTGTTTTCATTCAATATTTTTTTAAGTGCCAGCCACTGATGCTAGATATCAAGTCCACTCATTTTAACTGTTCATTTGCCATCTAATTACCCATTATGCAATGATTTCTTTTCTTGTTCATGGAAATGTAGGGTCCATCTCCAAATTTTCCCAGTCACAAGCAATTCAGCTGTAAGCAGCCACTAAGTCTTCCTGTCCACCTGCACATGGGTTCCTTAGAGTGCTGCTTCTCAAGCTGCAAGGAGTCACCTGGGAAGTCATGTTAACCTCACACTCACTCAGCAGTTCTGGGGTGGGTCCTGGGTGACAGTCCCCGTGCTGTGACTCTGCAGACACTGTTAGCCTCTAAGACTACCCTGGAGTTGTCAAGTCAGGGGGTACATCTTCCACTGTCATAGACACCATCACTTTGAAGCAACTGTTCTCATTTCTCCATTCTTACCAACACTTGATTATGCGAGACTTTTTGCCTTTTGCCCATCTGAACACATGAAATGACTAAGTCGTATTTCCCTGATTATCATTGATAATGATCCCCTTTTTTCATAGTTTGACTACTCAAGCTTTTTCTGGTCATATATTTTACCCATTTTTCTAATGCAGCAGTTCTAAGTGTGATCTGAGGACCTTGGGAGATCTAGGGACAGCCCACAAGGTCCCTCTTTATCCAATTTCCTATCCACAGGAGGCTCAATTTTCTTCATATACTTTCACCAAAACAGAGCAACAGACTGACTGCAGAAGCAGATATGAGAACCCAGCTGTTTTCCATTAAGCCAGACGTTAAAGAAATCTTCAGAAATGTAAAACAAATGCCTCTCTTCTCATTAAACTTTCATTTTGAAAAAGTTGCTTTCCATAAGTGTTACTTAACATGTATTATTTTAAATAAGTTAATACTTTAAAAATTCCTCTATTTTAACTATCAATGGATATAACCCCAATGGATATAAGCCCAAAAAACCAATTTGGGCTTCTCAATTGTTAAAAGGGGTCTTGAACTTTCAGAACTACTCCGTATTAATCCACAGCTGTCAACTGCTCACTGACTTATAGGACGTTCTTTCGTCTTTTAATGTATTTGGGATACTAATCCTTTGTCAGTTACATGTATCATAAACATTTTCTCCCAGATTGAGTGAGGCTTGTCTTTTTACTTATGGTGCCTATTGTTCTGCAGATGTTTTTCATTTTGATGCAATCTTACTTTCCTATAGTATTGGGCTTTTGATAAGGATAGTGCTCCTATTTTGAATAGGGAAACTCTCACTGGAGTTTATGGAGAACCCAAGCTTTGCTATCATTGAATGGATTATGGGAAGAAAAAAATGGGATTTCCCAAACACTCTCCTTCCAGAACCAACAAGTGATGTATCTTCCATACATGAACTAACTTCAGTCAAGATAATAGTTACCACTGGATTTAAATGAGATCAATATAAAATATGAGCTTAAATATTTTTCAATATTCTGCTTTGCCTCAGACAAAACTGAATGTCTGTGAGTCACCAAAAATAACATTTTACCCTTGGCATAACATATGTTTCTATTTTCCTCTTCAGAAGTAGATTGGAAATTCCCTTAAAACTTAAAGCACATTTAATTTAGCACATATACTGCTATCTGCAAATATTTTAACTGGAAAAGGTTTATCCAATTCAACAACATTGTGTGTAAAATTTTTGCATTAAAAAATTTTTTTCACATATACTATTGTATTTGATCTTAATAATAACCCTGTGTGATAAATGGAGACAAAACTGAGTCAGACATAAGCAACATGAAGTTCAGAGAAGTTAAATGACTTAGCAGCAGCACACACAGGATGAGATGTGAAACTTAATTTCCAGTCACAACTGATGAAGATCTCTTAAAAAGTATGGATGATTTTTCACAATCAGAATAAAACTGACAAGTAACCCCAACCAATCTTCATATGTAGTAGGAATAAATTTAAATACACCTGTAGGGTTGGTAACTGCCTGGAGAAAGCAAGGGAGGTCTGAAGGGCGTCTGCAGGACACTATCTGCCTTTCCAGATGACTTCCAATTCTTTACTGACAATAAATGATCTATGACTAATATGCCCTCCCGTTCATTAATATCCCTATTCATGATTATGACCAATTCATCTTGCTCAAATTACAGGAAGGTGGTGAGTGTTCAGATGAAACTTGAGAGAAAAAGACCAAAGACAGAAAATTGCCTGGTATTTCCTCTAAAGGGACCAAGAAACGAAGGAAAACAATTAGAAAGAATTAGCAATAAGTTAGATAGAAAGAGGAGAAGGTAAAGAAAATAAACACCTATCTAAAATGAAAAAGATAAAAAATTTAGCCAAAAATGCATATTTTTAAGTCCATCGCACAAAATGGATCCATATCATCAATAATCCATGAACAGTTCAGAAAAACTTACCATCAGGGACCCTGTGTTTTAGAGTTTATGCGTAACTAAAGATTGCTTCATTTGATGATTCAAGGATATATGGAGAGAATTAACCTCATTGTACAGCAAGTATATATTTCAAAGTGAGTGAGTTCAAAATTACTTTCAAGTTCAGCTAAAAACACTGCCTATTTAATCCATCCTAAAAACTGACTCATCGCTGATCCATGTACTCGACCACACTCATAAAGATTCTCCCTATTTCTTTTGATTTAATATTCATCCTTCCTACAGAATAGATGGCATAAATAGCAGCCCTGGAGAACAATCTTTCATTTAAAAAGTTTCTCTCCACTGAATGATGAAAAAACAAAAAACTTCTGAAAACAGTGAAAAAAAAATCCAAGGAAGAACATCCTCTATTAAAGAGTCAGAATACATTGTGAACCATGGGCTACCTGAATTCATCATGCTTTATACCTGGCACTGTGCACATTTATGAGGAGGAAGCACCCTATAAATTAATTTGTTTCAACTCTATGAGTCAAATCAGGGTGAAAAACCAAAAGATATATCCTATTAATAATTACTAGTAAAATCTCAAGTTAAACAGATATACCTTGAAGAAATACTATTGTTGAAAAACAACCGGATATGTTCAATTCGTTTCCACTTATCATTATCCCCGGGGGGTGGGGGGGCGGCGGGGTGGGGGGGTGGGGGGGCGGGCGGGGGGGAATGCATTAATCAACAACAGGTTATTTAGAAATGGTTTTAAAATCACAACTGGAGTCATGGTATCAGGTGGAAAAAAATCCACGACGATTTTAAAATGATCTGAGTCATCAACAGATCACGAAGCAGGACAAAACACAAAAGCATTGAATCATATAAAAATATTTCATGTGAAATTCACAAAATAAAGCAGAAAGGAGAATTTGTATGTGTTAAAATAATTTAATTCTCCCTGTACATTTCTGTCCACATGAGCCAACAAAAGTCAAGAATGCATACTTTACAATATGTACCTGTTTGGGGACATTCAAGTCAATTTCAGATGGCAAAAGTAGAATTCAGTCACTAATGACATGTTTAAAAAATATATATTAAACCAAAAAAATGTTTTTACAAGATAAAAAATAATTTTCCACAATGCAATAAATTGCAGATCACTGAAATTTTAACTCTTTAGATGATTTCAGTTCAGTTTTTGGTTTCAAAAGCTAGCAACAACTGAAAGAGAAAAGCACGGGCAGAATTTCTATCTGTTTTTACGTTTCTCTTTCTTGTTTCGACTGTTTGTTACACTGTTCAAAGATGCTGAGGATGAAGGTGCTCTTGCATGACCAGTGGCCTTTAGATGATCAAACAGTTTATTCCGGGATGGAAATTCACTATGGCAAGTTGTACAGCTGATAAGCACATCACTCTGAGAAGGGGGGGAAAAAATCATAAATAAAAGCAAGTGTTATTATCTGAGAGCAATGTTTTCATGTTGAGATTAAATATCAAGCAATTGCAAAATAACAAGACAGACTCAGCAGAGGCAACTGTTCTTGGAAGCTGAGTTCCATTAACCAATACCATCAACTCTAAGGGTCCTGATATTCAAGAGCACATGCCATAAGAATAAGGTCCTGGATTTCAAAGTAATGAAAACACAATAGTAATTGTTCTGGTACAATCTGATATGTTCAGTGTGCCTCTGTTTACCATAAAGAAAAAAATGTCAGTGGCCCATATCTTCTGAATAAATTTTACACTCATCAAGGAAAACTGCTGATGGAGCCACATGTATGCAGCAGGTGAAGGGTTCACCAGGTACACACTTAAATCTTTAGACTAGAATCAAGAATGTAAATTACACTGTTTAAACAACAAGGTCCACTGAAAAGCTGTCAATATTGTTTGGACTTACCACTGTCTGTGGTTCAGCAGGTACTCTGACAGACTTTTTAGTATCTTTGGCTTTCTTTCCTTTGGGTTTAGAAACACTGGAAAACAAATGAAAGAATTCAGACTAATTCAATAATAACGCACTGCCCTTTTAACTGTCATCTAGAACCCAAGAAGATTCAAAAGAGTAACGTGCATTTTAAAGAAAAATTCATTCATTTTAATGGCCAAGTGAATTAATTTTCACATCTCAAATGTACAACTTTAAAAAACAACTTTAGAGGTAACATTAGATACCAAATTTGATACAAAAAATAAGGAATTTACTTAAAAGTTGAAACACAAGATAAAGCAAGCCCTCAAAAATATCTTTGAACTTCTATTCAGCATATTTTTGTAAAAGAAAAAAAGTAAATACTTAATACTCCATTTACTGAAGCAAACCATCTTCATGGCCAACCTACAGTGCTCACAAATAATCTATGACATGAAGAGACAACTTGTTAAACCTGATTCAGCTGATGATAAACATTTCACCAGTTCCACAGTGAAATGAGAAAAACAGACACTGCAATGCATTTTTCATGTAATTAAATCTGTTACATGTAAAGCATTTTCTTTTATTGAAAGATGATGTCTTTCTGTTCATGTGATGAGTCTCTCTCCCCTGTATTCTACAATCCAGAGACTGCCGGTCAGTATATTCAGTTTCCTCCTGTTCTGCTTAACTTCAGAACATCCCTCCACTTAATCTGCTATGTGAATCTTCATTTTCCTTAGTGCTCTCATACTTTCCCTCATTTGTGCTAGCCAAATTCTTACAGTAAAATCTGAGTGCAACTATGTTTACAGAACAGATAGGATGGGTTATAACCAGAGTTAAAATGCTGTCAAGCACTTCATAAGTATACAGTTCTTCAGTCAGAACCTAGGAGTCTGGATTAAGTTACGTGGTCTCTACACTTAAAAGATGCTGACAAATGGGGCTCCCCTGATGGCTCAGTGGTGAAGAATCCACCTGCCAATGCAGGAGACATGGGTTCAATCTCTGACTCAGGAGGATTCCACATGCCACATAGCAGCTAAGCCTGTGAGCCGGAATTATTGACTGGGGCTGGGTTCCAGAGCCCAGGAGTCACAACTACTGAGTCTATGTACCGCAACCACTCGAGCACTCTGGAGTCCACGCTGCACAGGAAGAGAAGCCACTCCCATGAGGAGCCCGCACACCACAGCTAGAGAGCAGCCGCCGCTCCCTGCAGCTAGAGGGAAGAGGCCGCTCAGCAATGAAGATGCAGCACAGCCGAAAAGAAATACAAGTCAATAAAATCTTTTAAAACAAAAGATGCTGATAAGGAGTGTAACACACTATGTAGTATCCGGCCAGCTTTGAAAATCTCAAGAAAAAGACACAATGACATAAAAGGTAACAGATTCAACATTTACTAATTTACAAAATAACATCAGAGGCCACAAATATATCCAACAACATTTAGCATTTAGGCTAATTTGGGAAAATTTAGGATACTATTCCCAAAGAACTTACCATATTATGAAAGACAGCTACATCTCCGAAGCTAGTATCTAAGACTCTATTTCTAAAATGTACTTTAGAGGAGATATAATGTATTCATATGAATATACTCCAGAAAACTGCACTAATTTTATATGGAGACAGTTAGTAGACTTATTGTGGTATCAATTTGTAATGTATATAAATGTCAAATCACTATGTTATATACCTGAAACTAACATAATGTTGTATGTCAATGTTAATAACAAATAAAAAAGAAGGTAAAAAAATGTACTCCAGACACACACACACACACACACACACACGTAGTAGGTGGCTAGTGTCCGTGTACTGCAGAGAAGCAGCAGAGGGGCCCTGCAGAAAAGCACTGGGCATCAGGCCACTGGGCAGGGGGAGCGTGGGTGGTGAGGTGTCCACCTCAGCTCTGCCACTACTCAGCAGGGAAGAGGTCACCTGAATTCTGATTCTTTTTCTCATATTATTAAGTGAGGAAACGCATTTTATTAGTGGTTGCCAAAGTCTGACTGAGCACTGAGTACCCCTTTTCCTTCCCCAGTGAAACGCACACAGAAGTCATATGGAAAATAAATAAAAAGACTTCAGCTCTAGATGAAGGAGGTCCTCAGGGGCCTGGAACCCCCCCTTTCGGCCCACCCCTCATGCGCCCAAGCAGCCCCCAAGGGCCCTTTACAGGACAGCAGGGCCCCACGGAACTAGCAGAGCTGGGTCCTCCATGTAGTCAGCCAGCCTTTCCACTTAGCAGCTTTTGCTCTGAGGCAAGTCATTTACCCCAGACTCAGTTTCCTCATGTGTAAGATGGGGACACACACCGAGCATCAGAGTGGCTGCAACCCCCTCTTCCAGCTTCCCACTCTCCAGTCCTCAAGGCACCCATACCACTCATCGGAGTGAGACCTCCCCTTGGCCAACCCCGGAGGCCTGGGCAGCACCATGACTCCCGGGCATCCAGAGAGCGAAGGCCCCAAGCTGGCACATCCACCCTGATGCCCTGTGCTGGGGCCGAATGCAGGCTGCCTGGCCGGAGTGTGGAGGTTCGGGCAGTGATGCTCAGGTGAGTGCGGCATGGCCTTATCTGTAGCCTCGCCAAGGATTACTGACCCAACACAAAATAAGGACTTCACCAGGATGAGAAAAACAGAAACTCGATCCATGAAACTCCTTTCGGCTTTGGGCCATGCTGCTGAAACGTCTAAGCACACTGTCTTGCATTCTCCCTCCAACATCATCCTTGGTAGACATACATGTGTATGAATAAGTCACAAATACATCCAACTCCCAGCGTCCATCATGGGAAAGGGTGTTTTACTTGATATACGAAAAGCCATCCTCACTACCAGTATTAAGTAACTAGAAAACAACACGTAACTCTGTCTTACCTTTTAGCCTCAGTTTTGGGGTCATCGCACAGTTCCACAGTCTCTGTGACCCCAACGTTTTCTTGGAGACTATCTTCTGATTCTTTGGCACTGTTTTGATTTAGGTTGGTATCTTCCGGGTCAATCTTTACTCCTTCTCCAGTTCCATTTTCATTGAAATTATCATCATAGTTCTAGGTAAGAAAATATGTGTGCCATTATAAAATAAATACTATAATACCACTAGTTTTTTATATTATGTTACCAAACAGCTATAATGAACAATGGTCATGTTCTGTACACTCTAGTAAGAGGATATCTTCAGGGTATAAAAAGGAGAGGCAGAAAAGAAGAATATGAATGTCCATTAGAGAAATATTAATTTAGGGGGAAATGGAAACAATCCAGATATTCAGTAAGTGAATGGTTGAACAAATGAAGAAAAATTATGGAGTTCTTCAAAGTCACGTTTCCAAAGACACTGATTCAATTATGTGGGAAAGGAGAACACATTAGCAAAAACAGAAGAGAGAAAACTATATATAACCTTTGATTACAACTTAATTCAACATTCAGGAATATCCATAGGCAGAATTAGGGATGATATTGAGAGTCTTCCATAGTTTCCAAATGATCAGGCAATGAACAACTATTTCACAATTGGAAAAAAGAAAACAGCAACACACAGGCATTATACAAGAAAAAACACCGGACAAATGTATCTTCACTAAATGCAACTGGCTTGCTTTTGCCTTGGGTAATGCTTTGCCACATTTGTTTTCTCCTTCTCTCCCCTTGTTCCCTTTCTCTGCAAAACGTCCCCCCTTGACTTCCCGCCCCCAGAACTACAAAAGCAAGCTGCAGGAAGATATCATGTTCTGTCCTAAGAACATTCTCCTTCCTATCCAGTTCCCTCTTCACACCCAAGAACTTAACACTGTCGTTATCTGTTACACAATCCATATACGTATTGCAGTAATGTCCTTTTTTGCAGGGCTTCCCTGGTGGCTCAGTGGCAAAGAATCTGCCTGTCAACACAGGAGATGTGGGTTTGATCCCTGGGTCGGGAAGATCCCCTGGAGGAGGGCATGGCAACCCACTCCAGTATTCTTGCCTGGAGAATCCCATGGACAGAGGAATCTGGTGGGCTATAGTCTGTAGGGTCGCAGAAGAATCACACAAAACTTAGCGACTCAACAACAGTTACTTCCTCATGATTAAATTCAGGTTAAACATTTCTAGCAGGAATGTTACAGACATAATGCTGTGCCCTCAGCACATTTTATCAGGAAGCAAAATGTCACTTTCCATTTTTTAGTGATTAAAGTCTCATCATTTAGTGAAGATGGTTATTGCTGGATTTTTCTACTGTAAAGCATGTTTTCCCTTTTTTAATAAGTAATAAACAGAGTATATCAGTATCTTCTTCCCTAATAACTATTTACCCCTAGGATCTGGCATCTATTGATGATTCTTTTGTGAGCCATTTATTATACTGGTGGGTCCAGAATAGTCCGGCCATTTGCATTTGTATTAATTCACATTCTTGGAGTGATGCCTTCCCATCTGCCTCCTTTTTCCAACTCTCTTTTTTAAAGCTCAATATAGACTCGTGATTTTTTTAAAAAATAAAATCAATATGTAAAATCTGTCACTATTATTCTTTTTGACGACTCAAAATTTCTCATATTTGGCAAGCCCGTAAGCTGACTTCTGGGTATTTCTGATTTATTCCCACAAATTTTTGAATACTCCCTTTATTTCCAGGATTGATAATCCAGGCTCACCTTGTACTTTCTGTCTCGGCCCTAGAATCAGTCATTTTCCCAAGGACCAACTCCTGACTCCTTTATTAGGGAAGGGGGTTTAGAAACTAAGATGCGTGTACTATAAATCACTGCTGCTGGGTATCACTGCTTCAGGGCCCTCAGCGTATACTGAGCATTTGTATCTTGTTTATTTTTTTTAACATCATACCTCCAATTCCAGTGACATTAGTGTTCTCCTCTCCTTCCCTCAATCTATACCTGTATTTCCCTTCTCCTACAAGAGAATCTGTTTCCCGACAACATTACTATATTTGCTTATTTGCTTTACCCTATAATACACGTAAAAATAGTTTCCGAAATGCCACACCAATATCACTAAAATATCTAAGTAAAGTTTAAGATTTTTTTCTTTTGCAGTTAATTTTGTCTTCAGTTATGTCCCATGGATGGTGTTCAAAAGTTTCTTGCATTAATTCTTCCTTGTTGTCAGCAAGAGGGTTTTATTTGTTTACACTCAATTTCAATTTTCTGAGGTTTTCTTTCACAATCCTTGTTGGCTTATGCAAATTTTTTTTGACAATACAGAAAACTCCCAACCTGAAGTTTCTTAGTATCTGCGGCTTTCTGCTCCTTTATCTACCTGTATGTGTCTCCACACTATCTTTCCCTTCAAAAAGAACTTAGAAAAAATCCAGGGAAAGTGCTACAGAAAACTAGATCTGAATTGGGGCTTTCTCCCTGATATAATTAGAAACCATAGGTATCATCAAGGAATACCCCTTTCCCTTTAAAAAAGGGAAAACGTGCTTTACAGTAGAAAAATCCAGCAATAACCATCTTTGGAGGAAAGGTATCATCTTTGGAGGAAAAAAATGGGGTGGTAAACTTAAGTATCTTCCTTGGTAAAAGAATACAAATATATGTGCTTACTGCTGCACTCTTAGGACCTACTGGGTATAAATTCCTCTCTATTCTGTCTTTTCCAGTGGTTCTGGCACACAAAAAATTGTTCTAAACTAATGACTAGTGAGTCTTTGGGTGGAAAATGACATAAGTCATTTTATAAAAGGAACATACAATTTGCTGTGTGGTTTTATAACTGAGGCAAAAAGTTCCAAGTCACAGCTTTAGTAGCGATTAATTTATGTGTGATGATAATTTCTGAAATATAAAACAGCTGTGCTGTGCTTAGTGGCTAAGTCGTGTCTGACTCTTTGCTACCCCTAATGGACTGTATGTAGTCTGCCAGGCTCCTCTGTCCATGGGAATTCTCTAGGCAAAAATAATGGCGTGGGTTGCCATGCACTCCTCCAGGGAGGGGATCTTCCCAACCCAGGGATCAGATCCAGGTCTCCAACACTGCAGGTGGATTTTTTACCGACTGAGCCACCAGGGAAGCCTAAGAATACTGGAGTGGGTAGCATAACCCTTCTCCAGGGGGTCTTCCCGACCAAGGAATCGAACTGGGGTTTCCTGCATTGCAGGTGGATTCTTTACCAGCTGAGCTACCAGGGAAGCCCATAAAACAGCTAAAAGTTATCAAACATAAAACATTTGGATAAACAAGCCAAATCTAAAGTTTTATGAAAAATTATTAGTGCATTACCTAAGTTTTCATAGAAACACTTCCAATTTTAAAAAAACTACAGTTAACATTTAATACTTAATATAAGTTAACATAATTAGATCACATTAAACAGCACAGAAATCAATTCCATTCCCTGTAGAATCACCAGATATCCTTAGTAAAATGGACAAGTTCATTTTGTTTTTATAGCTTCAAAAAATCCACAAAATTGTGTTACACATATTAACAACATATATGTGTGTAACACAGTATGTTGTGTTACAACATACTTTTAGTTAATAATGATTCTTAAGGTAGAAATTCAATATGAATCCCCCAGGTGGTATATTTAAATGACTTATTGAGTCATTTAAACATTTTTTTCAAGAATCACAATCACCACAAGTTTCTAAGCAAATACTCCTTTTTTTAACCACTTTTTAAAAATTATAGTTAATTCCCAATGTTGTATTGGTTTCAGGTTTTCAGTAAAGTGATTCAGTAACATATATTTTTCCAATTCTTTTCCATTATGTTATTATAAGATATTTAATATAGTTTCCTGTGCTATACAATAGGTCCTTGTTATCTAACTATTTTATAAACAGAAGAGTATATATGTTACTCCCAAACAACTAATTTGCCTCCCCCTACCGCTAATCCCATTGGTAACTAAAAGCTTGGTTTCTATGTCTGTGAGTCTATTTTTGTTTAGCTCATTTGCATCATTGATTCCACATATAGGTGATATTTTATGATATTTATCTTTGTCTGACTTCACTTAATCTCTAGGTCCATTCACATTGTTGCAAGTGGCATTATTTCATTCTTTCTAATCAGCTGAATAATTCTCCATTGTGTATATGCACCACACCCTATTTATCCATTCATCTATTAAAGGACACTTGCTTCCATGTCTTGGCTACTATAAACAGTGCTTCTATAAACACTGGGGTGCGTAGATCTCTTCAAATTAGAATTTTCTCCAGATACATGCCCAGAAGTAGGAAAGCAAATTTTCCCTTTCCAAAATTTCATTTACATTGTTGGCACAATAAACTTGGATATACAAATGATCAATCCTTACATTTTCATATATTTATGAGGTGAATGGCTGCCTTGATTTAAAAATCTTACCATCACGTGTGTCTAGATGTTTTTAATGGGATCCCTCAGTTAATCTGTATTATGAGAATTCCACATGCAAAATTTTTAAACACACTGACAACAGTAACTAGGTAACTGACCACATATACAAGGCCCTGCATGGCAGGTGGATTCTTTACCAGCTGAGCTACCAGGGAAGCCCATATAATGAGGCAAAGCACTGAAAAACCAAAATATTTTCAGCTCCTTTTAATCTGTTTTACAATCAATATGAAATGAGGGTGTGAAAGTTCCTCTCCTTAATACAGTTTACACTGAATAAACAAGAGCACTCCAACTTTATATTTGATATTGAATGTTAATAAAACTTTTTCAACGTACCTGTGCCGGTTTCTGTTTCTTTTTCTTCTGTTTTTTAGAAAGCCTAAGAACAAACATAGATCAAAATTTCACATATTTAAGTAAAAAGAAAAAACAGCAAAATACTAGTGATACAAAGAATACCATATTAAAAAATACTGAGTATCATAAAGCATTGAAAGAAAAATACCCACATTATCATTTTAGAAAAATATAATAGTGGTTCAATTGATAGTAATTAGCATATCAATCAGCCAGTTATAAAACTGCTATTAATACAGTCATAACACAGTCTGTAAAAATTATATCTGACATCATGTCTTTATCCATTTCAATAGTTGAAAGTTCTCTTAACTAGAAGAAACACAGACAATATTAGCATAACAGAATAATTTCTCTGCAATAAAACAGCATTTAAATGCAATCTCTAAATGGGCTAAGTAGGTCTAGTGACATTTTTAGAAGTACTTTTGTTTTGGCACATCCTCCATCTCTTCCTCGGAATTGGCATTCAGACTGTTTTCATCAGTTTGAGGTCCTGAAAAATTTGCTTCCTCCTCCTCCAACTGTTGTTTTAACAAGGCAACCATTTCCCGATGCTTCTTTGATTTTTCATGATTCCTCATACTGAAAGGACAAGTTGAAATGAGTGACTGAAATGGGATTAATTCATAGATGCCCAACTGTGTTGCTGGATGAATACAACCAAGCTAAAATCTACTTTTTTCCCATTAACTAATAAGCAAATCATCAGTGATACTTTAAGGAGACACAGAACCCTTTGGGGATTTCTTGGGCATTTACGTACACTGGAAGCCCATGACTGTTCCTTTTTTCCTGTATTCCAGCACTCCCCCTCCCTTCCCTTTGTCCTCTTATCTACATAGTTTCTTCCTTGGTTTTTTTTGGTCAAATTCTCCATATTTTTCTTTTCCCATTCTAAGAATTCAAACCTTCATCACTGTTTTCTCTTAATCACTTAAGTATGGCTAAGTGGAAAATCACAAAGCAGGATTCCAGCATTTAAAGGGAGCCCCCCAGGATCTCAGAAATGGTGATGTGAGGCCTTGAAGTGTAAGAGTAGTTTATGTCCTTTTGCTTTTTTCAAGAAGGGTCTCTCTTCTCACTCCCACCACCCTAAATATAAGCTCAGGTGCATCTCTC